>NC_067140.1:78760908-79123408 GCF_903995435.1 Acomys russatus
CACAACCAGGATGTCTCTTGCTTAAAATCTTAGTTTCAGTTTTCCCTAACCACAATTCTGTGAGTACTAATACTTACATATATATATATATATATATATATATATATATATATATATGTATATTGTATGTATGTATAATATATATATTACACATATACACACAAATGTATGTGCATATAATTATATACCTTTAGTCACAGCCTAAAAAATGTAAGTCACTCATAACTCATGCCTCTTAGATATTAGGAAATTGGTTCAGCATTATTTACAATGAAAGAAATGCATATTAAAATTAACTTTTTGTTTTTTCTCTCCTTAAAGTGAAAAAGTGGAAAAGTGGATAACACACTGCCCTGGAGAATATGTAGAGAGTGAAAAAACGAGTCCTCTAATGTGCTTCTGCTATGAAAGAGAGTAGGAACAGTCTCTGTGGAGAAAATATTTTTCCAAAATTGATTCAATTACAAGTGCACTTATCTTTCAGTTCACCAAGATCTTTCTAATTCCAAAAAGATCATTCACACTCATCTCTCCAAGTACAAAATGACGTGTGCCTGCAATTAATGACTAGATCATAGCTTTTGGTCAGGAAACACTGGAAACACCCACAAATAGGAAATCAGAGGCTTAGCTGAAGAGCCTAAAAGCACGGAGTGTAGCCTTTCTGTGATGGTAAGAACACGCTCCAAGAATTAGTGTTAGTAGAAAACTCAAGACCAAACAAAAAGACAATATGCACAGTGCGTGACTTTTATGTGTAATGAAAGCTACATTAAGTATCTCAGAAATAATCACTGCCATTCAGATCTTGGGTGCCAAGGACACTGATACCTTTGAACATTTAGTAACTTAGGCCCAAGTTTAGGGAAATCACTACTTGGTAGCAAATAAACTATCTCATTGTTTTGGTCGAGATGGTTGTGCGACAATCGGCTTCCCCTGTTCATGTTCCTTCTTTCTCCACTGAGAAGGAAAATTCAAGACCACTTAAGAGATAATAATCCTGGAGTCTATGGTATCATATGCATTTTAATCTCCATATTAACACTTATATTTGAGTTTCTGCAAGCAAACCCTTTGACCCAACTTCCAAAATTAGCCTAAAGAGTTCCAATCAAATGATACTATTGAAAATAGAGGGCAATTACTGTCATCATCTTTTTTATTTTATACAGCAAAGTTCTCCTAAGAGATAAGATGAGCTACTGAAACAGGGTTGCCTAACAGTTATGCCTAGTTACATCCTAGGGAGGAGGAAAAACCTTCTCCTTAGTGTTTCTCGTGGCTACCCCCAGATGTTTCCAGAAGGCTCTGACCTTTAAAGGGCAATGCAATAAGCTTACTGTTATAAGCAGAGTCCAAAGGACTGAAGGCAGTTACTGCCAGCTCTGCTCTGCAAGAGCCCATGAATAAGAGCATCAGGCCCAATGCTATCCTCTCCTCTCCTCTTTTTCCTGGTGACAGAGGGCTTGGTGTCTTCTCTACTGCCCTAGACATGAAGGGGAGTAATGCCCAGCAGCCGCTCTGAGCTTTAGTGATATTGATGACTACTCTGTCTGATTTGCATATTTATCTCCTTCTATGTGTCCATGAATTGCTGAGCACATAAAAACCCCTGAGCTCAAGACTTCCAAGACAATGATTCACATTAACTTTCATGACATTCGGTATCTTATGGCATTGCTCTTAGCATTCCTTCCATAGATTCTTAGCACTCTCCTCTATGTACTGAAAGCAGATCTCAGTGGTTCTCCACCAAGGAAATTTACCCAACCTGGTAGTAACTTAGACATTTTCTACACCATCTCCCAGAGTTATCCAAGTGCATCACACTCCAGCTGTCCAAAATGAAAGTATACCAGGTCACACACAGTGTAGAAGAGGTTGATGGGACAGAAAAGGCTTTTATTTTTCCATATGATATAATAAAACATTAGGGAGAGGATCCAAGATGGCGGCGAGCAGTGTGGACCACGTTTGGAGGCTCCAGTGAACAATTCAGGGAATTGCACAGATTTCTGAGCCAGGAACACCGAGGTCCAAACATCACGGCAGCGGGAGTGCTCCATGGTTCGGAGGAACCAGGGTGCGGAGGACCTGCGTGCCCCTGCACACGGGAGGAGCGTGGTTTTTCTCTGATCGGAGCGGCAGCGGCAGAGGCAGCAGCACCAGCGGCACCAGCAGCGGCGGCTGAGGTTTGCAGCTCATAGCCTTCCGGTGGAGGCGATTGGTGTGGTGGCTGGTGGGAATTGCTACGGGAGAGGGGACTCGGGGCAGGATTTGGGTCGCGTGGAGCCTTTGGACCCAGACTGGACTCGGCGGACGGTTCGGCCCCAGAGTCCCGGGTACTGGCCCGGCCCAGCAAGCAATTCTGCCTGAGGCATTAACTCAGCGTGGCCACAGCTCCCCTGCTGTGGCGCAGGCTCAGTTGAGCTCGCGGCTCCACACTAGGCACTACCTCAGCTCAGAGGCAGCTCCCCTGCGGTGACACAGGCTGGGCGGAACACTTGTTCCACCACTGGCGCTAACTCAGAGCAGCCGCAGTTCTCCTGCTGTGGCGCAGGCTTGGTGCCGTGCTCAGTTCCATCCTAGGCACCACCTCAGCTCAGCGGCAGCTCCCCTGCGGTGACACAGTCTGGGCGGAGCCCTTGGTTTCACCACTGGCGCTAACTCAGAGCAGCTGCAGTTCTCCTGCTGTGGCGCAGGCTTGGTGACGTGCTCAGTTCCATCCAAGGCACCACCTCAGCTCAGCGGCAGCTCCCCTGCGGTGACACAGTCTGGGCGGAGCACTTGTTCCACCACTGGCGCTAACTCAGAGCAGCCGCAGTTCTCCTGCTGTGGCGCAGACTGGACAGAGCTCTCGGTTCCACCAGCTCTAAGACTCTGGTTGGACACAGTGTGCAGTTTGAATCCAGAATTCCTGGCTGAGATTGGTGGTCAGTTCGGGCCCTGAGTCAATAACTGACCACAGCACGCACTTTGGGCCAAAAGGCGCTAGCGGAGCTTGGTGCGTAGTCCCAGCCCAAAAATTCTGGCTGGACCCTGTGTGCATTTTGGGCCCAAAATCCCTAGCTGAGCTTGGCAGACGGTTCAGGCCCTGAGAATCTAGCTGAGTTCTGCCCGTGGTTCGGTCCCAGTGCTCCTGGCTGGACTTGGCAGGGAACACAGAGGCTGTGGATACCTTGGCCTGACCCAACGCTCATTCAGAGACCCAGAACAATTGCAGGATCCACAGCAGAGGGGGACTGAGGATCACTGGCTGTGAGAGACCAGAACAACAGGGCTAACCTCCTAACATCCACACCAGTGAAGCTTTGAGCTCGCAGCCTAGGGAAATCGTGAGAAAACAAGTGAATCTATCGTCAGACACCCTCCATTCAACTCTGGAAGCTACCCAACAAAAACAAAGACGGCAAGATGTCTAAAGGACAACGAAAAAGCATACGCAAAAAAACCCAAAACAACATGGCATCTCCAGTTTCCAGCTATCCCAAAGAAAACAACCCAGAGAACTCAAATACAACGGAAATACAAGAAAATGACCTCAAATCCTTAGTAATGAGGATGATAATGGAGGAAACAAATAAAATTCGTAATCAAATGCAGGAAGACACAGACAAACAGGTGAGAGACATAAAAGAAGCACATAGAGTGGAACTGGAAAAATTGCAGGAAAATGCAAACAACCAGATGAAAGAAATAAATAAAACGGTTCAAGCTCTGAAGACCTATAAAGAGGCAATGGAAGAAACTCAGGAATATACAAAAAATCAGATGAAAGAAATCAAAAAATCAGTTCAAGATCTGAAAATGAAAATGGATTCAATGATAAACACACAGACAGAAGAAAAACGAGAACGTGAGACCTCAGAGAAGAAGGCGAGCAACACAGAGGTGAGCTTTTCTAACAGAATCCAAGAGATGGAAGAACGAATCTCAGGGCTAGAAGATACAATCACAGATATTGAATCAACCATTAAAGAAAATGCCAAATCTGGAAAACTCCTGACACAAAACATCCAAGAAATTAAGGATACCATGAAAAGAAGAAATCTGCGGATAATAGGCATTGAAGAAAGGGAAGACATCAGACTCCAGGGCCCAGAAACTATTCTCAACAAAATCATAGAAGAAAATTTCCCCAATCTAAAGAAAGAGATGCCTATAAACATACAAGCGGCCTACAGAACACCAAATAGAATTGACCAGAAAAGAAAAACTGCCCGCCACATAATAATCAAAACACAAAACATGCAGAACAAAGAAAAAATATTAAAAGCTGCAAGGGAAAAGGGCCAAATAACATTTAATGGTAAACCTATCAGAATTACACCCGACTTCTCAGCAGAGACCATAAAAGCCAGAAGGGCCTGGACAGAGATCCTGCAAACCCTAAGAGAACACAGATGCCAGGCCAGACTACTTTACCCAGCAAAATTATCAATAACCATTGATGGAGAAAACAAAATATTCCATGACAAAAACAAATTCAAACAGTACCTATCCACAAACCCAGCTTTACAGAAGGTACTAGAAGGAAAACTCCATCCCAAAGGGTCAAGCTACAACCAAAACTACTCAGGAAATAGATAACTATCCCATGGCAAAAACACAACTACACAAACGCTCGACTGGAAACAACATCAAAATTAAGACTCTTAACAGTCACTGGTCATTAATATCTCTCAACATCAATGGCCTCAATTCTCCAATAAAAAGACACAGACTAACTGAATGGGTACATAAACAAGATCCAACATTCTTCTGCATCCAAGAAACACATCTCACCCATAATGAAAGGCATTACCTCAGGGTAAAAGGTTGGAAAAAAATATTCCAAGCAAATGGTCACAAGAAGCAAGCAGGCGTAGCCATTTTAGTATCGAACAAAATAGACTTTCAACCAAAATTAATCAAAAGGGATGAGGAAGGACACTTCATACTCATCAAAGGTAAAGTCAACCAAGATGACATCACAATTCTGAACATCTATGCTCCCAATACAAGGGCACCCACATTTGTAAAAGATCTCCTAAAAAAGCTTAAACCACACATCGATCCCCACACAATAAAAGTGGGAGACTTCAACACCCCACTCTCACTGAAGGATAAGTCATTGAAACAGAAACTAAGCCGAGAAATAACATCATTAACCAATGCCATGGGTCAAATGGATCTAACAGATATCTATAGAACCTTTCACCCAAACAAGAAAGAATACACCTTCTTCTCTGCACCCCATGGAACCTTCTCCAAAATTGATCACATCGTAGGTCACAAAGCAAGCCTCAATAGATACAAGAGGATTGAAATAATACCTTGTATCCTATCAGATCACCATGCTCTTAGGCTGCAATTCAACAACAACAGAAATAACAAAAAGCCTACACGTACGTGGAAACTAAACAACTCTCTGCTAAATGACACCTGGGTCAGGGAAGAAATAAAGAAAGAAATCAAGGAGTTTCTGAAATTCAATGAAAATGAAGAAACAACATTCCCAAATTTGTGGGATACATTGAAAGCAGTGCTAAGAGGAAAATTCATAGCACTAAGTGCCTTTAAAAAGAAATTGGAAACATCGCACATAAGCATCTTAACAACACAACTGGAAGCCCTAGAAAAAAAAAGAAGCAGAAACACCCAAGAGGAGTAGACACCTGGAAATAATCAAACTCAGGGCTGAAATTAACAAATTAGAAGCTAAGAAAACAGTCCAAAGAATCAACAAAACCAAAAGCTGGTTCTTTGAGAAAATCAACAAGATAGACAGACCATTAGCCAAACTAACTAAAAGGCAGAGAGACAGTATTGAAATCAACAAAATCAGAAATGAAAAGGGAGACATAACAACAGACACTGAAGAAATTCAAAGAATCATAAGATCCTACTTTGAAGGCATATATGCCACAAAATTTGAAAATCTAAGGGAGATGGACGATTTTCTTGAACAATTTCACTTGCCAAAGTTGAATGAAGAACAGATAAACAAGCTAAATAGTCCCATTTCCCCTACAGAAATAGAAGCAATCATCGATGGTCTCCCAACCAAAAAAAGCCCAGGGCCAGATGGTTTCAGTGCAGAATTCTACCAGACCTTTAAGGGCGAGCTAATACCGATACTCTTCAAGCTACTCCAAAAGATAGAAATGGATGGAAAATTACCAAATTCATTCTATGAGGCCATAGTCTCATTGATACCTAAACCTCACAAAGACTCAACAAAGAAAGAGAATTTCAGACCAATTTCTCTTATGAACATAGATGCAAAAATACTAAATAAAATACTTGCAAAACGAATACAGGAACACATCAAAGATATCATTCATCATGACCAAGTAGGCTTCATTCCAGGCATGCAGGGATGGTTTAATATACGGAAATCCATCAATGTAATCCACCATATAAACAAACTGAAAATAAAAAACCACATGATCATCTCCTTGGATGCAGAGAAAGCATTTGATAAAATTCAACACCCATTCATGTTTAAAGTTTTAGAGAGATCGGGGATACAAGGCACTTTCCTCAACATAATAAAGGCTATATACAGCAAGCCAATAGCCAAAATCAAAGTAAATGGTGAGATACTCAAGGAAATTCCTCTCAAATCGGGAACAAGGCAAGGCTGCCCACTCTCTCCATATCTCTTCAATATAGTACTCGAAGTTCTAGCCAGAGCAATAAGACAACAAAAGGAGATCAAGGGTATCCAAATGGGAAAGGAGGAAGTCAAATTATCCCTCTTTGCAGATGATATGACAGTGTACATAAGTGACCATCAAAACTCCACCAGAGAACTCCTAAAGCTGATAAACACCTTCAGCAAATTGGCTGGATACAAAATTAACTCAAAAAAGTCTGTAGCCTTCCTATACACAAATGACAAGCTTGCAGAGGAAGAAATTAGGAAAACCACACCCTTCACATTAGCCACAAGCAATATAAAATATCTAGGAGTTACCCTAACTAAGCAAGTGAAGGACTTGTATGAAAAAAATTTCAAAACTCTGAAGAAAGAGATTGAAGATGACCTGAGAAGATGGCATGATCTTCCTTGCTCATGGATCGGGAGAATTAACATAGTAAAAATGGCCATCCTACCAAAAGCAATCTACAGATTCAATGCAATCCCTATCAAAATACCTACACAATTTTTAAAGACATTGAAAGTTCAATTCTGAACTTCATATGGAAAAACAAAAAACCCAGAATAGCTAAAACAATCTTGTACAATAAAAGGTGCTCCGGAGGAATCTCCATACCTGATCTCAAACTGTACTATAAAGCAATAGTAATTAAAACAGCATGGTACTGGCACAGCAACAGGCTGGTTGATCAGTGGAATCGAATCGAAGACCCAGACATGAATCCACACACATATGGTCACTTGATTTTTGACAACGAAGCCAAATCCATTCAATGGAAAAAGGATAGCATCTTCAACAAATGGTGCTGGTCTAACTGGAGGTCTATGTGTAAAAAAATGAAACTGGACCCATATTTGTCACCTTGCACAAAACTCAAATCCAAGTGGATTAAAGACCTCAACATAAAACCAGAGACACTAAGCCACTTAGAAGAAAAAGTGGGAAAGAGCCTGGAACATATTGGCACAGGAGACAACTTCCTGAACAGAACACCAACAGCCCAGGCCTTAATGTCAACCATTAATAAATGGGACCTCATGAGGCTGAGAAGCTTCTGTAAGGCAGGAGACACTGTCAAGAGAACAAAGCGACAGCCTACAGACTGGGAAAAAATCTTCACCAACCCTACATCTGACAAAGGTCTAATATCCAAAATATATAAAGAACTCAAGAAATTAAGCACCACCAAACCGAATGACCCAATTGAGAAATGGGGCTTGGAACTAAACAGAGAATTCTCAACAGAGGAGTATCAAATGGCTGAGAAACACTTAAAGAAATGCTCAACCTCCTTAGTCATCAGGGAAATGCAAATCAAAACAACTCTGAGATTCCATCTTACACTCATCAGAATGGCTAAGATCAAAAACTCAAGTGACACCACATGCTGGCGAGGATGTGGGGAGAGAGGAACACTCCTTCATTACTGGTGGGAATGCAAACTAGTACAGCCACTTTGGAAATCTATCTGGTGCTATCTCAGAAAAATGGGAATAGGGCTTCCTCAAGACCCAGCTATTCCACTCCTTGGAATATACCCAGAAGATGCTCCAGCACACAACAAGAAACTTTGCTCAACCATGTTCATAGCAGCCTTATTCATAATAGCCAGAACATGGAAACAGCCTAAGTGTCCCTCAGTAGAAGAGTGGATAAAGAAACTGTGGTACATATACACTATGGAATACTACTCAGCTATTAAAAACAAGGAATTCCCGAAATTTGTGGATAAATGGATTGAGCTAGAAATGGTCATAATGAGTGAGTTAACCCAGAAGCAGAAAGAATCAAATGGTATATACTCACTTATATCTGCATACTAGCACAAAAGCCTTCACTTACCAGGAAACTGGGGCAGAGGGGAAGGCATCCTATTGGGACTCTAAATGAGAGATGCATGGGAGAACAGCAAAATAAAAGGATACAGAGGGTCATAGAAATCTACAAGTAGAACAATATGATAGGCAGATTTGGGCCCAGGGGTCCCGCTCAAACTAAGGCACCAGCCAAGGACAATACAGGAGGTAAACTTTAAACCCCTTCCCAGATCTAGCCAATGGTCAGAATATTCTCCACAGTTGAGTGGAGAGTGTGATACGACTTTCTCACGTACTCTGGTGCCTCACATTTGACCATGTCCCCTGGAGGGGGAGACCTGGTGGCACTCAGAGGAAGGACAGCAAGTAGCCAAGAAGAGACCTGATACCCTATGAGAATATATAGGGGGACGTAATCCCCCTCAGGAACAGTCATAGGGGAGGGGAATAATGGGAAAATGGGGGGGGAGGAATGGGGGGATACAAGGGATGGGATAAACATTGAGATGTAACAAGAATAAATTAATAAAAAAAATGTACATACCAACATCCAAAATGTACATGCCAAAAAAAAAAATAATAAAACATTAGGAGAAACCCTACTCCTAATGTATCACACAATACATGTATCATACAACACTAGATTTAAAAGATTTGTTTTGTTTAAACCTCCTGGTTAAAATATCAGAGAATTCTTTAAATGATAGAAATTTTTTTAAAGCCAGAGATGAAAGAAAACAAAAAGCAATCCTGGAACTAGATTTTAGAGTTTTAGTGAGATGTATGGCAGAAGGAGAACAAATTGGGCATTAACTGGGGAGGGGAGCTTAATAAAATATTCAACATGATGCTGAAACCTGCTGCAGCTTTTACTCTTAGATGTAAACTAAGGGACCCCCTATAAAGGACTGATCCACCCAGATTTCATATCTTGGCTTTGGGAACAATAAAAACCTTAATAATAATAATAATGAAAATTTCAACAACCTTGCTTAAAAATCTGTAATCATAACCACCAGCAAACATAATTTTCTTACACTCCTTCTGAAATATTCCAGGCCTTGAATTGTAGATGAAAGTGTTCAAGAGTTAGAAGTGCTCCCACGGTTCGCAGAAACAAAGGCATGTGCTTTTGGGAGCCTGTCAAAACATCCCAGAGAGAATGGTTATGAAAATAAAGCTCACAATCAAATATAGTCACAGGTCACTTAATGATGAGGCACATTCCAGGAAAGGCATCATTAGACAATTTCATGTTGTGAAAACATCAGGCTGTCTTTGCTAAGAACTAGAAGGTAAAAGTCAATCATTCAACATGGCCTTAAATTGTAATTAAGAACTATAGTAAATTTTCAAGGCTGCTTCCAGCACTACAGAGGCCACTACTTGACAGCAAACTTTTTAATAACAGGAATATACATTAAAACAGCAATAATAAGCAGAGTATAGTAAATATACAAATTAGTAAAATATCCATTTTTTTTTCTTTTTGTGAATCTTTCTTTTCAAGACAGGGTGTCACTTTGTAGCTCTGGATGTCCTATAACTCACAATGTAGACCAGGCTGGCATCAAATTCACAAAAAGCCCTCTGTCTCTGCCTCTCTGCCTCTCTGCCTCTCTGGCTTTCTCTTTGTCTCTCTGCCCCTGCCTCCCAAGAGTGGAGATGTAAAGGCATGCACCACTAGACCCAGCTTATTAGTTTATTTCCTTATAAGGTATTATGGATGGCACATTAATGCACCACTGCACTTTTACACACTGCCAGCTTGATCTATTTACACCACCATCTTCCTGAACACACGGATAATGCATGTGCTATGACATCTCAGTGCTTATGACATCACTAGGCCATGAGCTTTCTACTTCATTATAATCGTACAGTATGGAATGTCGTGTCACATGACTATCAAAAACAAAGAACACAGGAAGTATGGTGCTGTGAGTGATAAGGAGAAAAAAACAGCACCTAGGATACTCAGAAAGACAGGAAGTACAGGTACTGGCATTTCCACACGTGGAATGAAATATATAGGCTGCATAAGTAGATGGCTAGAAGGGATGATGAAGAATTAGAACACATCCAAAATTGGTTCTTTATAAAAAAGAACAATAGGGAACCTGTGAAGAATCTGCCACATAAAATGAGAAATTCGATGGGTAGAAGAAATGGCAAGTTTGACATATCTGAGATGGTAGCTCAGGAACAGGCCAGCTGATCTGAAAACAGTGCTCAGAGAAAGTCCTAAGACTAAAACAAAGTGGATGTTCTGTGGTGAAAGGCCAGACAGCATGAGCAGGAGGCAGAGGAGAACAAAGTGACTGGAAGCTACAATTGAACTGATAATAGGCGAGGAATTCCCAGAATTCCTCAGATTCATAACGCATAGGCATCCGAATCAGGATAAATAAGGGCATGTGTATGTGTGTGGTGTGTGTGTGTGTGTGTGTGTGTGTGTGTGTGTGTGTGTGTGTGTGTGTGTGTAGTAACCAGGAAAAAGGAAATGCCCCCCACCAGCTAGGCTGGCAACAATGGAAGGAACAAGACTAGGTAAAGTTTCCAGAGAGCCGAAACAAGTGTCAGCACAGAGCCGATCAGGAAGGAAGGTGAGGGAAAAGGAGGCTCAAAGACAAGCAACATGGAGGCATTCCTGTCAACAGACGTCGGAAAGTTAAAAAGGGACAAAACAGATGTCTAGAGACTCGAGGATGCAAAGAGGCATTCAAGCAAGCAGTAAATCTGCCATGGTAAATGTGGGATGATGAAAAGTAAAGTTGAACAGAAAACTATTGACGATAGCATAGAAGCCAGGAGATAGAGACCAGTGATAAGACACTATACAATCCTAATTTGTTCAGGAGAAGCCTAAAGGTAATGCTAAATACAGAGCCCATTAAGCCCACATTTCATATGTGTGTTGTTGTCCAAGGCACATGAGAATGCCTTCTTGGAGTGGGGTGTTCATTTATTGACCTCGATGCCAGCTACACAAGGGATTCATGCTGTAAGCATCCAGGAAATACTGAACACAGTTTCCCATGTAAATTATATTTTAATAAACATTTAAAACAGGCAGAGGGAAATGGTTAGGGTGACCTCTCAAATGACAGACATATGCAAATGAATGATATATATTTTCCAAAATGAGAACAGATGAAAGTGAGTTAGAGATGCACAAATGTTAACAAAAGAAATTTTAAAACGCAGAGTAAAATAGGAGAACATGCAAAAACAGTTAGATATAAAAGTGAATCTAAATATAGTTGTAATGACAATCAATGTAAATTTTTGATTAAAAAAAACTTTGTAGCATAATTGTTAGTTGGTGGCTGCTAGGGGAGGAGGAGTCACTGTCTTCAGTGGTGTAGACACTGGTGAATTGTCTGTGCTCCTGTGGGTAGCTATATATCCACGTTTGTGTGAGTAATACTGGATAAACTCAGTGAGCCACAAAACACAAACAAAAGAGAAAAACATGAGAGTGGGAGATTTGTTGCAAGGAGGGGAAGTTGACAGAGTAAGGGAAGGGTAAGATTGAGTGGGGGTGTGATCATAACATGTTATACACATGTATGAAATTATCAAAGAAAATGAATTGGTCAAACAAATGACATTTGCAAGCACTTAGAATAAATGGCATGAGATATTATGCAATGACTAGATAAAGGATGCTTGGTGTGGTGGTGTGTTCCTTTAATCCCAGTACTCTGGAGGCTGAGGCAGGTGAGTCTCTGTAATGTCTCAAACAGCCTGGTCTGTATGGCGAGTCCCAGACAGCCAGGGCTACAGAGTGAGAACCTGTCTCACATAAACTAAAACCTAGCTCAAGAAGGAGAGTACATGGACATGCATTAACACTAAACAAAGCAGACTATAGAGACAAATCACTATTTGTGATTAAAAAAAAAAAATGTGCCACTAAGAAACTGGTAGAGCTTCCTATTCAGAAAAGCAGATACAAGAAATTAAATATATAAGATATTAGTAGGATGATTTCTGAAATAACTTTATCAGAAGACTAGAAAAATGACAAATTTACAATTCGCATGATGTTTATCTCTCTTTTCACTGTCACTAAATGATCAAGAAGAGAAATAATAAAAGTAGAATAAAGAAGATTCAGACAACAGAAGGATCCAGAAGCTTCTTTTAAAATTGCCATCTTTAGGAGAAACAAAAACCACTTAAAAATAAGCCCTTCAGTGCCTGAGATAATGAAGACACCTACACAGCTCTAAATTAATTTTACAGAATATCCTTAAATAAAACCAAAAGAAAACCTTACTTTTTAAAATTCCAAAACTATATAATATGATCAAATATAATTGCAAGGTCTCAAGTAAGTTATGGATGACCCTCCTCATCACTGTCTCAATTTAATAGATGCTCTATTCAATCTGTTATCATCTTGGGTCTCCTTGGCGCCAAGTATAAGGCAGGGAGGGACTGTTTCTAATGACTCTGAGCTCTAAAAAACCAGCACTGTCCAATCCACTACAGATGAGAAGAGTCCCATTGGTGAAGCTTTCCACTCTGCTTTGACACCTGGGAAACAACAGGTCTGAAATTATAGAAGAAAATCCATTTATATTTCTCTCTTGGTAGCCCTCAGAATCCCCTCCCATACCAGAGACACTAGAAAAGTAGAGTTGAAGGGTCTGTATAGATGCCAGCTCGAGCTCTCTATGTTTACTGAGTTGTGTGGGTGTCATCTTCAGCAATGGAGCTTTGCTGTCAGTTTGTGGAGAGCAACCTTTTGTCTTGGCAACAGCCTGCCTGGGTTGTTGGGAATCTCCTTGGGACCTCTTTGGTCAAAAACCCAATTGGATGTCTTCCAGTCCCTGTACTGGAGAGCTTCATTTGGTGACAACACATGGCCAATTGAACTCTGTGTCACTCATTATTTGGGAACTTCATCAGGATCAACTTTGTATACTTTAGGAAGCTTCCACTGCACTAGGTTTCCATACCACGACTCAAATGGGCCTTAATTCTAGCTGTCTCTCTGTGTCGCCTCTGTCAACCCCACATCCCTTCTTTCTCCCGACTTTACTCTCCCATTCTCTTCCCCTTCATCCCCATCCCACCCATAAAATATATTCTATTTCCCTCTCCCAGGGACATCCATGGGTCCCACGAGTCCTTTCCTTAATATCTAACCTTCCTGGATCTACTTTTGTGCATGGCAGTAGGTGGGGGCCTAACAGATTCTCAACATTTTTGCACATGGCAGTAGGAAGGGGTCCAACAGATTCTCAACATTATGAAACTAACCTCTGTGAACAGTATAGAGTCAAGCAGTGAGCAGAGTCAAGCTTCCTTTGGACTCCAGTGAAAAGTCTTGGTATCTGGTGAACCATTTGAGAAGGAGACCGTGAGGACAGTTGAAGCCTAGAGGCTTATGGGAAGTGCCAGCAGCTAGAAGTGCAAATGTTATATTATGGAAGTAAAGCAGCTTAGAAACGGCATGGAGTAAAGCTAGACGTAATATGGATGAGTGGGCCTGCATCCCATAGGGGAGCCCAGGAAAACGTGTAGCGACCTCAAAGCTAACTGACCTGAGGTGAGAGGGAGCAGGAGGTTCCTGAAGCCTCTCTCATCACCCATTTACTGAGTGATCTCCTGGGAGGTGTTTAATACCCAACTGTTTCTGCCCTACAATAGAAGAACAACCTTGGTGGAAACTTCCCTTCACAGAGAGGCAGAAGTAGGTGCCTGAGCCATCGGTCTCCAACTGCATAGGAAAGATTTAGCCAAACGCAAAAGGCCCAGAGTGAAACTAAAAGATGCTCGAGAGAAAGTTTGTCATGTTACTGTCAAGCCTTAAGCCCATTGTGGGCCAAATATCAATAAACTTCTAGAGTTCATAGAGTGCTAAAAATAAATTCTGGAAATGGAAAAGACATTTTCAAAGCAAAAAGACCTATGGGTTAAAGAGTCAAGAGCATCATAGTGACCTTCATGCAAAATGAAATAAATGGGAAGCCGCATAATTCAAGAGCTCATTTACATGCTATAAGCAAGACTTAAGTACCAGGGAAGCTCACCAAGGCAGGAAAAAGCCAAGCAGACCTTTATGGAGAAGGCCCAGCATCCATCATAATGCCAGGATGGATGGCGTTAACAGAAATCTTCCCAGTTATTTGTTTCTGTAACCACTTTTGGCTGTGACATTTAATTAAAACCAGGAGAAAGAGTGAGAGAGAAATGTGCCGGCAGTGTGAGAGGAAGGAGCATCTTCCTAGGGTTCATCTCAACGTGACCGTGGAGATGTCCTCACCGCTCAAGATGAATGTTATCAAAGAGCTGACGCTTCTGTAGCTGAGACTGTCTCTGGGGATAGATCCTGTGGTGTTATTTCAGGGCTGGAATGGCTTTCTCAGCTCCCCTTCCTTAATTTGCTAGAGACTACTCCAGAAAAAAAATAATTAGAGTTGCTTCAATAATGTGTTTGCTTTACCACTTTCAATTAAGGACAGGAATAGAGTGGAAGAAAGAGAATGCACAATGGCCAACCACTTGCTTTTATGTCGCCATCCCTCCGTGCAAGCTTGCACGATATTTTCTTGGCTGTTTTGAACTAATAAGTCCTCAAGCTCTTTTATTTTGAGCAACTTTATTGGATGTTGCTAATGTATTCATTTACATGCTTATGGTACGCAGTTTCGTTCATAAGTTCTGGCAGGCAGACAGAGTAAGCCATTTCTAGCACACAATCAATAGAGCCAGCACAGCCATTACCCAGTATGTTTCCCCGCTTTTCAGAAACTCTCCAGTAGCCCCCCTGCTCCTCCTGACACCCCTATCCCAGGCAACCTCCCTCTCCATTGCTGTGGTTTTATGTAAATGAATCTACATTGTGTACTCTCTATTTATCTGATTTCTTTTGTTCACAATTTTATTGCCGCTCATCTGCGTTGTGCCGTCTATAGGTACCCCACTAATATTTCTAAGTGGCCTTACAGTTTTCCAGACTATAAAGTCATATTGGGTGGGAGTGGGGGAGCTAGAGCATTGGCCCAGTGGCTGACAAACATGATTTCCAAGTTCCAGGGAACCTGACAGCCTCTTCTGGCCTCTGTGGCCACCACAAATGCATGTGGCACATAGACAATACATCGAGGCCAAACACCCACACACACACAGTTTTTTAAAAGTCTCTGCTGATCTTTATTTGAACAAACTGAATAATGCAGACCGTGTACCACTGGCTGTTTTCTTTAATAGTTCTGTATTTATTCATGTATCTTAAATAGGAATCCATGAGGTAACATTCTACTTTGCCTCAGCTTCCCTAGGATTGTTGTTGTTGCTGTTGTTTTGTTCTGTTCTGTTTTGTTTGTTTGTTTTTACATTTTTCTTTTGTTTTGAGATTTAATATAATGACATCATTTCCCCCTTTCTTCCCTCCAAACCCTCCCACACGCTGCTCCTTGCTCCCTTTAAATTCACAGCCTCTATTTTCATTAATTGTTGTTTTACACAAACACAGACACACACACACGTATGTATGTATGTACGTATGTATGTATGTATGTATATATGAATGAATGAAAATTTCTGTAGAAAAAAATTGATTTTAGGATGAACTTCAGATTGTCTTCTTCAAAGCAAACACACTGAAGTTGTCTTAGAATGAACAAGTGAAGATCACTTAGCAAGGGAGAGGTAAGAATATACATATATAGATATACCCTTAAGTAATAAATTATATACCTCCATGTAGATCCTACTGCACCACCCTCCTTCCCCCTCTACTCCCCCCCATCTCCCCCCACTATGGAACCTGAACAATGAAATATGCTGTTTTTGCTGCCCCCAGTGGCCAGGTAAACTTCTTTCCACTGCTGCCACCAGAGCCCACTGTTCCCAGGCTACCATCAGCTTCTTTCCTCCTTTGAACTCCACGACTCTTGGTTTTTTCCTTCATCTCTTGGCTCAATCTATCAACTTCTTTTTTGTGTGGGTAAACAGTCTTTCTGAAAATAACTTAGTAAGTGTGATGCAAAAATAACTAACGAGTGTTTTTGAATTGTTCGGCAACAAAAAACATTATTTCTTTTTATGCCTGTCATATTTACATTTCACAATAAATATCAAAGTGAGATATCCAGGCATTCTAGCTTTTTTTAAAGTGCTACAATTGCCTTTAAGATCATTTTAATGACACATGGAGTCTCCAAATGCATTTATATGCACACACATGCACACACACACACACACACACACACACACACACACACATTATTACCAAACAAGCTACCAGACGAATCTGCACCTGAGTGCCAAAGCTTTCCTTTGGAAACAGCTAAGAGGCAAGCCTATAGCTTACTTCTTAAATATGTGTCATTTGAGGGACAAAATCAAGACAATTTTTTAAAATTTGTTCACTTTATATCCCGATTTGTACCCTCCTCCCTCATCGCCTCCAGATCCCACCCTCATATCCTCTCCCTCCCTCCCTCCCCCAGTGCTCAGAAGGTGGAGCCCTCCTCCTCTATCATCTGACCCCAGCCTATCAAGTCTCATCTGGACTGCCTGTCTCCTCTTCCTCTGTGGCCTGGCAAGGCTGTCCCACCAGGGGGAAGTGATCAATGTGTGGGCACCAGAGTCCATGTCAGAAGTAGTCCCTACCCCCCATATTGTGGGACCCACAAGGAGACTGTGCTGCCTGTCTACTGCATCTGACCATAGGGTCTATGTCCACACAGTGCATGGTCCTTGGTTGGTTTATCAGTCTCTGCAGCACCTACCTCCTCCTCTGCCTGGATTTGTTGGCTTCATTTGTTTCCTTGTGGAGCTCCTGACCCCTCCAGGTCCCTCTATTCCCCAACTCTTTCGTAAGACTCCCTGTGCTCCACCCCGGAGTTTGGCTGTGTGTGTCTCAACATCTACCTGGATCTCAGGCTGGGTGGAGTCTTTCAGAGGACCTCTATGGTAGGCTCCCCTCCTGTTCCTTCTCTTCAACTGCTTCCTGTGTCTATTCTATTTGTCTTTCTGAATGAGAGTTAAACATTCTCCCTAGGGCCGCCCTAGTGTTTTGGTTTCTGTAGGTCTGTGTGCTGTAGTGTGGTCATCCTGTATGGTTAATATCTGCTTATAAGTGAGTAACACAAGTGTCTTTCTGAGTCTGGGTCACCTCAATCAGAATAATCTTTTCTAGTTCCATCCATTTGAGAGTAAATTTCAAGATTTCCTTGTTTTCAGTAGCTAAGTAGTATTCCTTTGTGTAAAGCCAACAATTAATAATTGGGACCTCATGAAACTGAAAAGCTTTTGTAAGGCAAAGGACACTGTCCACAGAACAAAATGACAGGCTACAGACTGGGCCTACTATCCAAAACATATAAAGAACTCAAGAAATTAAACACCACCAAACCAAATTATCCAATTAAAAAGTGGGTTACAGAACTAAGCAGAGAACTCTCAACAGAGGAATGGTGAATGGCTGAGAAACACATAAAGAAATGCTGAGTGTCCTTCGTCATCAGGGAAATGCAAATCAAAATGACTCCAAGGTTCCAATTTATAATCATCAGAATAGCTAAAATAAAAACTCAAGTGACACACATACTGGCGAGGATGTGGAGAAAGGGGAACACTCCCTCCATTGCTGGTGGTAGTACACACTTGTATGACCACTTTGGAAATCAATCTGGTGCTTTCTCTGAAAATTGGGAAGAGTGCTACCTTAAGACCAAGCTATACCACTCCTGGGCAATACCCGAAAGATGCTCCACCATACAACAAGGACACTTGCTCAACTGTGTCCATAGCAGCTTTAATCGTAGTAGCCAGAATCTAGAAACAACCCGGATGTCCGTCAACCAAATAATGAATAAAGAAATTGTGGTACTTTTATCTTTTAACATTTTCATATTCAATGTAAGTTCAATATCTTTATATGAAATCTTGGATAAAGCCAATGAATTCTGCAGGAAGAAGCATGATGCCACAGCACACAGTTCCTCCAGTTGGAGACTCAAATGGCCTATTCTTGATATCAATGACATGTTCAAACATAATTGAGCATCACTCCCCATCCCCTAAGTAGACATACCATTGCCTGTCAAAAATGAGGAGGTAGATATGACAGGGATTCCGTTTTTTTCCAGTCTGTCTCCAGACTGGAGACAGTCTCTACCTGGTTATTGCAAGGACCACCCCTCCCAGGTGCAGTTCAGGCAGCGCACGGGCTATTGGCAGAGCCTTTGTAACATATATTTTCACCATCTACCAGGGCTGTCCAATTCCAGATGAACTGTTTGCCCATCCCATCTCTGTAGGAATACCTCTGTAGGTTTTTTCAGACTCATGTCTCAAGATATGGAACAAACATACCTATACTTGGGTGGTGACTCTGTCTCCATACATGGCTCGGGCACTGCTGGGAGTCTTAACACTCCTTTGATGCAGTGTCTTTTCCTGGGAACCGTCTCCAAGGTCATGGAAGTCATGTGTGCGCACACACGTGCCCATATGCAGCAACTACTTGCAGAGTGTACTACACTTAGAACAGCCCTGGCCTCCCAATGCCTTGCAGATCTCCTGAGTTTTAAGAGACACAGCTCAAGTTTCTGAGTGGTACCGCTGTTCACTTCCTCCTTAGACACCAGGCTTGAGATGAGGAATCAAGTAACATCTCCATGTCTCTGGACAGCACTGCTTCCTAAACAAAACAAAACACCACAACATCCGCACTGTCTGTAGCCCTCATGTGCGGTGCCCAAAGTTTTAAACTGTATTTCTTTTGTAAATGTTGTCTACAGTGCTCTGGCACCTCAGTTTGGAATTCCCTTCTCATTATACTTTGGTTCTTCCTAAATTTTTCCATTTTAATATCCTGTAACAGTAAGACTCATACTGGAGGAAGACATCCTAGCACACAACTTCCTTTAGGAAAGAGGTCAGTGGCTGGTGCTACAATAGTCTTCTTTTAAGAAAGAAAATAATTTTGGAGAGGACTAGCACATGGGATCCTCATCTTTGAAGACACACTGGCTTAATTATCCACATATATGTTATATCATATAATTTATAATATAGAGGAGGCAGAGAGCTGTGAAAATGTGAAAATAAATCATGACCCAGAGTAAAAATAAAATTACAAAGCTGAATTTTAAGTGTTTCTTTATAGTTTCAAAGAGTGAAAAAAAATTCTAAAACATTTTTGGAGATAAAACATTCCAGAGCAATTAGCTTCTGGATTTACTTTGAGAAACAATCCAGATGTCAGCGAGTAAATGACACATTGAACAAGTAAATATTGTTTGAATTTTGTATTATATAGTAATTTCAAATAAGATCCAAATATCTAAATTCATTAGCAAAACGCTCATACTATGTTATTAAAATTAAAAATTAACCATACATTTTATGGTGTGATCCATTTTAGTAAGTAGATGCAGATGTGTTTATGAAAATAAACCTAGAGAACTGGGTGCTGCTCAAAGGCAGAACACAGCTTTGAAAACATGAGGCCCAAGTTTAAGGCCCAGTACCACGTTAAATCTGACATGACAAACATCAATATGCTAGAAATTAGTCATTTCTGCATGGTAGGTTTACACCTCAGTTTTATTCTTTAAATTTTTCTATAGTCTCTGATTATTTTTACATTGGATATTTTAACATTTTGGTGAGACAATAAACAAGGAATGATGTTATTACTGAAATAAAATGTAGTTTTTCTTCCAAATATGAGTTGTTTTTTATTCAACATAATTATTCTTGAGTTTACTGTTATGAGATGCAACAAGGGTATTTCAGGGTATCTGCATTTTGGTCTCAGTCTTGAATTAGGCAGTTCTACACATGACTATGTACATAACATTTTTAAAATTACATTTACATGTTGATTTTGAGAGAGCATGCTATAGCGTGGGTGTGGAGGTCAGAAGACGACTTTCAGGACCAAACTCAGGTAGTCGGACTCACCTGCCGTCAGGTTTGAGTCTTACCTGCCATCTTCTAGCTCATCCCTGACAGTGTTCTCAAGAGGCTAAGGAGCTGGGTTGCTTTCAAACAAGTCTATTTATAATCTTCACAGGTTACTGTATAGTTCTTTTACTCAGTGGTTATAAACTCATGGCAGGCAAATAGATAGCTGCAAAATTAAAGTTTATAAATATTTGCTAACATACATTGGGAAAGTATTCTTAATTGGTGAGCAACATAGGTTCCTAATAAACTAGTTTGCTCATCAATATTTGATGTGTAGTGTCGAGAGTTTATGTGAATATAAATAGATTTGCAGGATGCATGTTTATTTAAACAAATATCTCCCCATTTGCCACTGTGCAGATAGATACATGCTTCAGTCATATCAAGTCCTATGAGAGCCCAGCGGAGCACAGTGGCTTGCAGCTTCAATGCATTACAGAGAGCCGGGAGAGGTATATCTGCCTTAAAATGTGCTGTGCATCCTCAGCTAGTGTTCTTAGGGTGTCACAGAGCGTATGTGTGCAGAGCAAAAGTGGAGCAAGAATGATCTGGTGTAGCATTATCTTTTAATTGGAGTTTCTATTTCTGTCACTGTCGCATTTGCTCACATAATAGCTTAACTCGCAGCAACTGGCAGTGGTGTCGTTGTTGATTTGGACAGTACACAAAAGGACACATGCGAAGTGTTGTGTTTGCAAAGAGACTTGGAGAGGAATTTAGAATTGTGCCTGGATTTTGCTTGGGGAACACATTACATCTGAAAATAGCCAACTGCATTTCATCCAAATTCCAGGAGTCCTTGCATCCAAGCAACACCTGAAGACTCACCCCTCCACAGAGCCTCTCCCTGTTCCTCTCACTTTCAGCTGAAGGCTGGGTTTATATGTTTGTGTGTGTGTGTGTGTGTGTGTGTGTGTGTGTGTGTGTGTGTGTGTGCGCGCGCGCGCACGCGTGTGCTGAAAAGTATATATTCCTACAGTCAGCAAATGAGAATAGAAACTTAAAGCCCTTGTGTTTATTTCAAGCTAATGATGAAAGCTATCAACTGATTAGAAAACAAATGAGAACAGGCAATGGTGTCCTTACATTATAGAGATGTTTTTTCTAATAATTCTTGCCATTCTTGCCATTGGAGGTAGTCCACAAATAGAAACAGAACATATTGAGCCTGCCTAGCCTACGGAACCATATGGATACCTTTTCTACAGGAGTCTATACTAGTTATTGAAGAAAATGGCTTTATTTTCCCAACAATGAAGTTCTATCCATAAGTTCATTAGGCTTCTATTATAAAAAATATTGAAGATAGTTTATAAAGAGAAAACGTTTACTTGGCTCATGATTTTACAGGTTTCACTAAATTGTTGTTTAGCCCTTTGTAGTACATGTTGGCAAGCACATGTGGTGAAACAAAGCCACTCACTTCACAGCTGGGGTGCCCCAGGGTCCCACTCAAGGACAGCACCCTCATCACCCAGGTGAGCCTTAGGCTCACTTCTTAAAGGTACCACCACCTCCCACCAGTACCGAGCTAAGCACAAAGGCTCTAACACAGTGGTCCTCAACCTTCCTGATGCTGTGACCCTTTAATACAGTTCGTCATGGTGACCCAAACCATAAAATTATTTTCTTTGCTATTTCATAACTATAATTTACCTACTGTTATCAATTGTAACATAAATGTTTGTGTTTTCTGACAATCTTAGGTGACCTCTGTGAAGGGCCATTTGACCCCAAGTGGGCCGCAATCCACAGGTTGAGAACCACTGCTCTAACACATCTTAGAGGACATTCTGAATGTCAGGTGACACCTTAGGAAAAGCCAAGTGTGTTTGGTTCCCAAACTTGCCTATGCCAGTTGCCTAATTCATGAAATTATGCAAGCTCTTTAAATGTCATGTAAAACTAATGAAATATGCATGCAAAGAAGCTTCTTTTTTAATAAAACTCAGTTGCATATTTGGGGAAAATCTTAATATAGGTGAATAACTTTAAAAATGCTGCTCCAAATGAAAAGTGACTACAAAAATGATTCAGAATGTGTTAAAAGTAGAAAGCTCTGCTCGCTGGTCATTTTTTCCCCCATCATTTCTTTTGTTGCCATTGCAAATTGGAGACAAACAAAATAGGCTTTTCATGGAGGAAAAGATGAAGACAGTGTTGTTTTTAAAGAAGTTCAAGAAAAATCAAAGCTCCTGTCACCGAGATGGCTGCGGAGGACCACCAACGCAAAGCCAGCACATGCTACATGGTGAGACCCTGTCTCAAAGGAAAATTAGAAATCACAGCTGCATCATAGAATCGTTCTTTGCGAGATGCATGACGTGGCCACTAGCCCCTGGATTCCTGGAATTAACACACTTTCCAAGTTCCTCTTGGTCTTATTCACAGAGACTAAGGCAGGTGGTCAAAATATGAACAGCTGAATTTTTTATATTCCACAGAAAAATTTAATGTGTGGGCAAGTTTGAGAATTACTATATAACATTGCTTCTCAAATGTTACAGTACACACCTGAGAATGTGTATTGGTTAAATAAAGATGACAGTTCTCCAAGTATGCAGCAAATGAGTCCCAGGATTCTGAGTTAATACAACATAAGGTAAGCCACATGTTTATGACAGCTGAGATGTTCTAGGACAGGCCACCTACATGCTAGAGACCACGCAAAGCTAAGATCATGTCGTAACAAGGTAAGCATACTGGAAAGTGTGCTTGGAATAATCACAGTGTAGCTTAACACAAAGCATCTCTCCACCCAAGTCCAAAGGGTTTGTAATTAGGGAAACTGATTGATTGTATGTCTCTGAATTCAGCCAAAAGTCTTAGAATACAGGAAGAGGCTACTATTATAGGTGCCTTGGAGGCCAAACAGCCTAACATTTGAAGGTCAAGGAAAGAAGATAAGTATGTCCCCACTAATGCCCATGAGACCAGTTGACCCTGTGTATTTGTTCTTTTTGGGCTGGAGGGTACCTGCTGGCATTGTGGGCAGGGTTCTGCACTTCTAACAAGACCCCGGGTGATGCCGATGGCCCAGTAAGCATACTTTGAGCAATCATATATTGAGCTTCTACTCAAAGATGCTCTCTGCCCTGCATCTCACGATGCTCTGCTGATCCCTTCCTTTGAATTATCAACTAGTATGATGACTTGCCATATATAATTTCATGTGAATTTGAGCCAACAAGTGGATATCAGAAGCCATGTTTTTGTTGTGGTTACACTAATCTTCCATACTCAACTTCAGGACCTGCAAAACGGCACGTGGCTTAGAAGCCAGATGCCAGACCATGCAGAACACTGGCTTGTAGCCGCTTTTATCTAGGTAAAATTTCATGGTACTACATGGGGAGGGGCCTGGAATAAAAGAGGACTAACCTTTTTGAAAGAGGATCATTTCAGATACAAAGAATGACTTAATATCAAATTCCATATAAAAAATCAAAATGTTGAACTTTATATAAGTCATGGACTGACTGGACTGAGCTTGTTACCAAGCTTCACATGAGTTATACACAAATGTGGAATCCATAAAGAGATTTATAGATAGACGTGGTGACACTCATCTACAACCATAGTGCTAAGGCGGCTGAGGCACTGGGAGTTAAAAAAAATCAGCCTAGGCTACAGATCAAGACCCTGTGTCAAAAAATATAATAATAATAATGGTAGGAAGAAGGATGATTGTGGCAGTAGTAATGATGGAGGAGGAAGAAGAGAGAGTGGAAAGGATGAAAACACATCTTTGAACACACCGGGATGCTCAAGGGTTAAAAGTCAGTGTTCAGTGGAGGAATCCTGGCTCCCAGCACACAACCTATAGAAAGGAAAACATCTTGCCTTTGCATAACTGGTAGTGTTTATCACGGTAAATATTTTACCTCTGTTCACTCCATTGCCCGTGGAACCTCCTCACCAACCTGTTCTGTTATTGAAACTCCTGCAAAACTCTAAGAAATTCAGTAATAAATTCCAGATTATTCTGCATGATAGTTCACAGCTTTCCAAACGTATTTCTACAGACCGTGTATGTGGTTTGAACCTCATAACTGATGACACAGTAGGCTGCAGTTATATTTCTTTTTTATTTAAATGGTTTATTCAGATTACATTCTGATTGTTATCCCCTCACTTATATCTTCCCCCCTCCCTTTCTCTTTCACCCTATTCCCCTCCCCTAGGTTTGTGACAGAAGAGGACTGCCTCCCCCACCATATGACAACAGCCTATCAGGTCTCATCCAGATAGCCTGCTTCCCCTTCCTTTGAGTGCCACCAGGCTTCCCCACCAAGGGGAAGTGGTCAAATACGGGGCACCAGAGTTCATGTCAGAGTCAGTCCCCGCTTTCCACACAACTGTCGAGAATGCACTGTCCATTGGCTAGATCTGAATAGGGGGTCTAGGTTTACTGCATGCATTGTCCTTGGTTGGTATAGCAGTTTGTGCAGACCCCCTTGGGTCCATATCCACCAGTCTTGATGGTCTTCTTGTAAGGTTCCAGGACCCTCTGGATCCTTCTATCTTTCCATTCTCCCATACCTCTCTCACCTGGAGTTGCAATAGCAAGTAGTTATATATCTTTTACACATGAGAAAATCAAGATTCAAGGAAGTTAATCCATTTGCCCAAGCTCACACAGATGGGAGGTAGCAGTGCTCAGAACCCACATCCAGCCAGGTGTCATCTGTTCTTTGCACTGATGACCAGTTGGTTACCTCGGACTGGTCTCCTCATTCATGTTCAATTTGCCCTCTCACACCGGGAACCCAACCTCTTCTAATGACAGTGTGTCTATGGCTTCTTCCAAGAAGCCTATTACTTTTTAAACCACTAAAAAACTTCAATGTTATCTCCTAAAATCTATACGTATTCCTGGTGTTCTGGGTTTTTACAGCTAATCCAATATTCCTTCCAGTACCTATAAAAAGTATCTACAGAACAAACTAGGATTTTAAAAGTTTGAAAAATTGCATTTTCAAAGACTAGTGACGAATAATTACTGTCAGTTATAACTGTGTGGCAGGTGCATTTTCCATAAAAGACTTCGACAGTACCTGCCTCCCTCATGCCCCTCCAGCAAGCACGAGAGTTAGACTCGGTGTCCTCTCAGCTTTGGGTGGGCCTGGTGACTACAGCAGCAGAGCCACCATGTGTTTTAGAAGGCACGACACCCACCATCTACTGTATTCTCCCACTGAACCCTATACATCAAATGAGAGAACCCACATGGGCAGGATGTGTGTAGGTTTCCTACCATCAGCCATCATTGACCTTGGACTGTACTGGGGGTTCCTGGTACTGGAGATACCTCCAGCTGGCTTCATCCCCAAGACATCCACTCCTTGCTTCACATTTGCTTCAAGCTGCAGCTACCCTGGCACTGACACAAACCAGATCCACCGTCGCTGCCCAGATCACCACCCACAGCACCCACAGGCATAATGAGACAGCTGTACGACACCATTATACTGGTGGCAGTTTGCTTTGCAGCAGCAGGTAACTGATACAGTTCAGACTATGTCTATACCATCCATTATGACTTTAATACCAAACTTCTGGGACAATTAAACTGTTAAGTCTGAGACTGTTATCTGTAATTTAAAGATATTAGAAACCCACACTTACAATTTACAGTCACTGTAGCAAAATAAAAATGGTAGGTGCGTTCGAAATGAAAGAGAAAACTGTAAATGTTAGCAGCTTATAATTCCTAACCACACATCATAGAATATACATACAAGAATCATGAATATTAAGGCAAAGTTCAAATTCTGTATTTTATACAACAGGCCAAATGTCTTGCTGCTTTATTTAAAAAGTGACCTACTTAGGGATATTAAAGGCATAATTATGGATGAAGCTTTTTCAGAGACAAAAATATTTAATTACAATTGTGTTTAAACAAAATGAAGACAGAAAGGTAAACTAATTAGTAATGGATTTGATTTTCATATCAGTTGTTCAAGCATGCAATGTTATTCTATTTATTTGTTTTCCTTTCTTGTTAATATGACAAGTAAAAAAGAAGCAATCTGAGAAAGGAATTGGGGGAAATGGTTTATAGGGATATGGGTTCTCACTTTGTGTGTGGAGCTTAGCACCTTTAACCATTGTACTGAGCTCCTAACGCTTCCAGTTTGGGAAACTACAAATCTGAAGGTAGTTTATAAGCTTATAGAACTGCAGTAAAGAAACAGACTGATGAGTGTGCCACCATTTTCTTGTGGGACACCAGCTTTCTGGGTTGGTAGTTTAACTCCTTTTGCACCCAGGAGAGCATCAGGCACCTGCCAGTGAGTGGCTGAGAGGAGGAACCCAAGAGCTGGTTTCTCCCGAGTTCTCTCTTGCAAAGCTGCTGTACTGACTGCTTGAATGAGGGAGCCACTTTTTGTACTCTTTGCTTTACTTTATAATATTCCACTAATATCAAAGAAAATATCCTTTCAGAGACTGAATTCTAAATTTGTTGGGGTTTTTTTCATCTTTTGTCCTCAGATTTTATGGACAAAACAAGTTTTTTGGAAACTCAAGTGCTCACCATTTTTCTGCCCCTCTTACACACCAGAAACTCTCAAATTCAAGGGCAATAGCAATTCTCCCATGTGGTAACATTTGTAGGAAGGAAGCCCCAGTTGCCTCTAAAGCTCACCCATTATTTATTATTATTACTGTTGTTGTTGTTATTTTCAGAATTGTTGGATGTCACAAAGTCAAATCTCAAGAGTTTGTATCATTCCTTTTTTCATCAAAGTTAAAAAATATGTTTAAATATTATCTTAAAAAGTAGGGGAAGGACAGGTGCCTCAAAAGAAAAATGTGTTTATCACACCATCAGTCAATCTTATTGCTAGGGACACTGTCAGAGGATTGAGATTTGGGGGCCATTATGGACTACATAGCTGAAAAAAAAAGAAAATAAAAACAATCAATAAAAAATAAAAACCAAAATTTGAACAGAGAGAACCCCAGCCATCGTCACCGGACATCAGCTCGGCAGTGGCCCCATTCCGTGAGGTAAGGCAGTGGTCCTCAATCTTCTTAATAGTATGACAGTTTAATGCAGTTCCTCATATTGTGGTGACCCCCCATCATTAAATTATTTTCATTGCTATTTCATAACTGCATTTTGCTACCATTATGAATCATAACATAAACTTCTGATATGCAGGTTATCTGGTGTGTGACCCAAGTGGAAATGCTGTTCAACTTTGAAAAGGGTCATTTATGACCCACACGTTGAGAATGCTGGCATTAACTCTTAACACTAGGACAGGAAATATTGAGTTTTGGGGTCAAGAAGCAATGCCTCCATAACTGATTGTGATTGCTGAATTCCATTCCTTAAGAAAGATAAGGGTTTTAGTTGAAGATTATTTAAAATAAAGAAAAAGTATACTGTTGTACTTGCTATACTTGGAGTGTCTTAATTACTTTTCAGTTGTCATAAAACACTACCGGGACCAACTCACCTCATAAAAGAAGGAGTTTGGTTAGGCTTAGGCTTCCAGAGAGTTAGAGGCTATAATGTCAGGGACACGATAGCTGGGGAGATAGGCATGGGACATAGTGGAGGCTTTCTAATCTCAAAACTCATCCTCAATAACCTACTCCCTCCAGTAAGGCTGTACCATTCAGATCTCTTCAAACAGTATTCCCAACTGGAGCCCAAGTGTTCTAACGGGAGACATTATCTTATTCAGTCCAGCACAAAGAGCTTCCTACCTTAGCTAGCTTTGGTTGCCTCAAAAACAAAACAAAACAAAACAAAACAACAACAAAAAAAAAAACCACCAACTAACGAGTTTGCTATATTTCCTAAGTTCAAACATTTTATGTAAGCATTTTTTTATAGTCAGTAATGATGGATCTTACTGTTTGGATGTCAGATGTCCCTGGCCTGTGCAGGCATTGGGCACAGCGGGCAGTGCTGTTCCAGAAGGTTACGGAGCCTTTGCAACTGTTGCCTCACTCAAATAATTGGATTCCTAAGCATGGGCCTTGGGAGTGCTGTCCACTTCTGGTCCAGGCCCTGCCTCTCTGAGTCTCGGTTACTCATCACAATATGAGCAGCTGCTTCACAAACCTCCCACCACTGCTGTGAGCTGTTCACAGGACTTCGTCTGTCAGCGTGATGGACTGTATCCCCTGAACTGCAAGCCAAGATAAATCTCTCTCCTCTTGAGTTACTTCTATCAGGGGCTTGATCACAGACACGCAAATGAAACAATATAACCGTGAGTACCAAGCAGTCCGGCTCTAATGCTGGCCATGATGTCCACTGTAATTGCCTGGAGATTTTTATTGTCAAACATTAAGTATGCATGAGAATGATTCTATCGTGGCATATTTATGCATGTATGCAACGGGTATTGATCATACTTGACACAAAAAATCTTTTCTTGTTCCTCATCTGTGCTCATTGATCCAGTTTCATGTCTAGTTGTTTTTTCTTTTTCTTTTCTTGTCGTCAGAGTTCAGGACTTCCCAAAACCTCACAGCCACAGACTTTTGACCAGGTTTCCATACACTGTGTGAGGTCTCTAATGTAGAACAGGCCTCAAATCCAATGACAAATAATTGGTTTCCCCATAGAGTCACGGAGCCCACTGCAGCAAAACATATCTTGCCTGGACAGATTAGCCTTGGAATACACAGGGCCTACCACCACTCTACCACCAGCAGTCTGCACAGAACCTTCCTACTCATCGTTAATGTGACATGCTTGGATCTTTCACCGAGATACAAATAATAACATACATCTCATGATTGCCTAGCAGTGCCACATTGTACGGTTCTTGCCTTTTCTTAGGTCATTCTGTTGTATAAACAGACCCGAGGACTGATTGTGAGGAACGGGTGTTTGCTGAAAATCTCCAAGTGCCATATTTAAAGATACTGTGCCAGCCGTTATTTTTAGGTATAAAGGAGGAGGTGAAATGTAGCCTTGTGCAGTATTTCTTTTCCTTCTTACAGAACTTTCCTCTCCACCCGACTGCCTGCTTTAAAGGCTAGCGTATTGTGCAAACATACAAATTTCAGTGAGTCTTCTTTTCATCCTCCTCACTTTATCTCAATGACTAGATTAAAATCTCTTTGGATTTGAGTAATACCCACTGTGAGGCTTAGCGTATCTGAAAGAACATCAAGGGTATTTTTGAGATATCAAGCGCCAAATAGAATATGTGAGTGTCAGAGTATTGTCCTGAGTCTTAGAAGGTGCAGAGGTGAGGTTTTGCAGAAATATCTAATGAAGGCAAGCTCAGTTAGAACACTGTTTTCAGGAAGCAGGGATGCACCTGCTGTTTGTTTGTGTCTCTCCAAATGCAGGTGTTTGGAATCTAAATATAAGCAGGCTGACATTGCTTCCAAACAAGCTGCGCTTTACAGCTTTGAGTCTTAGATAACTGAAAACATTTACAAGTTAGGATCTAGTCTAGGTCATGAATCAGATTTTAGTATTGTGGTCCTTCTTGAAGCATAATACCTTTTCCAGAACTTTCTACCGTTTAAATGATATACTATGTAGCCTATGGAGATTCGCTTCTTATATTCAGATACATGTCTACAAATATCTCGGCTTAGGTTTTTGGGTGGACATAAGTTTTAATTTCCTTGGGTATAGACTGGGAATTATGACTGTTGGGTCACATGAGAGTATGTGTAGCTCTTTTTAAATATATTTTATTAATTTATTGTTATTACATCTCAGTGGTTATCCCATCCCTTGTACCCTCCCATTCCTCCCTCCCTCCCGTTTTCCCCTTACTCCCCTCCCCTATGACTGTGACTGAGGGGGACCTCCTCCCCCTGTATATGCTCATAGGGTATCAAGTCTCTTCTTGGTAGCCTGCTATCCTTCCTCTGAGTGCCACCAGGTCTCCCCGTCCAGGAGACGTGGTCAAATATGGGGCACCAGAGTTCATGTGAATAACTTTTTAAGGAACTATCACACAGTACCGTTTTGTGTGCTCTCCAGCAGTGAAAGTTCCGGTTGCTCCACATTCTCACTAACATTAGTCATTGTCATTATTCTGAATTTTTCCTACTCTGATAGGAGTTTAGTGTCATCTCATTGTAGTTTTAATTTGCATTTCCTTAATACCCTACCATATTTATCAATATTTTCATATGTTTACTTACCAAATGTGCATCTTTTTAGCTGAGCAAGGCATTTGCTGTTTTTTTTAATTGGGTTATTTTTATTATTGGTAGGATTTACATTCTTAATTTACTACTATATTCTTTGAGAATTTCATACATGTGTACAGTGTATTTGATCATGTCCACCCATCCTCTCCCCCATCTTCTCTCAAGCAATATCTGCCTTCCAACTCTAAATACTCCTTGGTTTTGGGTCCCCCGCCCCCTTTTTAACCTGAGACCACTGGGTGCTTCCCATTTGCATCTGGGTATAGGGTCATCCACTGGAGCTTGACCGACCTCTTAAGTACTATATCCCTGTAGAAAACTGGTTCCCTCATACTCAGCAGCCATCAATGGCCAATAGCTTTCAACTAAGGGCAGTGTCGGAACACTGATTGGCTTGACCTTGAACAGGTCTTACCCAACCATAACTGCCTGAGCTAATGGTCCTCTCTTGCCCAAAACACACTAGTTCACCACAGTCTTCCAGGACATCTGGCTCCTGTTGCAATCTTACTGTCTTTTCTTCCAAAAGGGTCTCTCTCACTTGGGTAGAGTAGGTCTGTTTGTAGCAGTTTCCTCTGAGATTGAAACCTTCCATCTCCCAGGGATGGTCCGTAAGACAAAAGGTGAACAATTCAAAATAGCTTCAAGAAGTCCCTGAAACTGAGAAGACACACTAGGTTCCGTCCCTCCCAATCAATAAAGAGGCCTAGGGTCACTCACTCTCAGGCAAGCCCAGCTGCAAAGAGGACTCTCAGAAGGTGTTTAGACCAACTGCGTCACTTGGAAAGGACACTTTGGAACCTGTTGAGCTGTCCGCAGGTTTTGCATTTTGAGCTTTTGTGAGCTGTCACCAACGCTGGAGCGGGCTTTGGTGATGCATATATCTTTGAGACACTTCTGATCTTGTTTAAAAAAAAAAAAAAACAATAAAACTCATTGGTTCAGCAAGTTGGACTTCCGTGGTACCTGTCTGTGGCCTTTTGTAAGCTCCCTATCTGGGTTGAGTAGACTTGTGTGTTCTGTCTCCCCAGGCAAAGTCTTGTCACACAGGACTTGAGGTAGGTGCCCGCTCCTTACTAGGTATCCCGTGGGAACTTATTTTCTGCACTTTGACTAGGTGTGAGTCTGTTGTAATTGTCATCCACTACAATAAGAAGGTTCTCTAATGACGGATGAGAACTCTGCTAACCTATGGGTTTAAAAATAAGTATTTAGAAAGCAGTCTTGTGCTGTGGCTACTTGGCAAAACAATAGTATCAGGTTCTTCCCTAGGGTATACGACCTCCCAAGCCGTAGGTAAATAATATTCAGTAAGAACTCTCTCCTATGGAAAAGGCCTTAAATCCACCAGAAAGGTGTTTGATGGCCCTGTATGTAAATGCCACTGTTGTACCACTCTGTTTATGCTGCCAGGGCAGTTGTTTCTGCTGTGCCTCACAGAGTTCATAGCCCAGTAGGACTGTTTTGTTTTTGTTTTTGTTTTTTTTAATCCCCCAAACATCCTGAATAGCAACTTCTAGACAGAAGATTCAAGGTCAATGCCATATTGACTTAGGCAAGCATGGCGAGTCAAGTGTGTTATGTCCTCAGAAGTAAACAAGATTTTAAGAGTACATAGTACGTTTTGGAAATAGTCCTCTGGTTGATATGTTCTTTGTAAACAAGACAACATAGTAATAATTGAAGAATAGCAACATAGAAGAAACTATGAATCCTCAACAATCCTGAGACACCTTAACTCTGTATGTCTTTTAGTTGGAAGAAAATCAACCTGTGCTTTTAAAAAATAATCATATAACAATGTGATATACTATTTCCTCTTTCTGCCTTAGTGTGCAGGGAGCCCTCCTTTCCTCACTTGGCATATAATATCAGAAACAATTAGTGCATATCTATTGATAGGGGATGCCAGAAGAAATATAAACTTATAACCAGCCTAGTTCCTTACTTCAGACATTATGATTGTTAGGTAAGGAACCATTTCAAGCATGACTGGTTCTGTTTTCTCTTCTCCTATTCCTTTTCCCCATGGTGGATTTTTATTCTTTTTTTTTTTTTTTTTTTTTTAACTTACTTATATTTTGTCTCAGAGTTGCCATATTTTACATCTATAATGTTATAATTCATGCCCACTGTTGGCCCCCACCTCTGCAGAGCATTGGTTCTCCTACCCTTGTGTCTCAATGAGATGCTGATGTCATGAATCCCTTTCACTCTGGCCATACTAAGCCAATCTGAGTTCTTCCCTGGGATTTTCCAAAATTCATCTCAGAAGGTGTTGCTGCAGCCTCCAAGCCTGCCCTCCTCTCCACGTTTCTAACAGACTTCTCCATCAGAGAAGCCTCTTCTCCAGAACTTAGTCATGTGCTATCGACTCTTCTTCTCGTTGCTCTCTTTTCAGACTAGGTGAAATTCGGACTTTGCATCCTTTTCCTCCTGCCCACTTCGTGCCTGGGCATTCTCCTGCCTCCATGGCGTTCTTCCTACTGACAGGTACAGTCCAGGCTTGGGGCTGCCACATACACATTTACCTAAAATACTTTCCTCCAAGAGTGTCTCTTCTTCCCCCTATTTAAATTTCTGCCCAGATATAACCTTAACACACTTCCTGAGCAGTATTCCGTTCTACTATTTATTCTCTAAATGAACCGATTTTTAAACTTTTCCTATGTATCTGTTACCGCCTTCTCCACTATAATGTGACCTTCAGCCAAGAAAGGGCTTTGTATCTGCACCGCTGTTCCCCAGCACTGAACGCAGACTAGGTCCTCAATGACTGCCACGCTGCGCAGATGCCTTCCTAAGCTATATGCTTTGCGAAGACGTCTACTCTGTTTTCAGTGAATCCTGAGAAGTTCGGAAGTGTCACAGTTCTAAGTTTCTGAGGAAATGCGTGACCAGAAGAAGCTCTAGAAGGGCTTGTATATGGATTTCTTCTCTTCAAAGCTGAGAATTTGAAACTCAGGCTGGGTTGAGTAGAGTGCCCGAGAACCCGTGGTCATTTCTTGCACAGCGGCTTCAGACAGAAGATAAAGACCCCAGCAGGAACTGCCAACCAGGCTCACAAAGGCAGGCACCCAGGGTGCGTGTGAGCTTCTGCTGATCTCACAAGCCTCCGGAAAGCTGGCCGTGAAGCAGGTGCAGGCAGCTGTGTCTGCCCCCCTACCAGCCAAAGCAGTAGATCACCTTGACCTAAACACGCTCCCACAAAAGAGGCAGGCAAGCAGAGGGTGGAAGGTCTCCTGCCCTTTTCCATGTTTTCATTAGCTTTGGCTGCACAAAGGAATCAAATCAGCATCTGTCCAATAAATGACTCCCATGGCCCTGAAACCAAAAGCGAACCAACAGAATGAAACATGCCTAAGATGCTCAAATCCCCATACTTGGCTCTGTCCCTCATAAATGAGTGCTTCTGTCCATATCAGCACTCCTATAAAGGACAGCCCCTGAGAAAGATCAGCGATTGTCAACTTTGCTTGACAACACAGCTCCATCTCACAGAATCCTGATTAGCATCTCGCACACTCTTGCCAACAGCCTGTCAGGAATGCTGCCTGAATGTGAGATTGGAAAGCAAGAGGCAGTTCTAAAGAGTCTTTATTTCATATCTTCTTCAATTGACAAGATCGAGAAAGGCTAAATGACAGGCGTTAGGACGCATATGCAATCATAGCATAGCAGGCCTCAGGTCTTACACCCCCCATTAACCCAGGCTGTCCACCGAATTATGCCAGTTTGTAGAAAAGAATCACACTCAGTTTTATTGTCCCCATACAGCCTGATTTCAGAGATGTTCATGCTAAATGAATGAGCTTTGCATGGAGCTTTGTGCGTATTTAATGAAATCCAACATACACAGAGTGCACATTTATGTATGCACATGTTTCATATATACATACGTGGATGTGTATGTGAAGCTTTAAACAAACAGTATACAATAGTAGAGTGAACACCATGTACCTACCCACCAGCTTCAGACAAATTAGACACAGTGAGTCTTTCTATACAACTCCCACAATGTTAAGGTTCTAATTAGAATGTCCTGATTTCTATTAAGGTAGAGCGCAATTTCATATATTTGCCAGGCATTCATATTACCTGTGCTAACACTGGCTATGCATGTACTCAACCAGTTTTCTCCCTGTGTTGTCCCCTATTATATCATCTTCACGTGGTCTAAAGGTATGTCCTGATGACATATGTACATTGATCACAAATATTTTTGCATGTTTTTCTTAGTCTGTGCTTTACAAGAAAAGAGCAGAGCTTTTGTCCTAGTAAAATTATATTTACTGCTTTTTCTTTAATGGTTCTGATTTTTAACCCTAAGGAATCTGCCATCAATAATGATGTGCTTCTCCAGTTTGTACAGAGGATTTAATGGCCTGCTTTCTACATTCAGATCTTTAATACGACCTGGAATTTGCAATCAGATAGTTCTGAGAAGAGGTATACCAGTTAGTCTTTCCGTGTAGTAACTATTAGTATAAATATCCCACCCCTTCCATCTAGGCAATCTGCAATATTAAGTCTATCTTCGCCTGGGTAGTTTCTTGAAGTCACAAAGCTGACAGCAGATATGAATTTTATTTTTATTGAATAAGACAACACAAGTACAATTGATTGAATATAGGCTTGAATGACCACATTATATCTCTTTATTTGCTGCTTTCTATAATGAAGAATTAATTGCATTGTGGCAGAAAGCCAAATGCATCCCCACATCCCATTTGCATTTAGGTCATGCTGTTTGTGGCCTCCAAAGTGTTACTTTTCCGTCTTCCCTTTGAAACCTCCTACTTTCTACCCACCATGCATTAGCTGACAGCATTCATCTCTCATACTTTCCCCTATGATAATTATTGACTGACCATTGTCACCTGGAGCTGGTGGGTGCCCTTTCTCCATGCTCCAAGGCTAAAACCCAGAGTATGGGGCTTGGATATTCCAGGCAGGCATTACCTCTGCTTTGAGCTCCCTAAAAGTAAGGGCAGACTCCTGTTTACTTCTGGTTTCTGTATTCCAGAAAAAAATGGAGGTAAGTATTATCTTATCAATATTGGTGAAAATTAATCAAACATTCTTTCAGGACCAATGATAAGCAACAGGAAAGACGTGAGAAGGCAAGCAGCATGCTAAATCATGAATATTGTCCCTAGAGTCATATTCTAAGACCCTGTTAGCATAAAAAAAAAAAAAAAAAAGGACTGGGACAGGCACTTCCTGGGGCTGGGGAGCTGCCTCAGCAGTAAAGTGTTTGCTAAGCAAACATGAAAAACAGAGCTCAGATCCTCAGCACCTAAGTAAGTGCCAGGTGGGCACAATGTGACTGCCTGTAAGCCCAGCACTCTAGAGGTTTGGTAAGCATCTCTAGAGCAGGCTGGCTACATGGATGAGGCAAATCTGGGAGATCATGGTTCAAATGAGGATGGAGAGCCACTGAGGATGTCCATGGTCAGACTCTGGGCTCTACACACAGGCAGAGACATATTCTTGAACATCTGCACATACACGTAATGACACATGTACAAATACACACACACACACACACACACACACACACACACACACACACACACACTTCTAACTGGCAGAGTCTATCTTGGGTGGGGAGTGCTGTGCAGTTATTTCTTCCAAACTGCAACACTCTCTTCTGGAAGGAGAAGCAAGGTGAAAAGATTATAAGATTTATAAGGCTCTCCTTAAGGTTTATAAGCAGTGATCAGTTGCTAACAGAAAGAAGACTCTTTGATAGAGTTGCCTGGAAGATGAGCACAAAGCTGCAGGAACAGACCTTCTGTGAACATCACCCATGCTCTCACAAGTGAGCCCTTAGCTAGACTCCTCTAAGTAGCTCCAGTAAACGCATTAGTTCACCAAACTAGACTGTGACTGAACATTCCTTTTTCTCTTCTCCTTTTTCTTTCCTTTACAATGAGTGCCGCTACCAAAGGTTCAAGTGTTCCCAAGAAAAGTCATACAACCAAGAACGTGAGTAGAGCGTGTGGCCTGGTGTGTGTGGGTGCAGTTCTGAGAACATCAAAGCTCTTTCCTAAATAAGGTAAGTAGTTATCCTTAGAGTTTCTGGTTGCCTTTTTGCATTTCTGTAACTCTGGATTTTTAGAAATTGACTGTGCATGTGAGTAATAAAAATGATTTGAAAAAAAAAAAAAAAAAAAGAGCAGGGCACAGGCCCTGTCAACAAAGAAGACAGCACAATTCAACAAAGAGTCCAGACACAAAGAGCTGGCCCACCTTGACGGCAGCCTGAGACTCACTTGAGAAATATACAACCTTTGCCCAGCAGAACCAATTAACACTCAAAGCATATATTTAGCATCTGTCTCATACAGCACAAACTTTTCCTTTTTGCTCCCCAGGTTAAGCACAAGTGTCATCATGCTATTGTGCCGAATTGTCACCACAGAAGTAAAACTTGTACCACACAGAGGAGTGAGGGTTCTCTTCCCCACCCCCTACTAATATTAGGGAGCACCTCCTCCAGTATTGTTTTGCCCTGTAGTTCTCTGAAAGGATAGCAAAGCACTGCTTCTAGCAACATGAGAGAACAAACCATCATCTTAACAATTAAATCCCAACAAGATGTGGCCATTTACAGAATCTGCCACAGAAAAGTGAGATTAAGTTCATGGTCATGCGGCCAGTTGTAAGATTCGTTGACTTTAACTGCATATTTTGTGCATTTTTTTTACAATCACTCTGAATTACAAGCTAATTATAATGAATCAATATGATATTTCTCTACTTGAGAACAGATGTAAATTTAGTTAATTTGACAGTTGGAATATAGACAAAATTGATGAGAAATTGGAGAGAGACTCCCAGCATTGCCTTAGGATATCCCTGAATCACCTGTGTACCCCAGAAGTTTAGAACTTAACTGTCCACTAGAATCTGAAAAATGTTTTTGTCTTAGCACAGAACAATATTGTAGAAAGCAATGAGGCATGTGGTTTCATAAAAATTAGTCAAATCGGTGCCAGAGGAGAGAATAGAAACAAAAACAGATGTGGAAGGGCACATAATCAGACAGGCTTTATTACACAACTCTGCTGCCGTTATTCGGTGGCTCACTCCATCTCAGTAATCACGTTGGTAGATGAGCTAATTGCAAATTTGTTAAATATTCATAACCAGCAATTTCTGCTAAATGACAATGAACCGTCACAGTCAGGTGGATTACAGACCCTCATGTGATATGATTTTATAGGTTGCTTCCTGTCCTTGCCCCCAAGTCATATCTGCCCACTTCCTGTTCTTGGCATGAGAATTCAGAAGCAGAGCGAAGAACTTTTCCCAGGCTGTGGGCTGTCACTTTGTTCTGTTGACAGTGCCCTTCACCTTACGGAAGCTTTTCAGCTTCATAAGGTCCCATCTATTGATGGTTGATCTGAGAGCCTGAGCTGTTGGTGTTCTGTTCAGGAAGTTGTCTCCTGTGCCATGAGCTCAAAGCTCTTCCCCCATTTTTTCTTCTAATAAATTTAGTATGTCTGGTTTTACGTTGATGTCTTTAATCCATTTGGACTTCAGTTTTGTGCAGAGTGATAGATATGGACCTATTTTCTGCATGTAGCCATCCAGAAAGACCAACACCATTTGTTGAAGATGCTATCATTTTTCCATTGTATGGATTTGTCTTCTTGTCAAAAATCAAGTGTCCATAGGTATATGGGTTTATTTCTGGGTCTTTGATTCGATTCCATTGATCAACCAAGCTTGGACACAGGCAGAGTCGATGGCCAAACTCTGCCAAGACAGGCTAAGCAAGTCCTCAATAGTTCCTGCCTCACAAATATGTCTCTCAAATATATTGGGTCAGAAGGCTGAAGAAGATGCTCCAACATTATAGAGATTTTCGGGTGACTATTCAGATAGAAAATTGTCTCTGTCATTTTTTCATTTGGAAAGCTACTAACCTGCACTCCCAGCATACTCAGATAATCAAGTTTACTCCTTCTCAAGTCTCTGAGGGAGTTGAAGTCCAGGTAGCTTAGTTTTACAATGAAGCTTAGTTCTTCAGGAGTTAAGATGTTTTTAGGTTTAGATAGGGGTTCTAAGTTGATAATGACAAGATGTGATGGAGATTGATTTACATTCAGAAATTTAGATGCACCAAGATAGGAAAGATGTCTTCTTCAAGGCTGTCAAATACAAATAGCCAAAACACTAAGAATGTAGCATTTATATAATTCCTGATTGTGTCATGGTTCTTCTTGCCATAGGTAATCTATTGTATATATGTGAAATAATATAAAAGTGTATGTACAAAAATAAAATAATTTTGAAAAAGAAGAAAAAGCAGGGTTAGAAACCCAGAGAGATATGGCACAAAGCAAACAAAGGATGGCCTGTCAGTTCAGTGCCATGCAGAAAACCAAGGCAGATGCCTAGACATCTTAAGCTCAGAGTTGTTCGATGCCCAGGGTTTTGTAACTGAGTTTAAAGAACGCATTGTTTGGTTCCCATCTCGTTCTTAACTTCTTTGTGTAAACATTGCTCCACCAACATAGGAAAATGCCTAAACAGCTCAAGGCAACTTTCACCAACAATTTTTTTTCTGATAAGTGAACTCCTCAATATTTTGTCCTATGGACCAGTGGCATCCAAATTACATATGTTCCTGCATGCAGCATCTCAGGGCTTACCCCAGACCTACTGTTATGACTTAAATGTGAAGTATTTCCCCCACAAGATTTGAGCAAGTGGCCCCTAGCTGGAGCTGCTATGTAAGAAGATTGTGGCACCTTCCAAAGTTGGGGCCAGGCTGGAGGAAGTGCACTGTTAGGACATGCACCTTCTGTTTTGACCCCATCTGTGCACTTCCTGGTACACCGAGGGATAAGGAAGCTACAGCAATAGCTCCCACCATCCTGAACCAAACTGGCCCCAGCTTTCATGCCTCACCCACCATGAAGAACTTCACTCTCTCAAAGCCTGTGCCAGAATAAATCCTTTCTCCCCTAAGCTGCCTCTTTCAGATATTTAGCCATAGCAATGAGCTAATAATGTGCCTGCTAAGCCACAATCTGCACGTGAGCAGGATTGGCATGTTGGCGTGAACATCACACACTTTGAGGTTCCAGTGTCTTCTGCAATTCAAGATCACATGGGCCCAGTATGGGATCTGCACATTCAAGAATTCTGGCAGCACCAGTGCACACCAACTGTTTAACCCATCTCTATATACACACTCATCAGATTGACCACAGCTACTATAGGAACCAAATTTAATCTTAGCCTTATGTGTATCCTTATCCAATGTGTAGACATCTGTCTTCCATGGCTCTTTGTCCACTAGCCTGATGTACTACGCTGTTGAAGTTATTCAGATTTTCCACATAACACAAAGAACATTTTGTAGGTTCTTGTTTTTATCTCGTGTTCTTTATGAACAGATTCCTTGTTCAATCATAATCTACCTACACCTCCAAGTACTTTGGAGCCCTTCCATACCCCTGACTGTGAGATCTACATTTCTCAATTTTAGATATGTCTATTCCCATGAACACCTTTTTTACTTGACCCAGACAGTCACAGTTGGTCAGCCAGTTCCCTCCCTGTGCACACACGGTTCCACTGAACACCAGTCCCTCTCTCTCTGGCATTTTCTAAGCATCTGTCTCATTATTCAATACTGCACATAAATTATCTCTAATTTTCTCAGCAAATCAGCCCAATAGGTACTTACTCCACATTCAGATGATAAAAACAGTCTCCAAAGATTATGTATTCAAATTCCACATTAAAACACAGGTGAGCCTGAGTCTAAATCAGCTTCTTTTCACTGCCTCACACTCCCCTATTAGTACTTGGCAATTTATATTATTAAAGTCATAAGTTTCCTTAGCCATGGTAGTCACTACACCTAGATTTTACAAATATTCATTTCAGATTGTGTGGCATGCATTCTTGTCATTTGAAAAAGGAATATTGACAAATGAACTTGTGTTCTGGCAAAGTCTCTTTGGATTGCAAGAAAGAAACTCACCTGACATAACTCAAATAAAAGATAATTGAAAATAGCCAAAGAAAAAAACTCTTCACCCCTAGCTACCACAAGGTTGAAGGCATAGAATATGGAAGGCACACTGAAGCCATGAGCCACAGGCATCCCTCGGGAATATGGAGTCCACAACTGGCTTTCTCTGAGCCTCTCTGTATCACAGACACTCTTCACCCTAGATTTCTGATTAGGAGACCAACCTCAACCATACAAAGTAGCTGTCCAAGTCCAAATGGTGTCAGCTTTACACTGAAATCTCTCTTTCAGCCACCAATTAAAATATGGAACAGACCATAGACCCTCATGTTGAAAAGCCCACTGCATTTACACAATTGAACTTTTAACAAATCCAGTCTCTGACTCATAATTATATTACCAAGGTCAACACAGGACACCTATAGAATAACGTCTGGCTCTGAAATCTTTGACCCTCTAGAACTCTTCTACAAAACTAAGCCCCATTATGCAGGAAATTCTAGGCCAAGTTTCAAAGCATTAGTGTGAAATCAAACTGCCCCCTCTTCTCTTCCAATATCAGGCAAACCCCACTGTTTCTATTGACCTTATCTCAGCGTGAAGATCAGAAGTCTATAGGGAAGAGACACTTAGGCAGCTAGGCTATCCATGTAATGCTTATTGCACTAGAAGGTCAAATTTTAAGTGCATACCCCTAAAAGTGTTATCACCCAAGACTATTGTGGCCATTCTATATTTCTCAGTCACCATAGGCAAGACCCAGTGTGATGGGCATGGTCAAGTCTGCATTACACTCGGTTTAAATATGTGACACCATGTCAGCTGTCCATAGTGTCTTCTAGCGTGCTGACAAAGGCCTAACCCTGGTCTAACTCTGTCTCTGTGTCCATCTGCCAGTCATCTGCTTCGTGTTGACTAAAACTGATCAACTGATGCTCACAAGAAGCCATGCAGTCTTGACTATTTTTAACTCAGTCAATGATGATTCGTTCATTTGTACATAGAGAACTTCATCAAGGTCAAAATGTTTTAATCTCAGAAATAGTATATTATGCAGAGCAGGCTTTCGCCATGAAAATGTGTGAACTATACATGGTAAGATGTGCCAAGCATGGCCAGAAGATATAGAACAAACCAGTTTGGTGGTATGAAGCAGTGAACCAGGAGATAGTGCTCTCTGTGTGCTACTGTTTGTAGTCTTAGTGCTGACCATCTGGAAGTGTGGAAACTTGAGTCTAGTGGGTACATTGTGGGAACTCTTTTTTTTTTCATTGTAGCACTTGGCTCTTTTGAAAATGTTACAGAAAATGTTACAAGGTGCATAGTCAAAGGCTGGCTGCAATTGTGCTTATCGCTATGTCAAAAAAAAGTTTCATAGATGAAATGCAACACGTTACTGCAGATTATAGGTACTTTTATCCCAGTTTCAATAAAAGAAATATAACTATATAGGAATAAAGAACCCACCAGAGCTGTTACTTTGCTAAATAGATACAAAGTCAAACCACCCACTTTTTGTTTGTTTGTTTGTTTTGTTTTTCGAGACAGGGTTTCTCTCTGTTAGCCCTGGATGGCCTGGACTCACTTGGTTGACCAGGCTGGCCTGGACTCACTGAGATCCACATGCCTCAGCCTCCCAAGTGCTGCAATTAAAGGCATGTGCCACCACAACCAGCTAGTCAAACCATCTTCTAAATACTTATTTTTCTTTTTTTATACATGAGTATGTTGTGTGTTTGGATTTTTACATACTCACACATGTGTGTGTATGGGCATACACACCAGTGCATGTATGTACAGAGGCATGTGGAAGCCAGTGTTTGACTTCTAGAATCTAGTTTCTCCATAACTCTTCTTTCTTATTCTTTGAAGCAGGGTCTCTCAGCCAGACCATGAAGTTTCCTGTCAGGGCTCTACACAGATTCCTCTGGATCCCCGTCTTTATCTTCTAAGGCTGGCTGCCATATACACCTGGTGTTTGTGAGGATACTGTGCCCCCAAACCCCAGTCTTCTTTCTTGCATAGAAAGCATCTAACTGCCAAGGCACCTCCCCATAAAAAATGAAAAATAGATTATCTTTTATATACATACATTTATACTATTTTCAGTATATCTAGTTTTTAGGGGTTTGTTTGAGGGGTATGTGTGTGTGTGTGTGTGTGTGTGTGTGTGTGTGTGTGTGTGTGTGTATTTTCTTCTTTCCTCTTCTAAGGAATTGTGGCTTTCTTGTTGCTTTCATGGTGTCATTCTGCATGTGATGATGTTGTAAATATTTACAAATATGTTGATTGATCTGATAGATAGATAGATTTTTTTTATTAATTTATTCTTGTTACATCTCAATGTTTATCCCATCCCTTGTATCCTCCCATTCCTCCCCCCCCCCCCATTTTCCCATTATTCCCCTCCCCTATGACTGTTCCTGAGGGGAATCACCTCCCCCTATATATTCTCATAGGGTATCAAGTCTCTTCTTGGCTACCTGCTGTCCTTCCTCTGAGTGCCACCAGGTCTCCTGGTGCCTCACATTTGATAGATATTTTTTTAAAGAAGCACTGCTCTTGCAGAGAACCTAAGTTGGGTTCCCTGAAGGCATAACAGGTGACTCATAAGAGCCTTTAACTCCCGCTTCAGGAGACCCAAGCTGTGTGTGCGTGCGCGCGCGCGCGCGCACACACACACACACACACCTTAAAAGTGATAAAAATTAATTTTTAAAAAGTATATTCTAGATGAGAAGTTCTTTACTCAGCCTGCAGGTCTAAGGAAAGATGCTTGCAGATGGCCCTTAGCTTTCAACTTGAAGAGTCTGGAGCTGGGAGGGAGGTAAGCCTTCCTCTCCAAGGGAGACCACAATATAAAGTAGTAGGTTGACTTCTCTGCACAGTGAAGAGAGTGTAATACCTAACACCTCCAGAAACAAAGTATAAAAGTCCCTACATTCTGATACTTTCTATGACAAAGTTAATAAAGGCTTTGACTATAAAATTTCATGTGATCTTCTGAATGTTGTTTTTTATTAAATATTTTACATATTCATTTATATTATTACACATATATAAAGTAAACTACCTACAGCAAGAAGAACCATGAATTTGGCAACCTTGAAGAAAACATATTTCCTACCTTGGTGCATTTAAAAATTTTAATGTAAATCAATACCTATCATATCTTGTTATTATAAAGTTAAAACATCTATCTAGACCTAAAAACATCTTAACTTCTAAACAACTAAGATTAATTGTAAAACTTAATTATCTTGTCTTCAACAACATCAGAGACTTGAGAATAAAATTGATTACCTGAGTATACAGTGAGTGCAGGTTAGTAGCTTTCCAAATGAGAAGATGGCAGAGACAGTTTGCTATCTGAGCAGTCATCCAAAACTCCCTATAATATTGGAGCATCTTCTTCAGCCTTCTGGCCCAATATATCTGACAGACATATTTGTGAGGCAGGAACTATTGAGGACTTTTAAAGATTCATTGGCAATGAGACAGGTTAACTCCTGGAAATACCCAGCCTACCTCAAAGAGGATGATGAGCATCAAAGAACCTCCTTATGGAGTTGGCTTCAAATGTGGCAAACAAGCCACTGGGCAAAATGTCTTCATTTCTACCACACACAGAATTCTGCCTTAAAAGGGGCAAGCTTGGATACAGTCAGAGTCGATGGCCAAACTCTACCAAGACAGGGTAAGCAAGTCCTCTGATTGTTATTTTAATTTGAATTTTGGTTTAAGGCTATGTGTAATGGGTATGATAGGACTCTGAATCCCGCAGCAAACAAGTCTAATGGTCGCCATGTTCCCTTGCCCATCCACCTGTGAGGTTACACAGTATCACAGTGTCTGACAGAAGAGGGGGGAACTAGAAAGTAGCTCCCTAAGAGTCAGAGATGATCTCCCATTGAAAGGAACAGGAAGAAAACAGGTCATGACATTTGTGGAGCAATTGTGAAGAAAACATAGAAAAACCATCACATTTTTGCCAACGAATTCACAAAAGTACAAAATTATGCTTAGGGCTGGTGACATGGCCAAGCGTGACCACAGGATATCTTAGGACCCCTCTAAGCTTCCTTGCCACAGGAACCATGAAATCTCTAAAGCTGTCTGGGAAATGAAAAATAAGCTGGGTCATAAGGGTCATGAGAGCCTAGTATCAAAGAAAGAATCTAGGAACTTTTCAAAACAGCAGCAAGGCTCGCTGATCCCTGCTTACCACAGATCCTAATGGAGGGTGGGGGAACACTTCTCCAGTGTACCCCTTTTTGTGATGGTTTATAGTTGTTATACATTTTTGCATAGTACATGGCTCTTTAAAGGTTCTCTTTGTGATTGTTATTCATTTGTTTAAGATGAGGCATGTACAACATAATTTGATCTGTTCAGGTCATTTTCTAAAAAATAGTTAAGTAGAACCAATGGCTGGAGAACGCAGAAAGGAGAGGCAGGCTTATTTCTTATGTATTAAGAATAGAACGCACATCTGTCAATCACCTCCACTGTAGCATCAGCCATAAGCCTATACCTAGAGACAGAAGGCTGCACGCAAAGCTACCAATGTGTTACAAGACCTGCACAGGCTCAAAGGTAAGCCTTCGGGGCATATAGACAGAGAGAGATCTCCAGTCTTCCAATTACTCCACAGAGGCTGCCAGCACAGTGGGAGCACCACAGCAAAAGGATTTATTAAAATTAAAATTAAATAAGAAGGGGGGAAAGACAAACGTGTCCTCCTTCATGGTGATTAAAGTAGAATGGATTATCCACTGGGTTCCTTGCACAATGTCTGCGCAATCATGAAAAAGAAAGGTCTGCCCCAATTCCTAAGAGAAGAAGACAGTGACCAGAGACTAGTCCCAGACCACAGATATGGCAGGTTAGGTACACCCAGTTAAATATGAGACACAGTCATCATGCATTTCTACAGAAATTATTTTTAATCTCTGACAGCCTTTTACATGGAATGATTAACTCTTCCTTAAAGAGAGGATGTGTGTTTTCATAAAGCTATGTGAAGTATGGTCTTGACAGCTTTAGGTATTTGGAATAAGAATGTGAGATAAAGTAGAAATTCTCTGAAAGTACACACTCCTGATGATCTGTGCATGTGGCATATGTACATATATGCACACACATACATGCACAAACACACATGAGCATGCATGCACACACACATGAATACACACAGCCTGCATTCTGTATCTTGGATAATCAGGAACTGGTTCAATTTGTAGAATACTTTTCCAGTTACTGCCAATTCTTTTGATGATTGTCATGTCTTTCTGCCTTTTTTTTTTTTTTTTTTTTTTTTTTTTTTCCTATTGAGGCAAGAGGAGAAATATCCATTTACTCAAAGATGAGAGATGATATCAAATGTTGTAAAATATTCAAAGTGTTGATGTCTCTACAAAAGCAGTTGGCCTTTGAAACTTGATTATTAAGGAAAAGGAATCAAGGATAATATAACAACAAAAAGGTTATATAAAGACTTCAGTATCTGTCAAAAGATTCTCTTTTTCTCAAAGCTACAAAATGTTTCACACATACACAGATTTTCTTCTCTTGCTGTTTCTTGGTGCATTGACAGACACAACATGTTCTGCTTTTGAAACCTTTTTAACTCCCCTCCACCGTGTGTGTGTGTGTGTGTGTGTGTGTGTGTGTGTGTGAAAGAGAGAGAGAGACAGAGAGAGACAGAGAGACAGAGAGTAGTAGAATACCTACCAAAACAAATTAATGATGAATAGATTTGTTTCTTTCTCAGCCTCAATCCTTTAAAGTAGGTAACCAGGGTGAGCATCTCAAATGGTGGTAGGAGCATGTGCCAGCGGCTGCTCACATCATGGCAGATAAGTTAGCAGAGAGTGTCACAAGCATAGGAGGATAAATATGACCTTAAAAGACCTGTCACCAAGACCTAAACTCACCAGTCAGGCTTCACAAGCTAAAGGTTCCACAGCACCCCTTTACCCCCCAAAATAGGCCTACTATGTGGGAAACAAGCATTCAAAACATGATTTTATTGAGGTCATTTCAGATTGAGGCATAATAGTCTCTTGGGTATTACACTTCAAAATGGAACAAGATCAAGCTAGAATAATATATTTATTTTACCACATGACTGGTAAGAGGCACAGTTTATGGGGCAATGAATTTAAGATACTAGATAGCCGTCTATAGAGGCCAGGGATTCCTGAGAGATGGTAAACAAAGGTGAACTCTGCAATTGCCTCATATTAGTGACTTGAAAAACTGTCAACATATGGTCCAGAAACAGGGAACCGAGGTAGAGAGCAGAGGATGGAATCAAGCACCAGGAAGACCAAAGACACAAGGTTTAAAGGACAAAATATCAAAAGGGGAGAGCTACAGAGAGGCCCACTCACGGACTGAGCAAAGCACTGCCTGATAATATACATGAAATTTTCTAAGCACAGGGAAGAAAGAATAGGTTTAGTAACTACTGTTTCCCAGACTCAAAACCTCATTACTCAGGGAACACAGTTAAGTCAAATATGTGGCCTTGCACTTTTTATTAGTTTAACACATGTAAACATCAGTAAAGTAGTTGAAAAACATTAACATGTGGATCAAAGTGTGATGTTTATCTATCAATTCTAAGACCTGAGTAAGGAGCCGGGGAGGTGGCTCAGTGGTTAAGAGAACTAGATGGCCTTGCAGAGGACCCAGCTTCAGTGTCTCAGGACCCACATGGTAGCTTGTTCCAGTTCAAAGGGTCAGACACTGTGTCCTCTGGCTTCTTCAAACACTAGGCATACAGGAGGTACTCATAGGCATAAAATGAAAATAACTAAACCCTTTTAAATGAATTTAAAATCAAGACTATCAAACTGGCAATGTAGTTTACAGGCAGAGAAGTTGTGTAGCACACACAATGCCCTGGCGTCAGCCAACAGCACCACAAAGAAGAACAAACTAGGCAGCAACAACCTGTGTCCATAATATGCTCCCAGGTATCCTCCAGTTTCTAGGCAGCAACAACCTGTGTCCATAATACGCTCCCAGGTATCCTCCAGTTTCTAGGCAGCAACAACCTGTATCCATAATATGTTCCCAGGTATCCTCCAGTTTCCTTTATACTTATCCTATTGAACATTGAAAACTTGAAGTATTATTTAGCCAAACTGTTCATTTTCTCTGTATATTTTCTTCTTTCAGTATAATGTATATGTGAGGCTTGCTGGTTGTTCACAGGCCACAGGCTGTACAGCCATTACGATCTACTTCTTGAAATCTTTAGAGATCATTGTTAGTACGGGAAACATTTACACTGTGCTTGGAATTTACCTTGGTACAAAGATAAGGCCTTTGTATTCTCTTAAATAAATCAGTAGCTACCCTGAGACACGAAGCCAGTGTTTCCTGCTGCATATGCAATAAATCACTTGACCTTAAAATAAATATCATTGCTTTAAAATTCTATCATAATTTAACTATGCTAAAGAGTTTACCTCTTAAGCTTTCTTCTTTATTTTCCATTTGCTTGAGCTCTTGGCTCTAAGTTTCCTCCTGCTTTTTCTTTCTTTCTTTTTTTTATGTTCTAAATATTTCATAGGATTATTTCACTGTAACAGAACCATTTCTCAGTTTCCAGCCACAGCCATATCCCTTGGCTTAAATGCTCAAGGTCAGTGCTAAGCTGTGTGATGCAGTCCTTGTCAATTTGACACTCTAGAATCACCTGGGAGACAGGCCTCTGCACATACGTCTGAGGGACTGATTATCCTGATTAGGCTCATTGAGGTAGGAGATCTGCCCACTTTAGGTGGTGTCATCCCCTGAGCTGGGATCCCAGACTATATAACAGGGGAGAGGAAGCAAAGCACACTCATCACTGTCTGCTTTTTGACTGTCAATATGATGTGAGAAACTGTCACAGCTCTTAATGTTGTGAATTCCCTGTCACGAAGCCTGTGACCCCAAACTGTGAGACATAATAAAGCTTTTCCCTTGTTGTCTTTGTTGTAGATGTTGCTGTTGTTGTTGCTGATGGTGATGTGTGGTGTTTTGCAGTGGTATTTTATCCCAGCAACAGTAAAACAATTACTATAACATCTGACCTCTGACCTTTTGTCTGGTCCCAGTTCTAAGATATACTATTAATCCTACGTCTCTCTAAAGTTACCTTACCACACTCACACACACTTGCATTTCACACTTACCCTAGTTCACAGAACATGCATGTGCCTCTCTGGCTAAAGCACTTACTTTCACCATATCTGCTGAGATTCAATTTCAATACAGGAAAATTCACTTCTTTGGCTGCACACTTTTATATGAATTTTCACAAATGTGTAAACATCGTGTAAGCATCATGACAATTGAGATGAGCAAAAGTCTTGTGACACCACAAATCCTCTCATGCCATCTGCCCTCAAATCTTTTCCTGACTCTCCCATGACACTAGTGATGCAGTTTCTGTGCCTGTATTTTTTGCTTTCCCAGAGGGCTGTATAACTAGAATCATATATTATGGTGCTTTGTAGCCCCACCCTGTCCAATTAGCATGATGCATTTGCAGTGCATTCAAGCTGTTTCAGGGAACACGCTTGATCACTTTTCACTTTTCTTTTATTGTCTTTTTGTGCTGTTTTCTACTTGTAAGTCCTGTATTACATTAATAAGTGAAAATGGCAGTAACAAGACAGAAAAACCACAGTGGAACAGTAGTGGTCAGAGCACAAAAGGAGCAGTGACATTACGGTTTAGAAATAAAATGTCCTCCAAACGGATTCACATATTAAAAGGTTTTCTCCCACTGCTGGGAATACTTTGAAGGTTCTAAAAGCTTGAGGAGGTAGAGCCTCGCTGCTGCAGGTAAGACACTAGGAGCCTGTCCGCATTCCAGAGCCCTATCTGTCACTGTCTCATTGCTTCCTGCCAACCAGAAACTGAAGATGCTCACTAACAGATGCTCCCACTGGCATGATGCTCTTCCTGAGAGTAGGGGACCAAGAAACCACTGGCTGAACCCGTTGGTACAATGAGCCAAATAAAACATCTCCTCTCTTAGGTTGTTTCTGCCTGGAGTTTTGTCACCATGCCAAGAAAGTTTATAAGAAAGTTATCCATGTTCTGAACATCATTTCAGACAAAAAATTCTCATCCCTCACTGAAGGAGATGCCTCTGTGAACATAGAGAAAAAAAATCTCATCCCTCACTGAAGGAGATGCCTCTGTGAACATAATACAAATGCCTGTACGCAGATTAACGAGATTGTGTCTCTTGCTACTTTACTAAGTACTTTCTAAGTATTTTGGGTTTTCTAATAATAAATGCTCCCTGTGAATAGATAGTGTATTAAAGACTTTACAACGAGAACGGAGAGGATGCTGGTGTTGAGCGTTCATCACTGTGTCTCCAGCTTTCACACCTTGAGTTATGTCACAGCACTCACGTTCTAGAAAACTGAAAGGAGCAAAAATCATCCTCATCTAAATGCAAATTGAGCCTATGGGATGCAACTGGTTATTACCCTATGGATATTGACCACATTTTGCAATTAGTTATAAATTTGCTTTATATGTGACATTTTGAATTCTCCCTTGAATTTGGTTATAATATATTACCAGCTCCCTCAATAATCAATGACTTCAGTAAACTTTTGATGGCTGCTCATTTTTATCAGTATAAGGAGTATTTTATCTTTTAATAAAAACAGTAATTCCACAGTGTGGATGTAGCAGGTGTAGGTGGCATATGGACAGGTGTCAGTTTACCACTGGTGACAGACTAAAGAAATCATTCCAGCCAGATCTGGGATGGTCAATCAATGAGCTTATTGAAATTGCTAAGAGAACCATTCATGACTCAGAGACAACTGCACCACTAAAAAATGTACGTGATGCCTTAAAAAGCTTAGCTCCTCACCCAGCCAGAAGGCAGTTCTGCCAAAGAGTCATCTTTCTAGCAACTGTTGTGGCTTGTATAACCTTGGTGAGGAAACCTTGTGAATCCTATGACTGTCTGAGTCTTCTAAGTTTTGTGAGTTCTCTGGGCCTCACACATGTCCTTACTTTGTGAGTCCCTGGTAGGACTATTCAGTTCTCTGAAAATGGCCACACAACACTCACTCCCTGTTTCCAGCCTGACATCTTTCTGTTCCCTCTCCTGTGAGATCTCTTGGGCCTTGGTAGGCACAATGTGTATGTGTGATTATGTTATTTCATTTATGGCTGAGGATTTGACAGCTAGCTATTCCACAGAAAGTCACCGGTTCCCACCACGTAAGCAGTACCTTCAGCCCACTGCTGAAGCTGGCAGCAACAGCATGCTGTAGTCATAAACGCAAATGTTTAGAAGGCAATTTGACCGTCATGCCACATCACCTGGACAAAATAATAGTAGTTGCTTTCCTATTTGGAGCCTACAACTTCCTTGTTGTGGGATTTTTGCCCTGGCTTATAGCATAAGCATGAATTTGTGCTGGTAGAGCAGAGCTTAAATCCAATCAGCAAGCAGTTAAGTGCCTCAAGTACATTGTGTCATTATTGCACTAGTTGGCACGTCTTGTGTGGCCTGCTGATAATACAGCTGTAGTGTCCATAGCTAAGCGGGACTGTCACCAACAATTTTCTTCCAGCAACCTGCATACTACCTTTCCAGCACTGTGAAATCCAGATGACAAGGAAGGATCATCCATCTTAAATGGAATTTAAAAGTGCGTTCTCTTCAACAAGAGATACTCGCCACCTAATTCTGGAATAAAACCAACAGCACCGGCAACAACCTTTACAGGCTGGCGACCCCACAAGCCCTCTTGGCCAACATTTCATATGCAAGTAATTTAATCCTGGCATGGGTTTAATAAACATGTTGCTTTTGAGTGCTTTTAAGGTCTTTTTCTACCCATGCAGGATATTCTGTTTTTCCATATGCTTTTCTAAATCTGTAAGACACCCAGTGGTTAACATCATATTATGAACCTTTTCAGGGTTTGTGCAGGACGTCTAAGGGATCTCTGCTGTCCATTTCAAGCCCCTGACAACTAGTTTTGCAGGGATAATTGAGTGCTAAAAGAGAAACATTATCAAGACCCAGTACAGCATGGAAAGATACCATCACTTATATCAGCTATTTAGTTAAACCAACAATATTGGGTGCAGTGGTGTCAGGAAGGGACACTATAATCCACAGCCATCTGGCCTCTCCATGCTGGGGCACTCCTAGGAGACCATGTCACATCTCCCAGCCCCAGAAGCCTCCACAGGGCCAAGATGAGCTGCTGGCCCACTTGAAGAAGGCTGAGGAGGGAGGCCATGTCTAGACAAGAGCCACAGCTGTCATCCCTCTATTGGTCCCACCTGGCTACCAAAAGGGCCCTGGGCTAGAGGCGCATTCCCCGTGCCTGCTATGCTCTCTCACAGGAGAGCACACAGTACCCCTTAGGGAATAATCACCCACCTCTGGGATGATCTTGGTTGCCCAAGTCCAGCTCCGGATGAGGATGCAGCCCTGAATAAGGCTGAATGTAAGAGTGAAGAAAGAATCAGACGTGGGACACCTCTCAATTTCTTTTGATGAGAGTCAGGACAGAGAGGAAGCCTTGGTGGCTTTACCTGCTATGACAACTTGTGTCTCTCCTAAGCTTTATTTATACACAAAATCATTCCCTTAAAAACTTTAATCACTGGTTACACAGCTTGAAATCTTTTTTGGTTACATAAGTATACAGGGAACAAAGCAAGCAAACAACAAATTTCCCGAGAACTAAAAATTAACTTTGGGATAAAAATCAGTTTTCTTTTAAGTCAAAACTTTCTTCCTTATGATTGGTATCATAAAGTCTTGCAGTTACAAAGGATGTTAAACAAAGTGACTCTACTTGATTTTGCTTTCAATATGCATATAGTTAATAGATCAAAGATCAATCTCTCCATCTGATGCCCTAAACTTGTCTTCCTGACCCTTGGTTGATCCTTTCTTTTCCTTTTTTTATATTTAAAATAAAACTATCATTTAAAAATATTGTGTAGCCTTTTTGCTTAGGTTTGTCCTTTTGTCTTTCTGTAACATCAGAAAAGTCCTGGCCTATACAAGTTTGTTCAAGAGATCAGGCAGTTCACTGAGCCAACATGCCTGTCTCTGCGACTTTGTCTTGAACACCTGTACCAATACAGTTTCTATCTTTACTGTAGGACTTTAGGACTGTCTCCAATGTCTCCCTTTAACCTCACCACGAACTTATACTTCAACACAATTTCTATCTTTACTATAATCCTGTAAAGGAATTGTAAAACTGTTTGCTTTTGTTTTTAAGCAGGCACAAAGGACTGTTGATAATGGCATGATCAAAATCTCTTTCTTTCTAAACTAGTTCCTAGTTTCTGAAGCTGAGCATAAAGACCTAGTGATTTTAATTACAGCTTGTCAGCTTTCAAAGTTTCCCTAAATTTTTCTCCTTTGTTAATTCTTCTAAGATACTCTAAATCATTTACCAAAAATCATTTATTAATAATCTAACAATGAATCTGAATAAATTCTATGAAAGACTCACAATTTTCTGCATAGCTGTATTTTCCCAGGGAATCACCAATAACTTTATTAGTTTTTATTAGCATTAGCTTTTATGAATTTCCAATTCTAGCCTTTGGAGAGAAGCCTCTAACAGTGAGGAATTTCCACAGTAATAGGTCAATCCGAGGCATCCAGGCACTGGAACTTTGTCAGGCAGACCTTAAGGACACCTGGTTGCCGGGGCACTGGAACTTTGTCAGGCGGACCTTAAGGACACCTGGTTGCCGGGGCACTGAAACTTCGTCAGGCAGTACCTGCAGAATTCTTGGCCTCACCACTTGACCTTTCTTCTTCACCTGTGCTGCTCCGCCATTTGTCCCTGCCTTCAACCCTTTGATAAACTTTTGACAGTTTTTAAAACTGTCTAAAAGACAGCATGCACTGAATTTGGCTTCTTGACAATTATTTCCCCCAGGAAATCTAGCTTGGCACAAATTTTGCTGTATTTGCCTTGAGTAACCCAGAGAGGTCCATTTGTCTGCTTTGTCCTCCTCCCACTCCCTCTCGGAGTTGGTCTCATCCAGACCCGCCACGTCTTCTACTTCATGAAGTTCACATTCTTCCCATGGGGCTCCGCAGAGCCACCAAAGCTGCACACTGATGCTGGCATCCCTGCTGGTTTAACCTTTCCTCTCACTCTCCTGTTAATGCAGTCCTACCAGCTCTGTGAACTGGGTGTGGAACACTGCCTGCACACGCTCAGTTTCCTCAGTAGCCGCTGCTGTTTTTCTATCATCTGCCAGTTGCTTATATTCATGGGATCTTCAAGTAGTGATCAGGAATTCCCCCTAGTGTTTTTCTGATTTTCTTCATAGTATGCAGCCTTTGTCTCAAACGTATGGAGGGACACTGACCTTGAGCCCCTGCCTTGGCTTCCCTTCATGATGTACTGTAAGGTGAAATAAACCCTTTCCTCCCCAAATTGCTTTTGGTTATGATGTTTATTACAACATACTTTTTCTCACCATTCCTTCCAAATGACAGACTAATTTTGAGTGACATCTGAATGTCTGTTTCTTGTCATTCCTACCTTACACAGGAAAATTCTTTGTTGGCTGAGCAAAAGCCACATGGCTATCACCACAGCCCACTTCTGACCGTGTCCCATATACTTAGCTTCGGGACTTCAGTATATTTCCTAGTATACCAGCCATTGTGGGGAGTGTCCCTGTACTCATACGGCAGACCTCATTCATTAAAGAGACATGCCACCTTCCTGTTATGGTTGACTTTGGTTGCATGTACTGTTGCTATAGTAGGAACCGTGTAACTCTCATTACATCAGGGAGGCAGTCCTTGCCATAAGACATAGAGAAAGGTGGCCGTATGATAGACAAGTCACCCCCAGGCCAGCCTCAGCTGCATGTCTTATCTTTCACCGCAGGGATGATGTGGCCATCCTTCTGCAGCTCATCTTTGACCTTGAGTGGTGATGCACTATGTGATTTTCCTAGGAGACATGATTAGACAGTTATTTATCCCAGATAGGGCACTAACGACAGGCTAAAGAAAGGATTCTGCCTAGATGTAGTTCAGCAAACAATTGCATTTTGGGACTTTTTTTTAATATGGATGAAAAAGGTTATGTGCAAATGCATGCATGATTATTCAAAAACAGTTGTTCAGGTAGTGATGGGACAAAATGGTGGATTGTGTATGTGTGGGGGAGGGGAGTGGAAAGAGGGATCATGTTCAGCAAGCACCAGATTTCATTCTAGTGCCCAGCCCTCAGATGGCTGCCTGTCTATGAATATCTGAACTTGTCAACCTACTCTGCTCTTGTCTAAGACACAGTGATCTGGTTTCTGTCACTGTCTGTCATAAAGTCTTGTTTTGCAACAAGTTTTGAACTTGTAAGATTTGAACATATAGTTTTTGTGTGCAATGTAAGGAAGTATGGGGCTAAAAAGCCACTGTTGGAGTGAATATAGGAGCCTCTCCATTTAGACAGGAATTATTGTAGCTTGTAAGGGTCACCCAAAACCATAGTTAGAGGACCGAGAAATACCTCGGTGTGGCGACCTAGGAGTTAGAAGTGGGAGTCTGTGCATGGAGCATCACATCTGCACTCTGCACTTGATGTTGACAAAGACCAGTTTAGAGAAATGCATGCACCCTGGTAACCAACACTCATGAAAAATAGCCAGGTACAAGCTGTATCTTTAACATGATAACCAAAATTGTTTAAGAAATAGTTAACACCAGACCCAGAAAGACCAATGCTGCATGTTTCTTGGCATTGTAGATGGCATCTCTGAAAACACTCATCTTCCATTTGGAAGATCATCGAGGTCAGGAAGGTATGGACCATGAGTAGAGCACAGTGGTGGAAAGGGCTGACGGGGAGGACAGAGTAGAAGAGGAAAAGGTTATTGCGGCTCATGGTTTCTGGGGAATCTCCCCATCATGATGAAGAAGGCATGGTGAGGCAGCTTTGACCATGGAGGTGGGAGCATGTGGCTGAGGTTGCTATGGCAACCAGGAAGGAGAGAGTACAATAGGAAACACAGTGGGGACAGGGCCTGGGCCAGGCTGAGGCAACAGCTGAGTTCAATATGGTTCTGGGCACATTGCATTCATAGGTTCAAGGACGCCAACTGTGAAGTGATTAGCCCTTCACCAAGAAGCTTCCGATGTGGGCATCTCTGACTCCTGGCCTGTTTCTTTTCAGCACATCTGCTGCTTACTGGGACAACAAGGACTGAGCTTGCACATTTTCCTGTTTGCTCTACAGTGGAATTCTCCAGGCTCCCACAGTCTACCATCCCTTAGCAGCAAATTGACACTTGAAGCCGTGGAAATCGGTTTAGTCTGAATGCATTAAAGGTCCAAATGAGAGTCTTCAAGCCTGCACTTCCTGGCTCTTTCCTTTATATACGAAAGACCATTGAAATAAAGGAGAAAACAAATTTAAAGAATGTAATGAGAAAAAAGAAGACCATTCATTACATTGTGGAATTTTGCCCTGGATGCTGTATAATTTCTGTTGTCTTGTCTTTTAATGTCTTAGCCAACAGGTGCGTACATATAATGTATGTGCAAATGTATAAATATGAATATATACCTATATCACCGGATACATATGAATAAAGAATTAAAGCTACTGATTTCATGCATGTGATGATTTCCTGTCTGCCATAGCCAATACAAATAGTAACCCCATAACCCACTTTGTCTTTTACACTCCCTTTGGGAATCAAGTTAGGTTTGATTGTCAGTTTTGTTTTGTTTTGTTTTGTTTTGTTTCAAAACTGAAAATTTTGCTTTTTCAGTGAACTCTGTATCAATTATAAATCCTGTGGCATCATTGTCATCCCTGTGTTTTCAGCTAGGCTCTCAAGTCCAATTTGTAGTTTAATTCTGTGGGGAAAGGAATCAAAGCAAAATTCTGCCGTGCTCACGTACCTTAACAGGATGAATTGTTGCCTTGAAATTATAAATATAACAAGGGGGAATCTACAAGTTTGGCAAACAGAATACAAGTAACTGGTATACACTATTTATTTGTAGTTACAGTTTAGCTTTATGTTACATGTCAAAAGTGTATACTTTGATTTGTTATAAAGATAACGCTGTAGTTTGTCTATTTTCTGCACGAGGCAGTGGGGGTGAAAACAGCTAGGGATTACAGAATTCGGTGTCGGGTAGATGTTTGTTTCTGTCAGAACTGACTTTCCAGTTGTCTTACAACACTCTCTTCTGTAAAAAACCAATTTACAGTTGGCCCTTTAAATTTTAAGTACAAATCGGACAACTTCAACTCAGAAAGAAATGGTAATTCGTTCACTAAATTTAAAATGCAACAGAAATGCGTATTGAGACATCAAAACACAACATGAAAGCAGGGATTATTAGGCCACGAATCGAGACAGAGGTGAGTTTCCGAAAGATGATTACTGGCCTTCAGGACACACTGGTCCCCACAGTCACTGCCGTCCTGACAATGAGGCTGGCATTCTGAGATACATTTTAGACAGCTTTTTCAGGCTCTAACCCTCACCAGAGTCCTGAGCCTATTAAACTAAACCAGACCCATTTGAGCCTAAGATTCCAGGAGCCTGGCGCATCAGCAGGAGACCAGCCTTTACACACACTGCTGCTGATACCCAGGTGCTAGGAAACGCCCTTTGAAGGAAGGCTGTTTATCCTGCCCTAAACATTATTTCTGCAACCAAATTTAGAATACAAGACCCAATACAAAGTCTAAGATAAACAAGTACCCAGAAACACAGGGCATCATAGAATCAGCCAAAACAAAAATCAAAAAAACCCAGAGAAATTAGCAGGAATTTACAACAATCTACAAGAAACATAAATGTATGAGGAATTCTCTGTGATACATAACTATAAAATATTATTATTAGTGGGCAAAGAAATTGAGGGTCATCAATATGTACTTAAGTTAGTGTTAAGGACATAGTAAGATACTATACAGCAGGGCTCGGCAGACCATGGCCCAGGACTCAAGCGTGTTCTGTGACTATTTTGACTTTGTTTTGGTTTTAGTTTCATTTGACAAGTGAGCTAAGATATTTTTACATTTCTAATTGTTTATTTTATAAAAGGAAAGAAAAAAAAAAAAAAACAAGTGGCGGGATGAGATGTACCATCCCCTCTGGAATTCTCCCCTAAGATGTCTGACAACAGTTTGGAGAAAGGAGAACAAATGAAGTTCAGCTATGGTCAGTGTGTTGCATCGTTGCACATACGGCTAATGCAAAACCAGCAAAGACAAATGACAGAGCTCCCATGTCAGCTCCGACCTACGGTGATGAAACTGGGATGGGTGACCAGCCACATCAGAACAGGAAAGGCAGGAGAGCTGGAACTGGGAGAGGGGAAGATGGAAGAATACCCTTAAAAAGTGAATGCACTTGAGTCCCGTCTGTGACTGCTATCAAAACGCTTGCAGCAATTTGCTAAAATGTACTGGGATAGTTTAAGAATTTCCTATATGTGCATTCTAGTTTAAGGATGAGACAAGGCCTATTTTTGTAGGTCAGGTTGTCCCGGAACAATGAAACATAGGATTGCCCACACTCCTCCCTGCCTTAACCTCGGCAGTGCTGGAGTTAAAGGCGCGAGCCGTGAGACTCAGGTGGCATTCTTTTTTGTGGGGAAAACGTTTACGAGGCAAATTTCATACAAACCAGCAGAAAAGGGAGAGAAGGAGGGAGGGAGAAGGTAGCTAGAGGAAGGAGAGGATGGGAGTAAGAAAGGGGAGGAGAGGAGGATTAAAATCTCATCTTCTAGGCAAGGTTGATGTTTATAGTCTAAATTGGAAAAAATTCCTAAGCAGTCTTTTCAAGCACCCCTTGAGTCGATAGGCAATTTCGTAGGAAATGACTGGCCATTTGTATGTTCATAAAGTACTTGGCTGGAAGGAAAGGTCAATCATTCTTGCTGGGAATAAAATATTTATGAAAATTGCCTCAGCTTTCTGCTCCCTACCTGCGGTGGCCCAACACACCTGGCAGTGTGTTAGCAATGTGCCTTTCCTATGTTTCCCACCTGTGGTGGCCCCCCACTTCCTGGCAGTGTGTTAGCAATATGCCTTCCCTATGCTAGTCTCTGACCTTTGGGGGACATTTTTACCACGTTCTCTATTAGAACTCACTCTTTCCCCTGGCTCTCAAGGGCTTTTTTTTTTTTTTTTTTTTTTTTTTTTTTTTTTCTTAATTTTTTTTTATTCTGAAAATATTCTTCTTGCCTTCACTGAAATGATAAGAAATAAGTACAGTGAGTGACAGTTTTAGAACACGTGTCACAAGAATTTTAATACTATCATACTGTACAACTTCCGGGAGACATGGGGGCAGGAAAGGCATTCATGTTACATTCCCTACAGCTGGGTAGAGCCCAGACTGAATCCATTAAAGAGCAGCTTGCTTGACACCATGTAAATACATTATTCAGATTCCTATGTGTCTTAGAGTAAAAGAAAGATTAAGTATACTGCACGAAATATTCCAGTTAAGGCAATAAATAAGCTTCTTGCTCTAAAAAAAAAAAAAAAGCCTCCAAAATACTATTAGGCGGAGTATACTCAAATGCTGTTCATTATACAAAGCTGTATCTAGGTTATATGCCTTCTAAATTTCCATATATATCTGCAGAGTCAATTCCCATAATTAAATCTAATGACAAGAGTCAAAATCACTCAGTTCTTGTCAGATAGAATTAAGCTAGGCCTCTTCCTTGCTAGTCCAAACAGTCTCGAGCAATTTGCATAATCTCCTTGAAGTCTCACATTCTATAGCCAGAATAAATGATGGTGATAAGAGTAACTGTTTACCATAAAGAATTAGGAAAATAATATAGCAAGTACACAGTCCTGGCAATAATGTCCCTATAACTGCCAGGTGCTGCTCTTCTGTCTATGACCACTTCTGCTTCCCTCCAAAAAAGATCTTTCTTCCTGGATCATCCTGTCCTCCAATCCAGACACACCAGGGAGTCCTGTATCCCTTTCAATCCCAGCATCCCTCTCTCATAATTACCACATCCAAGTTGTCACTAAGTAACTCAAATTGTCCTCAACCTCACCTGCTACAGACTGCTAGTGCCCTCTCTTACTTTCCCAGGCACTGTGGGATGTTCACTTCCATGGTCGCCTGCTTTGCTTACCCTCTATTTGTGTGCTGACTTGTGAATATATTGCACACCTAGAGGATCTGTGAAAGGTTGACTCATGAACACCTGGTCAACTGAAAGACTGATGTTGACCCTCCTTGGAGAAGAGCATTCCTGTTGGAGAAATGCTGTGCACCAAGCCCCTGAGACAGAAGCATCTGAGTTATGCTGAAGTCAGAGTGCTGGGGAATTCAATTTAACTTAATCCACCATCACTGTCTAAACCATGTCACTGACCCTCTCTGAGTTTTATGGGTAGAAACTGATAAGTATAAGTAGACAATATCGTTTTTATCACATCACATTTGAGAGAGGCGTAAAAAACACAGACCAGGCAGAACTTCCCTTGAGTCCAAGCAACAGATGGTAGAACACAAATACCTCTGTTCCCAGACCACACCCTCCCTACTGCCACCTTCCCTTCTGGGATGCTCCCCTCTCCCGTGGCTTTCCAGTGGTTCTTCAAAACCCCACTTTCATATCAGTTCTTTTGATGAGCCCTTGGTTCCCTTGTCTCTGCCTTCCACCAAAGTGGAGCTACTTTTTCCTCTGAGCTATCAGCACTCAAGCTATGATCACATGATTATAATTACTGTCTGCTTTATACAGACAGCTCCCAGGTTTTGTTGATTTGTTTTTGTTTTTGTTTTTATCTTGCACATTGTAAGCCTCCACTGTGCACTGTTCCCATATTTTAGTTTAAGTTTTAGGTCCTTTTACCCATTGGTTGGCATCCAGAATAATAACTCATAATTAATTGAATGAAATAGAAAATTGAATTTTTTAAATTTTTCATACGTGCATAATGCACACCCATGTTTGTGTGTGGGTGAACACTTGTGTGTGTGAGGATAACTTTGGTATTTGTTGGTCTTTGCCTTCCACCTTGTTTGAGGCCAGGTCTTTTCATTGTTGGCTATTGGATATGTATGCCAGACTAGCTGGTTCATCCCCCATGAACTTTTGGGGATTCTTGCTCCTATCCTGACTTCAATTTTACTGTAGGAGTACTGAGATTAAAAGTGTACCCTACCTTTTTACATGGATTCTTGGGCTTAGGTCTTCACATGTATGCGGCAGGTACTTTACACATCTCTCCAGCCCCCGGGAATCTTCTCTCTGCATGATTTTCTAGGAAAGATTAGTGGACATTGCTGAGGTCTCTCTGCTAAAATGTGGAAAATCTTCACTGACATCCTTCTTCCTATCTAATTAGTGTCCCCATTCCAGAGTCCCATGTGACACTGCACATGAGCTGGATGCCGAGGTTAGCAGTCACACGTCCTCACATTGCTTTTCTCTCCTCTGCTGGTCTTCTTTGGAAGAGTGTGGAGGTGGAGGGGCAAGAGAGGATGTAATTAAAGATTCTACCTAAGGCCTTGTGTACACTGGGAAAACACTGTACCACTGGGATATATACCCAATTGTTTTTATTTTAACTTTTTCATTTAAACACAGGGTCTCACTAAGTTTCCCAGTGTAGCCTTGAACCTATAGAGGTCTTGAACTTGTCATTCTCCTGTTTCAGTCTCCTGAAAAGCCACTGTGTTGAGGTTCAGCTGTTAAAGTAGGGCTTTCTGGTGTTGAACTGCCTGACATGAAGCCAATCCCAGATGCTCTCCTGTCTCCAAGCAAAACCAGATAGAAGTCATGGACCACTATTTAGTCTACTTGACATCAGCTCTTTAAAAAGAAAAAAAATAAAAAAGCCACACAACAGAAGCCTTAACTCCTCTGTTCAAAAGTATATCACATTTCCTCTTTGGTGCTTCCAAGGAGTCTGGGCAGGGTCTCAGTGCTGTCATTCATAATATTTCCCCTTAGAAACATCATGGGGAAAGTGGCTGAATGGTACCTGTGCCTTTTGGTGCAATTTGGTTTGGCTGTGGCCTAGCCAAAGTTCTCAAATCCACACATGAATTTCATTTCCTGTTGCTTCCCCAGCATATTAACTTTTCTGCTTGGTAAAAATTGCAAATTCCTAGTGAAACATATTCTACGATTGATTAGACCTAGACCGCTTGGCAATTTCTTTCTAATCTCTTTTATTGTACTTTCCATAAAAAATGACAGCCCTGGTATAAATCCTAGTTAAATCAATACCAGTAAGTGCTAATCTCTTCACAGCGCTGGAGATGAAAATGTCAAATGTCACCTGCTGAGCCTTCAAACTCCCACTGTAAATCATCAAAAATTAAAGCAACACCAAATTGATTTTCGTTTCCATCTTAAAAATCTCACTCAGATTCATTATTTTTCCCGTTCTATTATTCCTTTTTTTTTTTTTTTTCACTTAAAGTCTAGTGCATGAAATTGATTAACTGAACTAGTATTGAAAAATGTGTTGGTGTTTCCTGGCAAACTATACAGGACTCCAGGACATACTCGGAAGAGCGTAGGACAAAGTTCCCGCTGTGGCAGACAACGTATGTATTTAGGCTGCATTTAAATTCCTCTTCCTGGGATAACACTCGGTAAAGTGGAATCTTAGTTGAAGATACTGCAGCCCAACCAGATGCTCAGAACTGGCACTAGAAATAGCGCAGCAACGGAGAAGAGTTTGTAACCCTTTCTCTCAGCACCAGAGGCCAAAACCTTCACCACAAGATAGCTCACAGGGCAGGATGCCAGGAAGCTGAGCATCTCACAGGCAAGCGTTAGGAAAATTCACAAGCAAGCGTTAAGTTTTCAAGTGGTAGGGGAAGAATCGGGCAGTCCTGGCTTTAAAGTCCAGGCAAACTTAACTAAGAACTTTGTCCATTTTCGCTGCTTACTCCTTATCAAATAGAAACACCAAAGCTCTTGACGATTTGGCATCCAAGTTCAGTCACAGATTCAAACACAAAGTCAGTTCTCTAGATGTTTCATCTGCCTCTTGTCATCATTTGACAATATGAGGATCACACCTACACAGAAAGTGCAAACTATCTGGTGTGTGAATGTCCACAGTAGTAATCCACGGAGCAGACTTTATATGTGCTAATGACACACAAAAGCATCAGGCCATAGAAGTCAGGGCGAGACCCACTTCCCCGGTTCACTCACTTAACTGACAAGTTTATCTGTACCTTGGATTTACTTCTAGAAAAAAAAAACACACTTTTTATGTTTCTTGTGTGACTCCCTTCCATCTCTCATAGAGGATGCTAATTAGCAACAAAACACTAACAGACTTTATAGCCTGAAGGAACAGCAGGAACAACACGTATGAAAGACAAACCAGTTCATAAAATGGGGAGCTAGCCTTTGCATAAGGGCCAGCCTGGGAGTTTTCCATGATCTGAAAGCAAGACTTCTCTAAACTACTTAGCCCATAAATTAATTCACCATTATAAGTTCTTCAATAGCACCAACTGAAGGGCAAGGCCCTCAAAATCACCTGCCTCTCCTCTCATTAGCTTAGTTACTGGGTAAGTAGCAATACAAGTGACTATTTGAGCCAAACAAGTAACAGAAATAGTTAACAAGTTCTGCATGAATACCCACCGGACTAGCTAAGAACAAGTAAATAGCTCTGTTTAGCTGAAGCAAATAGCTAAAAACAGTTTTCCTCTTGGTGAGGAAAACTGCATGCAACTAGCTCATCTTCTTTTTTGCAAGATGGCAGAAACAAGTTTGATGTGAACTCACCTATAAATCTGATAATTAACAATTCAAATGAATGTAAGCAAATACTCACCACAGCATGAGAAGAAGGCTAACCTCTAAGAATGAATAACCTAAGGCAGCTGTTCTCAACCTGTGGGTCATGACCCTCAAAGACCATAGGAAAATGCAGATGTTTACATGTCGACACACAACAGTAGCAAAATTACAGTTAAAATCCTTTACAATTGGTGGAGTCACTAGAACATGAAAAACTGTGTTAAGGGTCACAGCGTTAGGAAGGTTGAGACCCACTGATCTAGAGTTTAATGAATAAGGAGAGAGTCCCAGGACAGGTTCCCAGTCCCGAGAGCTCCTGTTCTCTTTGAATCTGCATATAACAGGAGCAAACATTGACATCATGCACCCTTGTCATGTGGAGGACTGAGTTTATATGAGAAGCAGAGAGGTCACCGTCCAGTGCTCTACAGCAGGTGCTAGGAAGAACACTACAGCCCGTGCAATGAGGGTGGCACAGGCCCGAGTTTGAGGCTGTCCCTCAACTGAGTTGAGTAAACATGAAATCAAGATGCGATAGGCCATTTTATCATCTATGAATTTTAAATAAAAGGGGCCTGATTTACTTTTATATTTGTCCTGACAGAGGCCGAACTGTTTCATTATGGGAGGTGTAAGAGAATTGTACCCGCTGTCTTCCCGGGATTGAGGTGCGGAACTCACGCAGTGCTGGAACTCTGGTTTTTCTGAGAAGCAGCGCCAAGGTGCAGAGGAGGGAAATCGGAGTGCAGCCAGACAATGACACGGGCAGGTCTGCACTCACTGCTCACAGGCCACAGGGATCTATTTCTGTCGCCTCTAGCTCCTCCCTCGCTTTTGAGTGCTTTTACTTAGGAAGGAAGGCCTCGTTGCTGACCTTCTTTCAGTGGCTGCCCTCAGAACACCAGAGCCATTTTGCTTATAGTCAGGACTGTAAGTGCTTGTGAGTCTGAACCCTGGGAGTTGGTCATCAGGCTATGGCAGCTCCTTCGCCTCCAGGTGATACATCCCAGAGCTGTTATGACCACGCCCCTGTCTGATCTCTGCAGGACCAGGCTAAGTGGGTGAGTGCTCTTCCATGCCTCTTAGCTTGGCTCAGTCTCCCTCCCATCCCCTGCCTACCTCCTCCCCTGCCTCATTAGAGTCTCTGGCAGACCTCTCTCATAAACCATTTGTGTCAAGACTCTTGGTCTGCTCCTGGGAATCTGTCCCAAGATTCTAAGATTTACTGTCTTGCTTTATTAAGAGCTGAGTTCTCCAATTAAAAAAATATATAATGTGTATCTCATATGCAGCAATAAAAAAGGGTTACATTTTAATTGAAATTTTAAGACAATTTTTTTAATGGAACAAACTTGTGTTTCAGCTCTGAGAGTATTATGGGTATGCATGGATAGGGGTGGAGGGGGTTGTTTGTCAATACCTGCTCTTCAGGGGTCACATATGAAGGCAACACTGTGCTACCATAAACAACTGCCCGTTGATGATGGACTCGCTTATCAATTTATTTACACAGCAGACACAGTGAGCCTCATCATTCGTGTTGCCCACTTCAGCGTTGTTGACTGCGCCCAACAGAAACTGTGACTTTAGGGTAAAATGTGACCTAAGAGTTTGGGGGCGGAGGTCTTCGTGGGTGGTTTACAGTCTGCGGCTGGGAGCCCGGTTTTTCTCAGCACATTGATAATGTTCAACACGAACATCTGTAAACGCTGAGTGCGGAGACGAAGGAGCTCAGTCAGGCTTCTTGGCCACTCTGGGTTGACTTCCAAAAGCCCTCTGCTAGCAGCCTTCAACAAACACTGAAGGTCAGAATGGTTTGTAAGCTCTCTGAGTCTAGACAAGTAGAGAACAATTTACAAATGCTCCCTCTGTTATCTCCCATATCAATCCCCGTTATATCCCAGGAAGGAAAAGTAGAGTTTAAAGTCAATGTGTAATCCTACAGCCGTTTTTTAAGCAACTACGAGATTTAAAAAGCATTGCTTTCGCCTTCCTATCTTCCCCAAACAGCCAACCAACACCCTCTCTTCAGCATCTTTCCAGATGGTGGTTTCCCTACTGGGGCTAGAGGGGTTGTCAGGGACACCACACAAACATGGCCCACAGAATCAACTGAGCAGGGCTCATGAAGGCATGGAGAGACCAGGGAGCCTGTGTGGGTGTGGCCTAGGTCCTCTGCATATATGTTATGGTTCGTTAGCTTGATATTCTTGTGGGACTCCTAACAGCAGGAGCAGAGGCTATCTCTGACTCCTCTACCTGCTTGTGGAACCCCTGTCCTTTCCACTGGGTTGTCTGGTCCAGCCTTCGTGTGATGCTGTGTGCCTGGTCTTAAGGGTAGCTTGTTATGCCGTGTTTGGTTGATGTCCCTGGGAGGCCCTGCTCTTGTCTTGAGGGGGGAGAAGAGAAGGGTAGATCTGAGGGAGAGGAAAAGTGGGGGAGGGGAGACAGGAAGGGAGGGGCCTTCAGTAGGATGTAATATATGAGAAGAATTTTTTTAAGTGCGGCACAGATAATACTTGCCAATTATTCACAACTCCTGGGCATGGTCTCTTTTTTCCCTTTTAAAAAAAAAATAATTTATTCAGATTACAACCAAATTGTTATTCCCCTCACTTGTATCTTCCTGTTCCCTGCCCTCTCTTTCACCCTAGTCCCCTCCCCTAGACCTCAAGCCCAGACCAGACCACACCTCCAGCTAAACTGGAGACACCCACAGGGATAAGTGGAAGAAGCCAGAGGGATAGATAGTAACCTACCAGCTAACTTTCTGGGTTCTCAAATGTCCCTGTCGGAAATGGATTGGGAAGACAGTATATAAAGTAAAATTTCGCTTGTTGTTCAAGGAGAAAGCACCTGGTCTTGATGGACACCGTACCTAAAGGGTACCACACCCTAAAAGCAGGTGGTCTCCTCTGGGCTGCTTAGCTTTTACCCAGCAGGCATGACCACAGAAGCCACAGAATGAAGACTCCTTGGAGACTTCTACCTTCACTGACCCCTTCCCTTCACCAGAAAAGCCTTGGTAATTACACAGATTGAGTCAGAATTCAGAGCCAGGAAACTACCGTGTTATTCCTTCTTCTGCTGGCTCTCCTCCTGGCATATGTCGCAGCTGTCACAGATCCTAAAGGCTGTACCATCAGACCGGAGTGATTCCACATCTCACACTTTACTGCCATCGAAATCAAGGAAGGTGAGGGGGTCACGATTGTCTCCAGAAACTGCTCCCTTCCCCTCTTCTCACTGGTGAGCCAGTACCCTGCCTCCTTCACTCCTTGTAGGAACCCTCCTGCCACGCTACACTTGCAGCCAGAACACTATTCTTATGATGGTACCAACACCAGGATACAGAGCCACAGCCTTCCAGCCCAGCCACGACTCCATGTAAGCTTCCTCATAGTCATTGCGCCTATCCCAGGGGTCCTGGGGTGCAGTCAGGATTTTCAGAAGTGACTATTGATGAAAGACTCACAAAGGGATTTACCCTGACTAAGGAAGAGTAAAGAATATTTGTTAAGAGATGTATGACGTGGAATTCATGGGGAAAGTAAAACCTCGAGATGTCTCAGATAATGGGTTTTCTTGTCTTTTCAGGAAAGCTGGGGTGCCTGAGGGCCACTGCAAGAAAATGTATTCTTATTATGCAAGCATTTTGAGGATCTTTATGCTTTTTTGGTGAACAAAACCACTGAATGGGAACATAATTCTCTGCCTATAGGTTGCTTCATTCAAAGCACCTAGCTGTGTTCTAAACTCGGGGTCACATATTGAGAGAATCTAATGGTCAAGAAAATGTCATTCTTTGGTACTTAAAAGAACCCTCTGAGGAGCTGAGATTTAAGGAGGTGAATGAGCTAACTCAAGTTCACACAGCTCAGAAGCCGTGGAATCTTTCTTTGAATCCAAACGTGTTTATCTCTGGGGAGTGTTTCTTTCTCCTCGCCAGGGATTCAGAACATAAAGTACACTGTCGTCGAAGGTAAGCTTTGACTCTAAAGCTAGACACCCTAGGCTGGCGTTCCAGTTCTTCCAGTTAGGATCTCTGTGATCTTGCTCAGGAAAGAAACACGATCTCTTTGTGCCTTGGATTTGTCAGGTGCAAAGTAGAAATTCAAAACGCACCTAATTTGCAATGTGGTTTTAAGCATTAAATGGACTAACCTGTGAAAAAAGTTCAAACCAGAGCTTGGCTGTGTTGTGAGTTCTCAGATAATCATTCAATGAATTATTTTAGCTGTTTTGTATTGATTATTAGCCAGGTAGATAATCCTATCTCCAAAGTTAGATGTGAGTTGCCCCATGGTGGGTATCTAAATAAGTCATGAAGCAGTGATGGGCATCTCTGTCTTTGTTTTACTAAAATGATCTAACATCATCAATTTCACCAACTTCATCACCATCTTTATTTCATTGTCTCCATCTCTCATTTCCTTGTACATTTTTTCAGGTAGTGTCCACATGCACAAACTGCTCAAGACAAGAAAGGAACCAGTTTCAAACTTTTGGTTCTTATATTAGCAGCACCAGGCACATACGCCACTGTCACCCTGTGCTTATCAATGATTCCTCCAGCCTGGAGAGCAGTCCTACACAACAGAGAAAGAACTTGCCATGGCTCAGATGCGTGCACCTGCAGTTCCTGTCTCTAATCAATGCTACATCCCCTTATATCACAGGCCTCTGATTTCTCATATGCAAAATGACATGAAAGTAATAGAAGACAGAAATAAAGTGTCTAGTTCAGATGACATTGCGCAGATGCTTAAATGCATAGATCTTGTCTGTCTCTTGTCTCATTTTCAGTGTAATACAAATTACAATAATAACTATAAAAGGTTAGTAAAAAAAAAAAAAAAAGAAAGAAAGAAAAAAGAGCGAAACATACTGAAAGCTGAAAAGACCCTGTAATTTGGATCATATATGACTCTGAGACTCTTGAAAGCTACAGGAAAAAAAAAATGCATTGAATGACAAAATAGACATGTCTCCTGGCATCCATTTTATTTCAAAGATTAATGTCAAGGTTTTACTTGGATGTTTCAATAAAACGTTTGGATAACACGAAAAAAAAAGCATCAAATCTATGTGAGTTCAAGTGATTCTGGGAGGGATTAAGCTGATGTGATTTAAGCACATGATGCCTGATAGTAAGCAAACATGACACAAGGGCAAAGTCAGAAACACAAAACTGCTCCGATGTCTGTGGAATAAGCAACTTACTGTGGGATTCAACTTGCAAAGTGATGGGAGGTGCTGGGGAGAGAAGGGTCTAATGACGGACTAGAGTCCCTGGGAGATGTCTCCAGCCACCATCACAAGCAGACCCCATCAGAAAGCAAGGCTTTTTACATCTTCTCTGAGAACATGGAAGCCACTTAGCAACTAGAGAGGACCACAGAAAGGGATGGGGTACTCTGTGGGCCCTGTTAGCTCTTGGTGTCTCATGCTTTTATGGGTTTGCAGCTAAGAGTCCAAGTGTCCAGGCCTGGAGTTGATGGAGGTCAATAGGGTTGGGAGATACCAAGAAATGGCAGAGTTGAAGGTAAAGCAAAAGGCACCTGTGCGTCTGTCTCAGTGCCTGTGGCCACAGCGGCCTTCAGAGCATGAATGCTTCTGTTCACCCAGCTCTTCCCGTAAGCTCTTGTCTGGACTCTTCTCATCTAGACCCATAAAATGAAATGTTTTATAGATAAATACATTGGGCATTTTAGCCAAGTGGTTTATGGAAACACAGAGAAAGAGAAAGGGTGGGGTGGGGGTGGGGGGCGTCTTCTCTCCAGAAAAAGAAAGGAAGAAATATATGGTAAGAGACATGAGTTGAGGGCTCATAAGGACTGGTTTTGCAAGTTGCTCCTGGGCTTTCTGTATCTGATACTGTAGACAGCAATTAGTCTGTTTTCTGGCCAAATTATCCCACTCTAGCTCTCGGGTGAAACTCCAAGAGATAGCACAAGATATCCACACAGTACTTGCTCTGATGCTTGAAGTACCCAAAGCCTGTGGACTACAGTGATGCCTCATCACATCCCCTGGTCAGTGGGGCTCCAGCTGAGTGGGACAATATGCTAGAGCAACAGTGACCGCGACAAGGTCATGCCATTCTGCGAGGCCTTAATGAGAAAACGATGGAACCACAACGTGGGTTGGACTGAATGACTCTTCTCCTTAGTGACTATAATCACACAAAAACAGAGTGAAGTTTATCTGTGGCTTTAGCTATACAAAGCCTTGTGTGTGCTTTATCTCATTTAATTATCTTGGTCCTGAAAGATTTAAAAACAACAACAATATTAAGTGTGAGCTTCATAAGCCTAAAACTTTTTTTTCTCATTTTTGCAAATGTGTTTCCTAAGTAACAAAATATGTTATTGGTTTTGTTAATTTTTTATTTTTAAATTGTAATTTATTATAATTTACTGAGATTACATCCCAAATGTTATCCCCTCACTTTTATCTTCCCTCTTCTTCCCTAAACCTCTGACAGAGGGGGACCTCCTCCCCCAGCATATGACCACAGCCTATCAGGTCTCATCCTGATAGCCTGCTTCCCTTTCCTCTGTGTGTCCACAGGGCCTCTCCTGTTGGGGGATGGTCTGATGTATTTTGATGCTAATTACTGCTTGCTGTCTCTGTGACCCACCTTTTGCTTAATAAAAAGCCATCCTACCTGGGCAGGGCAAAGGAGCTAGATGGGGCAAGGAGAGAGAGGAATTCTGTGAAGAGGAAAGACTGCCATGAGGAGAAAGGAGAGAGACCTGAAGGGAAGAGAGGAAGACTGCCATGGGTTAGCTGGAGGAGAAGCACATGGCTGGTGGTGTGGAGGGAAAAGTCAGCCCAGATAAAGAACATTAGCAAGTATTTGGGATTATGGATGGGAGGTAGTTTGATAGAAGTTATTAGAAGCAGATGGCATGGGATTGAGACAGGGATCCATTGCCTGCTCCGCTATGGGAAGTAGTTTAGAGGATTAATGTCTGCCCTGCCCCAGGTTAACTAAGGCTACTTTAAAATATAACAAGTGTCAGTGTCTTAATTGATCGCTAGCCGGACATACTGATAATACTAATAATAATGATAATTTAAAAACAATACTCCCCACCAAGGGGAAGTCATCAAATCAGGGGCACCAGAGTTCACGTCAGAGGCAGTCCCCAATCTCCACACAACCGTGGAGAATGAGTTGTCCATTGGCTACATCTGAACAGGGGGTCTAAGTTTACTGCATGTGTTGTCCCCGGTTGGTACATGTTCTGGCCTTTTCATACAACTGTCATGACACATTGCTCTTATTCCTCCTCCCTCCTCCATGCCCTCCCTACCCATTCTTCTTATCACTCTCTTGCTTTTGTCCCTTTCTCCCCCCAAAAGCACTTCCTCTTTCATGCCACATGTACTCCATTAGTCTCTCCTTTCACTCCATCACTTCTCCTGCATTCTTTCTCCTATATGACAGTCTCTTGTTTTCAACACACACACACACACACACACACACACACACACACACACACACCATTTAAATCTAGAGTCTGCATGTGAAATGAGATGTGGAATTCATCTTTGTGATATTTTTATTTCACTTAATACAATCTAGTCACATCAATTTTCCTACAAATGTTATTTCCTTTTCCTTTGTGGCTGCATAAAGTTCTGCTTTGTATATGGACCACAGGTTTTTATCCCTTCATCTGTTGATGTTCATGGAGGCTGATTCCATCCTGTGACTATTGTAAAAACTTGCAATAAACATAGATGTGCACGCATCTCTGTGGTGCATTGACTTAGAGTCCTGCTGGTATAAACTCAAGAATGGTGTGGTTGGCTCAGATGGTAGTTTTCTTCTCAGTTTTTGAGAAGCCTCTGTAGTGATTGCTGTAGTGGATATATAGGTTTATATTCCCACCAGTGGTGAATACAGAAGAATTTCTCTTTCCCCACATCCTTGTCAGAATTTGTGATTTGTTTTCTTGATGATAGCCATACTAATCAGGCTGTCCAGGGTGACAAAGTGGTTTTAATTTACATTTCCGTGATAACTAAAGATAACAAACACTTTTTCAAGTACTATTTATTTTTTCTTTTGAGAATTATTTTTTCAGCTCACTAGCCTTTGTTTACTGAAGGATTTAGGATTTGGAGTGTTCTGTTGGTTCTTTATGTATTTTATATAATATTACACACACACACACACACACACACACACACACACACACACACACACACATACCCTATCTCATGTGAACTTGTCACTTTTGTGATTGTTTCTCTTTCTCTATGGAAGCTTTTTAATTTGGTGTAATTATTTTGTCAGTGTTAGGGATTACTTCCTGTGCTACCAGCATCCTTTTCAAAAGTTATTGTCTATGCCTGTATCTTTCGAGTCGTGTGTGTGTGTGTGTGTGTGTGTGTGTGTGTGTGTGTGTGTCTGAAAACTTCATCTTTATTGTTACTATAATACAAATGGCAAGGATATAAAGAAACTCAATTTTTCCCTCATGAAGAACAAAATTGTGACTGACAGCAGACATCCCATCTCCGTGCAGTTCCTGAATGGTTGGAACCCTAGGGCTCCCCAACGTCCATTATGAAATGTGGTCCTGGGCCCCAGGCGGCATGCTCTCCAGCATTGCTTTCTTCTCGGTGTCCCTCTGTCAGGCTCCCCTGTTGTTAAACGAAGTCTTCACTTTGGCTTCAGGTACATTCATGCTTCTGGAACGCACCTCCCTGTGAGCTCACCCGGACACTGGGTTTCCTGTAAGACAGCCTTCATCACTTGCACCTGCCACTGTGCAAAGCAGAACCAGGCTTGTTGCCTCCTGGGCCCTTGAAACCTCAGGCTGAGGGAGCACTGGCTCCTCTTGAGTTCAGCTCGAGGGGCTCCTAGAACCTCTAGTCACCTTCCGGTTGTTGTCAGGGTTCATGTGGCCTCCCTGGTTCAGGTTGCCTGCTTGGTTCTCACTGTCATCCAGGCTTTGAACTTCCTCACAGAGGCCACCACCCACCACAGCTGCTGCCCGCTGCTCAGGGTAGCTGCCACCCTCCAGAAGATAGTAGTAGCATTATTGTAGTTGTGGAGGTGCTCCACGCCTGCTGGACCTCAGAAGACTAGAGGTCTTGGGCAACAGCCTTGTCTCCTTTCCAGTCCTTTATGTAAGCTTTATTCGAGAGGCTTCAAAGTTTCAGGTCATAACCTTAGGGTTTTGATCCATTTGAATTAAGTTTTGTACCGGACAAAAGATCTGGATCAAATTTATTCTTCTACAGGTGACTATCCAGTTTCCTCAGTACTGTTTTGTTGAGGAGGCGGTCTTAATGTATGTTCTCCTATGTATATTTCTGGCATCTTAATCAAAACATAAGTGGGCTGAGGTTGTGTGCATTGGTTTCTGTTGTACTCTATTCGTGGGCTGAGGTTGTGTGCATTTGTTTCTGTTGTACTCTATTCGTGGGCTGAGGTTGTGTGCATTTGTTTCTGTTGTACTCTATTCGTCTATTTTGTGCCGGTGCTATGCAGTTTTTGCCACTGTGGCTCTGGAACATGAGCTGAGATGAGCATTGCTCTTCCCGCCTTGGACTGCTTTAGCTATTCCAAGTTATTTGTGCTTCTAGTTATGTAAAGAATGTCACTGAAATGCTGACGGAGGTCGCATCCAATCTGCAGATAACTTTAGGCATTTTAACAGCACTGATCGCTTTAACCCATGAACATAGGAACAGCTTTCATCTTTTAGTATCAATATCTTTCTTCTGTTTCTGAAAGTTTTCGTTGTAGAGATTTTTTTATATCGTTGGTGAAATATATTCCTAAATTTTTTAGAGGATTGTGAATATTTTCTTAATTTCTTCTAAAAAATATTATTATTGTTGATATACATAAAACTACTGATTGCTGGGCATTATAGTCTATCCTGCTATTCTACTGAATGTGTGTATCAGCTCTGAGCGTTTTCTGCTGTGTACGCTGCTGTCTTGTAAGAACAGGATATGTCATCTTCAAGTAGAGGCAATTTGCCCTCTTCCCTTTGTATCCACTTTCTTTCTCTTGTCTTATTGCTATAGTTCAACACAAGCACTTTATTGAATCATTCCGCAAATGAGCACTCTTGCTTTGCTTTATCCTGATTTTAAGGGAAATGGCTATGGTTTTTCTTCATTTAGTCTAGTGTTAGCTATAGTTTTGTTGTCTATAGCCTTTACTACGTTGATATATTCCTTCTATTCCTAGTTTCTTGGGGCTTTTGTCAGGAAAGGGTGGTGAGCTTGACAAAGATTTTTCTCTTCATCTATTCATGTGATTTCTATACTCAAGTCTATTTACATCTTGTATTACATTTCTTTGGTTGTGCATTCTGAATCAAGCTTGCATCTCTGGAATAAACTGAACTTGGTTATGGTCATACTACATTCCTTTATTTTTCAAGACAGGGTTTCTCTGTATGGCCTTGGCTTCCCTGGGCTCACTTTGTAGACCAGGCTGGCCTTGAACTCACAGAGATCTGCCTGTCTCTGCCTCCCCAAGCTCTGGGATTACAGACATGTGCCACCATGCCCTATGATCTTACTGCATTCTTGAATATGCCTTACAATAATTTTATTGAGAATATCTCTGTATATATTAATCACAAAAATTGGTCTATAGTTTGCTTTTTTATTGTGTTCTTACCTAGTTTTAGTATTGGCATAATACTGTCTTCATAAAGTGAATGTGGTAGTGTTCCTCCCCTTTCTATTTTGTGGAATACTTTCAGGAGAATTGATACTAGCTTTTCTTTAAGTGTTTTTAAGTGTTTGGTAGAATTCAGCAGTGAATCCATCCACTCCTGGACTTTTCTTTGTGGTAAGCGTTTTTTATTACTGTTTCAATATCATTGCTTATCATGAATCTTTTTAAGTTTCTTGTATCTTCCTGATTTAATTTTAATAGGTCATGTATGTATAATGATGTATGCATCTCTTTTAAGATTTTCCATTTTTAAGGATACAAGTTTTCAAAATATTTCCTAGTGATCCTTTGGATTTATTGGAAACAGTTGTAACTTCCTCTCTTTTACCACTAATTTTATTTTAGATTTTCTCTGTCTTTCCTTTAGTTCAATAGGGATACCAATCCTGTTCATCTTTTCAAAGGATCAGTGGCTTTTTAAAAAATAGTTCTATATATGGTGATTTTTGTTTCCATTGTATTGATTTCTACTGTGCTTTTTGTTATTTCTATTTCTGCTCTTTACTGTGTAATATACACTGCCTACTACTAGCTAGTTTCAGTTTTTTTTTTTAAGATTCGGAGGAGAAGCTGAGTACTTGAGATCTCTGGATTTTTTAACATAAGCATTCACAGCTATAAACTTTCTTCATAGAATTATTATGTCACAAAAGTTCTGGTAAGTTGAACTTTCATTTTCATTTGATTCTAGAATTTTTTAAAAATTTCTTCCCTGGTTTTGTCATTGACTCAACCCACTGGTCATTCAAGAAAGAATTGCTAAGTCTCCAGGAATCTTTGTAGTCTCTCAAAACTATTCTTTTCTAGTTTTATTCCACTATGATCTGGCAAGATAAAAGAAACTATTTTGGCTATTTCATATTTGTAAAGATTTGCTTTGTGACCTAGAATCTGTTCTAGTTTAAAGTAGGTTCTGTGGACAGCTGCAAAGAATGTGTATTCTGGATCTTAGATGAAATATTCTGTAGAAACATGTCACGTCCATCTCTGATCTATAGTTTATGTCAAACCTGAAGTTTCTTTGCTTATGTTAGTTGGGATGACCTATTTAATGGTCATACTGAGGCATGGAAGTCACCCATGAATGTTGTATCAGGGCCCATCAGACTATTTTACACATATTACTGTTTGATTTATGAAATGTGGAGTCCCAAGATCTAACACACACTATCATTGTTACACCTTCTTGTCCAACTATTCCTTTCACTAACATAAAGTAGCCTTCTTCTAAGTAGTTTTAGCGTGGAGTTTAGTTAGTCATCAATTTCCATTTACCTGATAGTCTTCCACTCTTTGACTATACTTTTGTGGCTATCTTTACCAAGGAGGTGTGTTATTTTTCAATGGGTCTAGTATTTTTAATAGTGTCATCCAATCTGAATCTCTTTATTGATAAGAGGAAGTCATTACATTTCATGTTGTAACTGAGAGATGTATAGTAAGCCCTGTGTTTTTTTATTGTTTGTTTTCCTAGTTGAATTAATTGGGTTGTTGTTTTTTTGTGTGTTTGTTTGTTTGTTTTTTGTTTTTTTCTTTTTCTTTCTCCTCCATTCGCATCAAGGATTTGGCAATTTGGTATGTAGAGTGTGATATGTTTTTTTCCTGACTGTCCCTTTTTCATACTTTTTGCTCATGAAACTCATTTTTCCCCATGCTCTCTGGATTAACTTTTTCTTCTCCTTTGTGATGTAGTGTCCCTCTGAATAACTTTCTGCAGAGCTCTCTTGGTTGTTCTGAAATGCATTAATTCATGGTTTTTTGAAATATTATTTCTATATTAATTTTGAAAGATAGTTTTACCTGATGTAGAAATGTTGGTTGGCAGTTATTTGCCCTGAGAGCTTACAATTATTGTTCTGGCTCTTCTTGCAACTCCACTACAAAGGGGGTGAAGATGAGACTGATTCCTGGACTCAGTGGCCAACAAAGCTCGTCTGGGTGGGTGTGACCGTGTGTGCAGGTGCATGTTTCCAGAAGTCAAACTGAAATGTAATTTCTCAGGAGCTTTCTATTCTGTTTTCTAGCAGAGTCTCTCATTGGGAACATGTCTTTACCAACTTGGCACTGGGATTACAAGAAAGCACCATCACACCCACTTTTTACCTGAGTTAAATACAATAAAGTAAGAGTACTCTTAAAAGTAGTAGTCATGTAATGGAAAAGGAGGTACACGCCTGTAATCCCAGCACGTGGGAGGCAGAGGCATGTGGATTTCTGTGGGTTCAAGGCCAGACTGGTCCACAAAGCAAGTCCATAATAGCCAAGGCTACACACACACACACACACACACAAAAAATCTGTCTTAAAAAAAAAATAGAGAAAAAGAAAAAGAAAAAAAAAACATTCTGTATTCTTGAAAACTGTATCTGCATGACTATAGGCACAGACTGGGGAGGTTCAGTTGAATGTATGAGCCCTTGTCTTTTCTGTGTTTTATGCCAGTGCTGAGCCTGTGTTGGACAAATGTCAAATGGCTGCCAAAGTTGTCTTTTGGGGGAGTTAGGGGTTTTGTTAGGAAAAAAACAACCAGTGTCTTTCTGTGTAACCCTGGCTGTCCTGGAACTAGCTCTGTAGAATAGACTGGCCACAAACTCAGAGATCCACCTGCCTCTGCCTCCCAAGTGGCCACAGTAAAGGCATGCTCCACTGTGTAGGACTCCAAATTGTCTCCATTTCAGTAGTTTCCCTTCTCTGCATACTAGGGGTCTTTTCTAGCCACATTCAGCTCTGAAGTGTGTGAGCTGCGCAGGTTTGCTCACCAAGACTCTGGTACCCTCCTGTGTGGCTGATGTTCTAGGATGGGAGGGGAATCTCCCAAAAGTGTTGGGAGCAAAGAAGGTAGCTATAACAGTGAGATCTGCAGAGGCAAAGGACCTGCTTTCATATGTTCAAGGCCTCCTAGCTATTAATCAGGGTGCTAAGGGCATGAAACTGTAGTTGACTTATAGGCCTCTGGAGTTTCAAAGTCCTCAAGCTCCACAGTGATGAACAACAGATGCCTTGATCTAGAAGTTGACCCATTTGCTGATATGAAGCCCCAGTTCTGCTCTGGCCTATACACTTTCCCTTCGCACTTCACTGGCCAAGCAAAGCTTCCTGGGCTCTGCACATTTGTTTGTCAAAGTCTGGCCTCCTGGATTTCCACAACTGCCTCACAGGGTTGCCTCCCACCCTGGAGTTGTGGCATAGTCAACCCAAGTTCTCTGTCCTCTGATTCGTCTTTCCCCATTATCTGATTTCAGCATAGCTCTTAAGCAATAGATTTTCCTCTCAAAATGGCCCCTGCCTTCCTAGTCCTACAGAATTCCAGATCTGGATTCCTCCTTTGCCAGTTCATCTGCTAGAGGACCTATCATCTCATTAAAACCTGCAATGGGTTTTGGAGGTTCATGAGGACTGTAGGATTTCCCTAAGGGTAAGATTCCAATTTCCTTCACTAGGGTTTCCAGACTTGACTTCTGGAGATACTGTCTGCTTTCCCTTTCTATGCTGGGGAGCTTTATGACCAAAACTATCTGTGGCTTGGCTTCCTTTCTCTGTTTTCCCATCATTTTCTCTACATCCCAGGCACTCTACCACTACCTCTCTTCCCTTCTTTACAGAAAATTTTTTCTTATCCTCTACTCTTCTCCTTCACTGAGTCACACAGTCAGCTTCCAAGTCACCATCTAAACCATGGTTCCATTTGCTCCACCCACTTCTCTACACTAATATGAACATACATTGCAGATATGGAATAAGGTTTTCACCAAGGTTCAATATTTTCTACCATTTTCTACCATGTCCTCACAGCTGGTATTTTATAGCGTTGTTCTAAGTTTGGTATTTGTTTTTGCGTTATTTTGAGGAAGCTTCTGTGATTTTATGAGATTCTTTATCAATGTGCATTGTATAATATAATACTAAAAGTATTCACTTTCTTTCCAGTTAGTACTGTGGAAATTATGCGTGAGCAATATCCAAGATTTTCAAACATGATGAGAAATGTTAAGATTTCCCTCAGTCCATCAGTTCATCCAAATCAAGCTTGAGACAATTAAATTTAGGTTTCAGACACAAGAAAGACTCATATCCCCCCTCTCTTTCCTTCCCTCCCCCTTTCTCTCACTTATACACACACACACACACACACACACACACACACACACACACACACACACACACACACACTTAAAGGCCAAGATATCCTTGGAGTGTGGACATTATATTAACTTAGAGGGAAATGAGTACCAGGAAACCACTGTGAAACATCATCTGACAGGTTGAGAACTGTGCCCTGGAATCCTTTAATGCTTTGTCACCATCCCCAGAGAGTTTTCAAAATCAGAAAACAAGAAGCAAGATGTGGAACACAAGGTGACATCCAAGTGCTTGCATTTCCAAGTGATGTTGTTGTGTATGTGAGCCTAAGTTTATACTCTGTGTGTATGTGTGTGTGTGTGTGTGTGTGTGTGTGTGTGTGTGTGTGTGTGTGTGTGATTGTTTAAGAACCTAATTACAAATCTGACAAGGGAATTCCCTACCCTATTATATGGTCTCATATGTTAACATTTTCTTTATTACTATAATACATTCTAGGTCCGTTTTCCTATAGCCATGAGTTTACCCTAATTTAAAGAAAACCCTTACAAGTCATTACAATGGCCTCTTTATACTAGTGCCTACATTTTAAACTGAAGAGCTTTCATACTACAGTTGCAGTACTCTGAAAAACTGGCAGATGGGTAAGATTTCTTAATGAGCATATACTTTATATTATCGAGACATTTCATTTTGTTTCTAATAAGAATGAAGAGATTGAAAACAATTTGAAGAAAAGGCTAATTTGCTCCCCTTGGTCACTGTTGCCATGAAGAAAAATAATGTAACAAAGGAAAGGCTCAGATTACATTGTAACTTCTCCCAAAACCCTCCAAACACCGTTTACTGTAGCTACTAACTTGCTTTTATCTTATCTTTTGCAAGAGTTTTCTTCATTTTTCAAACAAGAAATAGTCCTCTTTGGTTCAGGATAACGCATTTGAAGAAACAGGGAAAAGAAACCTCAATTGTGCTAATATATATTTATTCAGATATGTGGACTGTTTCTGTCTTGTGGAAATAAGGGTTACATCTGCCCCGACCTCTTATCTTGAAACTGCTTCTCTGAGTCCTCATGTTTGTGCCTATCTGCCTGGCATGTTGTTTTAGCATGGTAATATGCTCAGATCGGTTGCCAACGGCTCTGACGCTGCTGTCAGTCATGCATGCAAAAACTGGAAGACAAGTGAGATATTTCCCAATCTTCTTTAGCCTTGTACACTTTGTTTCTGTGGAAAACACCCTCTGTATAAAGTATTTTCCAGCAAAGTCTGAAGGCGCATCAATCACGGGAGCCCAGCCCCCAACCCCAACCCCCGCAGAGAAAGCAGAGTGCAGACTGTAGATAGTCAGCACGATGGACAGGGCCAGGAGAAGGCTTAACCTGCCCCTTAAGCCCTCTTCTTCCCTGACTTGTAGTGGTGGTGTTTCCTGTCTGTCTGTCTATCTGTCTCCTTTTTGGTTTCTGTCTTTCCTGTAATTCCTTCTGCTTTACCACCCCACCTCCACCACCACCATTATCTGATTTTTCCCAATTTGACTTCTGGTTTGGTTCTGGAAATGTTCCTGACTGTTCCATTTTCCCTTGCCTTTTAACAAAGTTGTATGGCTCTGTCTCATATATTTTTCTTCCATGTTGTGTTATTTAGCTCCATTTTGTTTTTGTCAACAACTCCATTCTTGCAGCCAATCTCCAGAAAGGATGGAAAGTTGCAGCTATACTCATAAGATGTGTGTTTAACTACATAATAGGTTAACGTGTATGTATCCCACACCCTAGCCAGGCTGCCGGGAATTAATAAATGGTGCCCGTAGATAAAGTCACTGACAACATGTACAGATCAAGAAAATCCAACAAAGAATCACAAAGCCCCAGAGATTAGCAATGCATTGGTCTCACTGTCCTTTTAGGCTTAAAGAAATAGAATGATAGTTAATGAGATCTGAAGAATTCTAGACAAAAATTCTATGACATATGAAGAAACATATGGTGAGCCACCAAGGGATGAGTGTGGAATATAAAATGGTGAGCCAACATTCTTGCCCCAGTCTCTAATTTTGAAGTAGTTCCTCCTGTTGTCTGAATTCAATGGCAAAATGTATATAAAGGGACATAATTGATCTGATCCATAATAGCACAGAATGGAGGAAAACCCCAAAAATACCTACACATACATAACATTATTGAGGTCCACATAGCAATACATTTCACAAATCATTAATATAGTATAAACTTGGATTGTACTGCAGACACCATTGTCCAGTATTCACCAGCTCATACTCCTAGCAAGTAGTTGATTCTCCAGTCTCTTGCTGAGACATTGTGCCACCTGTCAAGCAAAAAAGTAATTATTTTCTGTAGCATTCCTAATTCAACACCACTCACAGTAAATTAAATGATGTAAGTTCCCCACTGCTTAATGCTTTGGGGAAAAACATGAGATGCCTTCAGACCCACATGTGAACAGGTCACCTCACATTCTACTAAACCCTCATCTGCACTCCACTCTATGATTTAGCTTTTGAAATACTTCTTGGTTGAGGCTGAGCATAATCCTTAAAATCCAGGGACAGCCACAGTGCTGTGGCTTTTGACAAATCACCCCAGCTAAAAGACACAAGCTCATGCTCCCTATTTATTCATCTGTTCTTGCCGAGGAAAGTTGCCAGCTCCTCCTTGTACATGTCTTTCTGGAAAATGAGAGGAGAAACAATAAGGGCACCTTGAAGAGACAATGTAATTATGCATAAACTACTGTGGTCAGTGGTGAAAACTGGGATGATTTTGCCATCTCATGTGGAACTTGGAACAGGAGTCCTTCCTCCTTCCTTTGCCAATAAAAGAAATGTGAAGGCACATTCTAGCCATTATTTTTATCACCATTTAGATCCTGATATTTATATACTGTCATTGGGTAAATGACTAATAGCTTCCCCTCAAGAAAATCAAACCTGGATTTGGGTATGCCTAATACTCATCAGCTGAGCAAACCTTCCATCAACAAGTCAATGGGCTTAAGTTAGTGGCTTGCTGCTGACTAAGAGATACAATGGCTGTTGAGTCCACAGGATAGACTAACCCATCTTATCTTCCAAAAAGAACCACTCTATCAAATACTGCTCCCTCTAGCCATCAGCCAGAGGATAGGGAGGTGGCAGACCACACAATTTCTACAGCTTGAAATTGACTTTAGTTAATCCTATCTTTCAGTGTAGTTCTGCATCATAAATTATCTTTTACCCCAAAGCTTTACCTATAACTGATGAAAAGATGTTTTCACGACATCTGTGGTTTCTATTGGCCTAATATCCTTGCTCCTCCTTAAAGGAAAAGCCCCTTATTTTCCTTGATATAATCAAACATTTTATATTCGCACTTCTTGTGGTTTAGTCTGGAGTCAGGAGTTTACTCCAAAAAAGGCAGTACACACAGGCCTGTCCAAATAACTGATTCTAATCCTTGGATGCTATAGTTGAGGAAGAGTTTATCACATGCTATAAACAAGCAACCGAGCTGCTGATATAATTGTGTAAAAGTTGTTGGACAAAAGAATCTATTTTCTTTAATGTTATACCAAGAGGATCTAAGATGGCAGCTACAAACACACACAGTATTTGATCTGCAGGATGAATACGAGGGACCTGTCTGGAAGCTACAGACTGCAAGACCTGGAGAGCCTTAGATGAAAGAGGTCCACACAGCGCAGAGCACAGGTAGTTTTGGCCTCAGGCCATCCAACTGGCCCCTTGGAGGATGGGTGCCCAGTCCCCTGAGTCTGGACCTGTACCTGCCTGCAAGCTGCAGCCATGATCTACATCACAGACTCAGTAACTGGGACTAAACTGTGAGCAGTGAAGTACCAGAGTCTGGATCTGCTGGGCTGGGAGAACACAGGAAAATGGGTGGATCTGACCTCAGACCACCCACACAGTCCACAGAAAGCCCCAGGGGCCAGCTAATACGCAGGCATAGTATCCAAAGACTAGCATGGCATCTCCAGAATCCAGCTATCCCAAAGAATTCAACCCTGGAAACACAAACACAACTGAAACACAAGAAAATGACCTAAACTCCTTAGTAATGAAGATGATAATGGAGGAAATGAATAAAATGCAGGAAGGTGAAGCCAAGCCGATTGAAGACATTAAAGAGTACTATACAGAGGAAATGAAATCACTGGAAGAAATTCAGGAAAACACTAACAATGAGATAAAGGACATCAACAAAGCAGTTCAAGATCTGAAGAAGAAAATGGAAACAATGATAAAAGTACAGACAGAAGAAAACCGGAAACAAGAGAAGTTAGAGAAGAAAGAAGGAAATGCAGAGGTAAATGTCTCTAACAGAATTCAAGAGGTGGAAGAACAAATCCCGGGAGTAGAAAATATAATTGTAGAACTTGATGCAACCATCAAAGAAACTGTTAAATCTGAAAAATTCCTAACACAAAACATCCAAGAAATCAAGGACACCATGAAAAGACGAAACCTGAGGATTGAGGAAAGATGTCTGGCTCCAACGCCCAGAAAATATTATCAACAAAATCATAGAAGAAACTTTCCCCAATTTAAAGAAGGAGATGCATATAAACATACAAAAGGGCTACAGAACACCAAATAGAATAGACCAGAAAAGAAAGTTCTCCAACCACATACTAATCAAAACAAAAAATGTACAGAACAACGAAAACATATTAAAAGCAGCAAGGGAAAAAGGCCAAGTAACATATAATGGCAAACCTATCAGAATTACACCTGACTTCTCACAGAGACCATAAAAACCAGAAGGGCATGGCCAGAGGTTCTGCAAACCCTAAGAGACCACACATGCCTGTCAAAACTGCTATACCCAGTGAAACTTTTAATAACCATTGATGGAGAAAACAAGATATTCTATGACAAAAACAAATTCAAACAGTACCTGTCCACAATTCTGGTCCTACAGAAGTTACTAGAAGGAAAACCCCAACCCAACGTGACAAACTACAAACCAAAATAATACAGGAAATAGATAAATTCACTGTTGCAAAACATAACCATACAAACACTCTACTGCAACCAACATCAAAATCAAAGAACTTAGCAGTCACCTGTCTCAATGGTCTCAATTATCCAATGAAAAGACACAGACTAATTTAATGGATGCATAAACAAGACCCAACATTCTTCTGCAGTCAAGAAATGCATTTTAGCCACAATGATACACATTACCTCAGGGAAAAAGGTATTCCAAGCAAACCAACACAAAAAGCAAGCTGCTGTAGCCATTTTAATATCTAATAAAATAGTCTTTCAACCAAAATTAATCAAAAGAGATAAGGAAGGACACTTCATACTCATCAATGGTAAAGTCAACCAAGGTGACATCACAATTCTGAACATCTACACCCACAATACAAGGGCATCTACATTTGTAAAAGAAATATTAACAAACCTTAAACTACACATTGATTCCCCACAGATAAGTAGTGGGAGATTTCAGCACTCTACTTTCACCAAAGGATAAGTCAATGAAACAGAAACTAAATTGAGAAATAATAACACTAACCAATGTCATGAATCAAAGGGATCTAACAGATATCTACAGAACTTTTCATCCAAACACAAAAGATTATACCATCTTCACAGCACCTCATGGAACTTTCTCCAAAATTGATCATATATCAGGTCACAAACAAACTTCAACAGATACAAGAGGATTAAAACAATCCCGTGTATACTATCAGATCACCATGGACTAAAGCTGGACTTCAACAACAACAGAAATACCAAAAATCCTACAAACACATGGAAACTAAACAACTCTCTACTTAATGACAACTGTGTCAGGGAAGAAATAAAGAAAGAAATTAAGGCTAACTTTGTAAAATTCAATGAAAATGGAGGTATAACATACCCAAATTTATGGGGTACACTGAAAATAGTGCTAAGAGAAAAATTCATAGAACTAAGTGCCTTCATAAAGAAATTGGAAACATCTCATGAAGGCAATGTAATGACACATATGGAAGCCCTAGGGGAAAAAAGAAGTAGAAACACCCAAGAGCAGTAGATGGCTGGAAATAATCAAACTCAAGGTGAAAACAATAAATTAGAAACAAAGAGAATAATTCAAAGAATCAACAAACCGAAGAGCTAGTTCTTTGAGAAAATCAACAAGATAGATACACTGTTAGCCAAACTAACTAAAAGACAGAGAGACACTATCCAAATCAACAAAATCAGAAATGAAAAGGGAGATATAACAACAGACACTGAAAAAGTACAAAGAAGAAATAGGTCCTACTTCGAAGGCCTATGTGCCACAAAATTTGAAAATCTAAAGGAAACGGACAATTTTTTTATAGACTCCACTTCCAAAGGTGAATCAAGATGAGATAAACAAATTAAATAGTCCCGTTTCTCCTACAGAAATAGAAGCAGTCATTAAAATCTCACAACAACAACAACAACAAAAAGCCCAGGACCAGATGATTTCAGGACTGAATTCTACCAGATCTTCAAAGAAGAGTTAATACTGATGCTCTTCAAACTACTCCAAAAGATAGAAATGGATGGAACATTACCAAACTCATTCTATGAGGCCATAGTCACATTGATACCTAAACCTCACAAAGACCCAACAAAGAAAGAGAATTTCAGACCAACTTCTCTTATGAACAATTATGCAAAAATACTCAATAAAATGCTCACAAACAGAATCCAAGACTGCATCAAATATATCATTCATAATGACCAAGTAGGCTTCATTCTAGGCATGCAGGGATGGTTCAAGATACAGAAATCCATCAATGTAATCTACCATATAAACAAATGGAAAGAAAAAAACCATACAATCATCACCTTAAATGCTGAAAAAGTATTCAACAAAAATCCAAAGCCCATTCATGTTTAAAGTCCTGGAGAGATCAGAAATACAAGGCACACACCTAAACATAATAAAGGCTATATACAGCAATCCAATAGACAACATAAAGTTAAATGGAAATATACTCAAGGAAATTTCTCTAAAATCAGGGACCAGACAAGGCTGCCCAATTTCTCCATATCTCTTCAATATAGTTCTTGAAGTTCTAGCCAGAGCAATAAGACAACAAAAGGAGATCAAGGGAATCCAAATGGGAAAGGAAGAAGTCAAATTATCCCTATTTGCAAATGACATGATAGTGTACATAAGTGACCCCCAAAATTTCATGAGAGAACTTCAGCTGATAAACACTTTCAGCAAAGTGACTGGATACAAAATTAACTCAAAAAAGTCAGTAGCCATCCTGTATACAAATGACAATCATGCTGAGAAAGAAACTAGGGAAACTATACCCTTCACAATAGCAACAAGTAATATAAAGTATCTAGGAGTAACTCTTACCAAGCAAGTGAAAGACTTGTTTGAAAAAAACTTCAAAGCTCTGAAGAGGGAGATTGAAGATGACATCACAAGATGGAAAGATATCTCTTTCTCATGGATCAGGAGAATTAACATAGTAAAAATGGCCATCTTACCAAAAGCAATTTACAGATTCAATGTAATCCCATCAAAATACTTACACAATTATTAAAGACCTTGAAAATCAATCCTCAATTTCAAATAGAAAAACTAAAATCCCAGAATAGCTAAAACCATCCTGTACAATAAAAGATCCTCCAGAGCAATCTCCATACCTGATCTCAAGCTGTACTATAGAGCAATAGTAATAAAAAACACAGCATGTTACTGGCACAGCAATAGGCTGGTTGAACAATGGAATTGAACCGAAGACCCAGAAATAAGTCCACACACCTTATGGACACTTGATTTTCGACAAAGAAGACAAATCTATTCAATGAAGAAAAAATAGCATCTTCAACAAATGATGCTGCTCTAACTGGAGGTCTACATGTAGAGAAATACAAGTAGATCCATATTTATCACCATGCACAAAACTCAAGTCCAAGTGGATTAAAGACCTCAACATAAAGCCAGAGACACTGAATCTGCTAGAAGAAAAAATGGGGAAGAGCCTGGAACTCATTGGCACAGGAGGCAACTTCCTAAACAGAATACCAACAGCCCAGTCTCTAAGGTCAACAATTAATAAATGTGACCTCATGAGACTAAGAAACTTCTGTAATGCAGAGGACACTGTCAACAGAACAAAGTGACAGCCTACAGACTAGAAAAAGATCTTCGCCAACTTTACATCTGACAAAGGACTAATATCCAAAGTATATAAAGAGCTCAAGAAATTAAACACCATTGAACCAAATAACCCAATAAAGAAATGGGGCTCAGAATTAAACAGAGAATTCTCAACTGAGGAATATCAAATGGCTGAGAAACACTTAAAGAAATGCTCAAAGTCCTTAGTCCTCAGAAAATGCAAATCAAAACAACTCTGAGATACTTACCCATCAGAATGGCTAAGATCAAAAACTCAAATGACCACACATGCTGGCAAGGATGTAAAGAACAGGGAACACTCCTTCATTGCTGGTGGGAATGCAAACGTATACAACTGCTTTGGAAATCTATCTGGTGAATTCTCAGAAGACTGGAAATAGGGCTTCCTCAAGACCCAGCTATTCCACTCCTTGGAATATACCCAAAAGATGTTCCACCACACAACAAGGACATTTGCTCAACCATGTTTGTAGTAGCCTTATTTGTAATAGCCAGAACCTGGAAATAACCTAGATGTCCCTCAGTCAAAGAATGGATAAAGAAACCGTTGTACATTTATACTATGGAATACTACTCAGCTATTAAAAACAAGGAAATCATAAAGTTTACAGGCAAATGGATGGAACTGGAAACGATCATCCTGAGTGAGTTAACCCAGACCCAGAAAGATACACATGGTATATAGTCACTTATAATTGGACACTAGCCCAAAAGGGATGTCCCATGAAAGTCTTCACTTAGCAGGAGAGTGGGATAGATGCTGGGACTTCCTATTGAGACTCCAGGTGAGAGAGAGAGAACAGGGAAATAGAAGGATCCAGAGAGTCCTAGAAACTTACAAGACCATCAAGGTTGATGGATCTAGACCCAGGGGGTTCTGCTCAAACTACTGTACGAACCAAGGACAATACATGCAGTAAACCTAGAACCCCTATTCAGATCCATCCAATGGACAGCACATTCTCCACAGTTGTGTAGAGAGGGGGGACTGACTCTGAATGAACTCTGGTGCCCTCTATTTGACCACCTCCCCTTGGTGGGGAGGCCTGGTGGCACTCAGAGAAGGATAAGCAGGCTGCCAGGATGAGCCCTGATAGGCTGTGATCATATGGTGGGGGAGGAGGTCCCTTTCTGTTACAGACCTAGAGAATGTAGAGAATAAGATGAAAGAGCGAAGGGGGAATGGGAAGATGCAAGTGAGGGGATAACAATTGAGATGTAATCTGAATAAATTACTTAAATACAATTAAAAGTATAGTATACCAAAAAGCAGTAGAAAAACTCTAAAAGTAAAAATGAAGGACTCTCTTGATCCAGCTATCTCTGAGCATAATTCTGCACCATTATTTTTGCACCAAACTGTAATATAAGGATAAATCACTTCTAGGCTATGAAGTACAGGGTAATTAGTTATGCAGCCTTGTGGTAGCATAGCTGGTTTCTACACTTTTCATAACCACATTTCTGTGATCCATGCACCATCACATTGTTCCTGTAGTTGGTATACCCTGAAGTATGAGATACTTATGGGAAAGACAGTTAGTCTAAACATGATCTTAGACACAATCTAAGTAAGTGATCTTCGTCCCGATTAACCCAGGGGGCGGTGACATACTTCTAGCTAACAAAGTAATGCAATGCCAAGGTCCAAGCGGCTTTCCCTTCTAACCTCAGGTTCTTCTCTCTCTGCATCTAACATGTCTAGTGTGTAGACAGACTTATCCTGCTTGCATATCTCACTGCACTCACACCTTCTGATTTCCTCTCCTGGAATTCTTCTGTGACTGGCCTTTCAGCAAAGTGCTAGACATTTGCAAACATTCTAACCAGCCAAAAAGGGACTTATTACCAACCTTAGTATTTTGTGTTATTAGCTATGGACAATATACATTTAACTGAAAGTTTGTATTTTGGAAGTCCGAGTTTAATGCATTTACATCTTTTCTAATGATTTAGAGACTATGCCTTTATATACATGTTATTAGAACATGTTTGGTTAAACATATTATAAAAATATCTCTGGGGCAAAATGGAGAGAACGTTTATAGGCTGTTCAACCCGAAGTCACAACCTCAGGTGACCTAAGGGCCAAGAGAGGAATGTAAATCAGGAGATACAACCGGGCAGTTCAGATCCAATTTCATTCAGTGGGTAGAATCAAGAGCCACTGACTCTAGCTAAGGGCAACTATAGCCAAATCTTTGCTGACACAAAAATAAGCCCCATCCCTGAATCTTTACAGAAATGATCAACTTTTAAGAGGTCGTGACTACTTTGGTTATCGCTGTGGTCCACAAAGAACCTTCCACAAGGAAAACCATGAGGATATGTAACTTTGAGAACAAACTCACACCACCCCTGAATATGCCTCGTTTTGCCAGGCCTAGGAAATGAAACAGGTTCAGGCCTGATAAGTAGTTGGGTGGGAGGAATTAAGTGCACCCTGAGGAGGCTTCGCACTAACAGGATCTTAGTTCAAATGTTCATTTATTTTGCAGTGAACTTAAGACCTTATACATGCTGGGCAGTTCTCTACCATTAAGCTATATCCCCAGCCCTGAACAGAATTATGAAGAAGATAAACCTACAAAGTTACTATAGATTGTGTCAGATGGTTAGTTCTAGAAATATGTTTGTAAAGATGTGCTTTTGGTTCATTCTCTTCTGTATCCTAAAAGGGTAAAAAAAAAAAAAAAAAAAAATCTATATTGCATGACGATGTTTCCCAAAATAGACCATGTCACGTTTCTTCAAGACATGACAGGATGGAATGTTTCAAAGGAATAAAAATGGTGTGTTGCGCACACAGCCATAAGGTTGAAGAGTCTTCCAACATATTAAATATCATTAGATGTCAACTGTATGCTGAACCTGATCATGCAGATTGAGTCTAGACAGCGTGTGAGCACTTAAAACAATCACTCCAGATTCGAGAGTATCCTAAATGTTACATGAGAGTTGGTCTTACAGAGAACTAGGTTTATGTTTTTATTTTTATCTAACATTTTTCTTTTATTATCCCAGTTTAAATTTTCTAACAAGCTATTTTGTTCTCTGTGAATTATTTATCTGTTACAGGTAGTTTGAGACTCATAAACAAAGGCTCCCTATTAAAGACAATTTCCATAATCCTTCAAAAAGTGGATTGTGGAAGGCTTCCTGTATTTCTTTAAAGACCAAGAGAAAAAAGGAAGGAACACAGGTGGAGAATTCATGAATAGCTAATCATTTTCTACAGACAATAAGCAACATTCCAATGAGCCCAAGAAATAACTAATTAATTTTCCAAGTGAGCAAACATTATTCTGTGTTCCCCTAGACCTGGGGAGGAATCTAAAGGCAGTGAATAACAACATGTTTCTAATTTTCCAAAGAAGATTAAAAGGACCCTTGGTCCTCATTGCTTAGCTCCTTCAAACAATACCAAAATAATAGAAGCCAAATTAGCAGAAGAAACAAAATTTCAACGTCCTCAAAAATAAGAACGCAAGTACTTTTTGTTTATGAAGAGTTGGTTGGTCTGAATAAATCTGATGATCTGTTGATAAAGTTGCAACATTAAGTACCACCTAACAATGTCCTAGATTGACAGCTTTCTTAACAGTAAAGTGTTGGATGAATCTCCACGTTTTCTCCCCACTATATTAATTTAAGATAACTTAGAAAATAAAAGCCATCTGAAGATTCTCAACTTAAGGACAAAAATGAACTTAGATAATTTAAGGAAAAGCATTAAGTTGGTAAAAAAAAAAAAAAAAAAAGATATAGGAATGTGTGATAAGAACAACCAAGTCCAAGTAACTGTGAAGGGGTGTGTGTAACCAGGGATGTGATTTAAATATGCCAAGTACCCGAATCTTGCATCACTGCAAGTGCAAAAGGAATCTGCACCACATGAGGGAACAGAGAGAGGAAATAACCTTTGAGGAATCTTGAGGATGGCTAGAGATGGAGGGAGAATCTGTCATCAAGACAAAGTAGATATGATAATAGAAAACCCATGCTGCCAAGTGAAGTGTCATGGCTGCATTTGGGGTGTCAAAATGAATAGCCCAAAAATGGTAATGCAGTTTGGTTTAAATAAGATTGTGTGTTTATTTTATTTTTGGCAAGATAGGTGTTTTGTAACCTGAATTAGCCTTGAAACACACACTTCTCCTGCCTCCAATCCCGAATGCTGAGATGCACCATTTGCCTAGACTCAATCAGAGCTATTGTTTGAATCATGACCTTAAGCTGTACATGCCTATTTCCCTCCTGGTTACACACTGCCTATGTAAGAGAAATCAACAGCAAAATTAGATATCTTCCTCAGTGGTCCAAACAATATAAACATGTCCAGGAGTTTTTTGTGGGGACGATTGTAGTTCACCCTGTTCCCCATGCCCATCACAGGGCATGATGGTCTTGACCTGATGGTCTGTGGAGGCAAAGTCTTCCCCCTAGAGGAATCTGAATGTACCTAGATGGAAAAATCCCAATTTTGTCTCAGGTAGATTTTGTTCGTGTGTGTGTGTGTGTGTGTGTGTGTGTGTGTGTGTGTGTGTGTGTGTATGAACTGAAAATATTCTGGTCTTTTAAAAATATCTTCAGTGAGAGAGTGGAGGGTAACACATATTATCCATGTTGTTGCTACAGTTATAACAAAAATTAAATAAAAGGACTAAACAAAATGTAATGGTTTTCATATCTGATATTGACTGTTAACACTTGTCAGTTATTTTCTCAAGCCCACAAACTCAGGTACATAGGTACATAGGAGAAAGGTTCAAGGAGGTTTGTGGGAAGTGACTTCTTAGACCCTGCAATATTGTCAACACCCCTGGGGCTGGTGATGCTTTACACCACCACACTTTGGACTTCAGCATTATGAAAGCACAGTTTGGGAACTAGAGGATGCCTAAACTCAGGTTTCCACAGATGCAGAAATACAGGCTTAGAAAGAGTTGATGGTTTGGCCTCCATTGGCAGCCACAGCAGAGTTTGCAGTGGTCTCTGGGTCAGTCCTCAGACACTTTGCTTCTGCCAGGCTATCTCTCTCACTCCACTAGGCATTCTCTGTCTAAATGTATTGATATTAGAAAAGAGTTTGGGCAATAATACTTCTCTAGAAGAGCAAATTTGTGTACACTTGAATGTATTTACATTTCAAATACCAATCAAATATTTCAGTGCATTTCCATCATTGGCTTATGGTACCTTAGTGCATTATAAATTTAGCATTTGCATCACAAAAATTCTGTTTTCATTCTTCTGTGCTGACACTATTGTAATGAATTATACAATTTATAAACCACTCCAGACTTCAGGGGATTGAATGCTGGCTTAGCAGCTGAGAGCACTTACTGCTCTTGCAGAGGACTTGGGTTCTGTTCCCAGCACCCACATGGTAGCTCACAACTGTGTGTAACTTCAGTTCCAGAGGCTCTAATGCCCTCTTCCTGATATCAGAAGGTAGCAGGCACGTACACACAGTGTACATACATACATACATACATACATACATACATGTAAGACTCTCAAATACATAAAATATTTTTTATAAAAGAAAACAGGTTTCAATCAGTTATCCAGGTTTTTATTCTGCCTGTATATGGTTTTATAGCTTTAATTACTTAAAATGTAGAGCTGCATCTTAGTCTACTTGCTGTTACTGTAGCAAACTGTCTGAAACTGTGATCTATAATAGTTTTCTTGAGCTCCCAGTTTGGAGTATTAAGACGTCTAAAAGAATGACATTGGTGTCTGGTAAGGGCTTCTTGCTGCATCATAACACAATTGAGAGCATCATATGGCAAGATAATAAAAGCTACCCAGGAAGTTTGCTTTTATGTCAAAGCCACTTCCACGGTCACTCAATACCTCATTAATCTATAGATGAAGTGATCTACTCATGAGGGCAGAATCCTCATTATCCAGCCATCTCAACAGCCTGGCTACCTCACACCACCACCACCACCAAGGGAATCAAATTTCTGTAGGATTTCCAGGGAGACTAACCATGGTAGTAGATTGAGCACACTGGCATTTCATCTTTAGAGTTTATTTAGGAAATGAGACATTGCTCAGTGGTTCCAGAAAAATTAATACATAATCTAAATAGATGGTAATTTCAGAGAGATTTAGCTACATCAGCACTGCTATTACCCAGCACCTATAATCTTCTAAATTGACTTATTTGATGCTCTTCAGATTTGTTTTCTAAAGGCTTAGATTTGTGTCTCTTTTGCTGCTTTTGAAATGCTCTCCCCAATGGTGACTTTATCTAATGTAATTTTCACATCTGATGCCACTTTTCTCAAATGACAATACAGGACAGGAGGAACCATGTGGTTATTGCTTCGCACTAAACTGGTACTTTGGTTCAAATTGTGGGTGATCTGTAAGGAAGATGAAAGTACAGGAAGAACTGGAGGCTTCTGGGTAAGTAAAGTATGTGTTGTAGTCAGTGGTGTGGCACAACACAGAGATAAAAAAGAAAGCATTCTTGGCCAAAATGAGCAGGTGAGTGAGTGGTGTTCCACACTGAGACACCCAGGCTGATCTGTTATTTCATTACTAATTTTCCAAGGCTCTTGCTTTCACTCTGAAATCCTCTCTACCAAACTTTTTTCAATCTCTCCTTTGGTTGTCTTAAAGGAATTAAACAAAACTGACAATGTGGTATGCTGCTGAAGAAACCGAGTGCAATGCCTGCTTAGGCTTCTCTCACAGTGTCTGGGGACAGCTATGTCAGTGAACACAGTGTGCTCTGTGCACTGAGCATGTGTTCCTGTCCACCAATCCTGTATCTCTTGTCTAGACTGTGATATTGTGCTAAAAATCTGGGAGAGTGGAGTGAATGTGGTTTGGTGCGATATGCTGTGTCAACACCCCCCCTCTCTCCCTCCCTCCCTCCCTCTTTCCCACCCTCCCTCTCTCCCTACTTTCTCTCCTTCTTCCCTCCTCCCCCGTTTTTCTCCGCTTTCCCAAGGAAAAGCATCTTACTGATTATTCTATTTATGACAGAATTTGGTGCTAAATGGTAAACAATGTAAATATACCCCATAATAACTAAATTTTTAAGTCACTTAGAGCGGTTGTCCTCTTTTCCTTACAGCAGAAAGGGTCTACTTCCTCACACTAGAGCAAGTAGGGGAAGTCAGACCTCAGCTGTTAGCTGGACCTGGACAACATAGCTGTCCCTCTGCCTACTCAGCCTCAACTATGCAGGCAAAGACGCTTAGTAGGAATCCTGACCCTGCATCTGGGATGGTAACTACACCTACTTAAACTTTCAGGTTCTTGGTCCTGATGCAGCCACAAGCCCAGGGTCTGAGAATCTACCTCCCAGCATAAGCATCACGTCTCCCTCCCTTGGTGGTCATGGGTTGCATGTGCTGCACTGACTCCAAAGGAGTCTCTCCTAAAACCTATCGCGGGTGATGGGGAGGGCAGCCCGGACTCCCGCTGGAATGCCAGATGTTGAGTTTCTGGCCTGCTTCCAGCATGGGGGAAATGATCGGAGAAAGCTCCTTCGCGCCTCCTTGAGTCACCTCTGGAAGGATGCTCTTCCCAGCCTGGGATTTGCCCAAAGTGGAGGGGGCGGGAAGGATCAAATTTGCTTTGTTATTGGAAGAATAGGATACAGAGGTGGGGGCCGGGGAGTAAAAGGGGAGAAAGAAGTGAGAAGGGGGTTAGAGGAGAGAAGGGAAGAGAGTAGAGGGGGAAAAAAAGAGTTATTTGGCAGCTGAAGACCAGCAAGGAAGAGCAACAGGGAGCGGCCAGGGTGCCCCCCTCTCCCCTCGGGGCCTCTGAAGCCGCACGCACCGTAATTCCCTTCCCGGAGCTGTGCAGATTTCCACAAACAATGACATCACCGGGCACCGGCGGCCGGTGGCAGCGGGGGGGATTTTCCTGGGCGCTCAGCGGCCCGGCGGAGCAAAGCTGCTCTGGGCTGGCGGGGGCGCGGGCTGGCAGCACCCCCGGGGACCCAGGCAGCCAGCTGGGCCGGGGCGGGCGGGGGCGGGCGGGGGCGGACTCGGGGCGGCCCGGGGCGGGGCCCGCCGCTCCTCTGGCCTCCATTGGCCGCTGGCAGGCGCGCGTCACCCAGGCTGGCGCTCGCCTCCAGCCCCGTGGAATTGGAGCCGAGGAGGAGCTGAAAATGCAGATTTAGCATCAAGCACAGACACACACTAGCTCTTTCTCTCGGGTACACACAGCTCCGCACATTCGCACCCCTGCCAGCCACCGGGGTTGCACGACTCCAGGACTTCCCTGGCAGCCAGCTGCCGGTGGACAGCGCACAGATTAGCTGTTTGCTGAGCTTTTCTTCTGCCTCTTTTGCCATACAAAGGTTTTTTAAAAGAAAAACAGAAACAAAAACTACATACCTAATTTTTATTTGCATCTTCCCTCCTCGTCCCCTGCTCTACCACCCTGCGCGCCTCGCAGCCCCACTTTTCACTCCCAAAGAAGGATGGAGAGCGGTTGTGGATCCCAGTGGAAGGCGGCCGGGCTCCTCTTCTGTGTCATGGTTTTTGCGTCTGCCGAGAGACCCGTCTTCACGAATCATTTTCTTGTGGAGTTGCATAAAGACGGAGAGGAAGAGGCTCGCCAAGTTGCAGCAGAACATGGCTTTGGAGTCCGAAAGGTAAGATTTCGCCCATACATTTCACATGTTGTTTCCAGAAGAGGGACAGCCTTGCACATTCTCGCTGCAGATTTACAAGTTTTCTATCTTTTTTTATGCTATGCAGCTATTCTGCCATCAGCTCTCAAACACGACATTGCCTCCGGTGATCTTTCATGGGTTATGTAATTAAAATGTCCTTCATCTGTATTAGAAAGGTCAGCGAAATAATTTGTTGGTGCTTGACTTGGTGAGGGGGAAAAATAGGACCGCACCTTGCAAAGGATGCTGTGCGCCCGGGCTGCTGTCCGAGGTACCAAGTTCTCCAGGCTGCCTGGGGACATAGGGATAGAGTCCAGAGCAGCTGAGCTTGACGTTGGCTGCTTTGCCTGGGAAGCCTCCCCGCCCCCACGCCCCAGAGGAAAAATAGTTTCCCACAGACATGTCTTAAAGACTGAGCGTCGCAATTCACCCCAGTTTTCCGACTCACGCCTAGAGGACTTCCCTCCCAGAGACTTCAGTCCCTGCTTTTTGTTTGTTTGTTTTCCCAGCAGACAAGAGCAGCTTTCTGACTTGGAAACGTGGAAGGGGTTCTCTGTCCAAAACGCGTGCTGAACTTCTGCGCTCTACAATGCCCCCCCCCGGCCCCTCCGCCCACGACCTCCCACTCCCAAAGAGCACTCCTGTTTGGAGAGTTCTTAATTCGCTGCTGTAGGACACCATGCCGCCAAGAGAGATGAACTCTGAGGGGGGATTCCCCACGGATAAGTCTAGCTGTCCTCTCCTGCTATGTGGGCAGCTAGCGTGGCTTTCCCAGGAGAGCACCGGGATCCCCATTCCAAGAAGTTGTCCGAGTTAAACTGTTTGGGTAGTTGGACAGGATTTCGGGCTTGGGGTGCTTCTGGCCATCTTTAGAGAAGTTAGGGTACGCGTCTTAGGGGGAATAGAGGAGAAGAATGCACTTGGTAGGGGACATGTGTGACCTGCTTATTCTCCCTGCGAAATATCTGTGTCCGAGTACTGGAGTGTCCTCAGGGGACCTGGCATCGCTAGGGGAGAGTAAGGATGCGGGGAGAAGCCAGAGTGAGGGTCAAAGGATTCAGCTTGGAACCCATGGGCTGTCCCTTCCCTCCTGATACCACAAGGAAAGAGGCTTGAGCGATCAGTGGGTTCTTTCCCTGGAAGGGCTAGCCTCCTCTGTCAGAACTTCCTATGCCTCTCGCTGGTTCCCAGCCACCAGAACTCCTTCAGGAGCGCAGGGCTCTCCAGCCTCCAGTTACCAGCGCAGCGGTGCGTTTTCTACCTCAGCTGGGTTTAGCAGCGAGTTTCACAGAGGTCCTGGAAGAGGCACAGGTCTGCGGGTGGCGCGCGGGCGGGTCTTACACACAGAGAACTAGTTGCTCCTCAGGAGAAGTGTGGGTAGAGCAGGTCTCCCTGGCTAAGGCCCACGGAGGCTGCTTCCAAAAGGCAACCCTGGTACAAGCGGACATCCCACACACCCCAAATGGCAAGACGCAGCCTCCTAACGCCGTTGGATATGAGTGATTATAATTAGCTGATCTCTCACAGTAAGAACTTTCATGTGTCAGAGTCCTTGGATACTTTCCTTTTTGAAAAAAAGATGTATTTCATTTTCAGGTGTGTGTGTGTGTGTGTGTGTGTGCATGAGTGCGTGCATGCGTGTGTGTGTGTGTGTGTGTGTGTGTGTGTGTGTGTGTGTGTGTGTGTGTGTAGGCTGGCAGAAGCCAGAGGCATGGCATCCCCATGGAACTGGAATTACAGAAGGCTGTGGACTGTTCCATGTGGATCCTGGGAACTGTATGTGCCCTTAACTCTGAGCTCTTTCTCGAGCCTGCTCTCATGCACATTTACTTAATCTTGTGCTCCTGTTGTTCTGTGTCAACACTCTTCTTGCTCTGTGTTGACAGGGATTGTGGGCCTGGGTTATTCTAGAAAGGGAGGAGACCACGAGATCTTTAATTCTCCAGGACCCATGCAACCCCTACCTGTGGGTGCCTTCCGTGCCAGCCCTTTCTTACAGGGAAGGCAGACAGACCTTGCTGCAATGGTTTTCCATCTCCTTTTCTTCCCCTTTGAAATCACATCCTTAGGATCTGATGCTAAAATTTTTATCAAAGATAGGAATAGGTAAGGCTGATGATGGCTTACCTCATCAATTTTCCAATATAGGTTTTTTTTCCTAATAGGAACGAGTAGCTCAATGCAATTTAACAGTTGTGATTGGTCCAACTGAAGCTAGGCAGTATAGAGATAATCTTATTTCTTATCAACAATTTGGACAGACTTTGAACAAAGGACACATGCACTTGGGGATTGACTCTTTCTCCCTATTCTTTCTTGGAAAGGAGGCCACTGATTTTGCATTACAATATAAAACTGAAATTCCCATCTGTAAAGGACAGACTTTTGCTTTGCTGTCTCTTTCATGACCTTTCCTTATCCTCTCAGATGGTACCTCCTAACCAAATCCAGAGATGTTTGCCCTGATGCATATTCAAGGACTAATCTTCTGCCTGAAGAAGCTTCCTGGTGCAATGCCTACTTCCAATGAGCCCTCTTTTCCTCCTTAGGATGCTTGTGCTGTTGATCCTCAAGACCTGGGCCTAAATGTTGCCTGATGCTACAGCCATAAAGAGCTTTCCTTCTCCCAAATGTCCACAAGACAGGAGTAGCTAGTGCCCTCTTCCTCATCCTAGGTCACTCATGTAAATCAGTGAAAGTGGAGGCTGGTTTGGTTTTCCATCGGGAAATTAAGTATTCAGGGCCGGCATCCTCTGTATTCCTGGTTTTCTCACCACCTACCCAGCACAGTGCTATGCTCACCCTTAGAGAACATACTAGCCTGTTTTATTACTCTGTTCCCCAGGCATTGTTTTCTCTTGACCGCATTGCACCTCTCTGTACTTGTCCCAATTTTTATCATTTATTTTGCATTTTAAACCCCAAGACATCCTTCTCTGCGGTTGCTCCAAGCCTTAGAAGCCTCCTAACTTTCTCCTGTTCAATGGCAGATATGAAAGCGTCTGATTAGTTAGTTATCCATGCTAGGAAGGGGAGAGGATGCAGATGAGGGGAGCCTTCTGTGTTATAGGAAATCCAACCCTACCCTCACAGAATGAGTAGGGTTATTAGCATCCACCTTAGTTCTCAGATGAAATTCAAAGCTCTAGGATATTAAGCAACTGACCAATGTTGGCAAAGGAAATAATTCAAATATAAATCCAAGTTCACTTGACTAGTAGCTACCTCCATGAAGTCATCCTTGAAGTCATCACATTTTGGAACTGTGAAAATTTTTCCCTACATTTCCTTCCATTTCACCTTTTCTGTAACTACTATTCATGTGCTGTTGAGATATGAACATATGTCACTGACAACTGTGCACATCTGTACGCCTTTCCAGAAGATCAGAACTTAAAGATTCTGCCCTCGCCTACCCCTGATGCCGCATGCTGTGCTGGGCATGAAATTCTGGAAAAGGGTTTGTTTGTGATTTAATGATCTCATCACTAGGAGACCTTTAGCAAATATTTATGTTCCCTCCAATAAGTAGACTAAACTACCTATCTAATTTTTTTTCTGTTTTATTTTAACATTGTCCTCACCCAAAACCATGTCCATGTGAGATGCTATGTTCAAAGAACTAGGTGATGACAACACTGACTTCAAGTATGCCCTCTCACTTTTCAGAGCTCTGGGTCTTTTACTCTTCTGACCTGGAAAACTAAAATTACTAATGGCATTCCATATCAAATAGTTTCAGCTAATTGTGGGGAAAATGCTAAGCAAATAAGGAAAAAGTTAAAAATTTCAAGGAGATAACATTTTAAATATTGGTGGGCATTTTTGTTTTATTGTAATGTGTGTGGGTCGTTACCCATGGAGGACTAACACTGGGGTGCTTACACAGGTAACACTGCATGACCATTGTTATGTGTGTAAGACCATTTTTCAGTTCTAAGACAATATACTAATAATTGTGCTAGCAGATAATAAAAATAAATTTCAGATAATTATACTTTACGGATATATGAAATCTATATAGTATATAAGCACATATTGTTTGATATTCTCACAAGACACACACTCCGCATCATGAGTACGGAAGTCAAGAAGCAATTATTATCAGATGTCTCAAGGCCTCTATTCTTTCCTGAGTGCTTCTGAGCATTGGCAAATATAAACGTTGCTTTCCAGGTACCAAAGTCCAGCGACACTCCATATCCAGGTGGCTTCATATCTACAGATTCAACCAGGGATGAGTAAAAAAAAAAAAACAAAAACAAAAAAAACCCAAAAAACTAAAGGTGCATCTGTACCGAACAATTGTTTCTTACCTTGTTATGTTTCCCAAAACAATTTGTTTACTATTTACATAGCATTGGCACTGCATTAGGTGTTATAAGTAGAAATTATTTATAGTACTTGCAAAAATATGTGTGTTGACTACATGCAAATAGTATAAAATTTTATATATGAGATATGAAGCCTATGGGGCTTGGGTAAACACCAAGACACATGCTTTCTGGACCAAGCTCCCAGGAAATACAAATAGGCAACGGTGCATATATTTGGGTAGACATGCACGTACCTTTCTTCTGGAAATTACCAGAATGGATCCCACCAGTCATGCATACATTTGGGATTAGGAAGTAGCATTGGTTTTCTATTGCTGTGTGTCCATTTGAGTTTTTATTGCCAACTAAGAGTCACTTGGAAAGAGGATGTCTCAAATGAGGGAACTTCCGAGATCTGACTGGCCTGTGGCCAAGTCTGTGAGGAATTGTCTTAATTACTGATTGATGTGTGAGGGCCCAGCGAATGGTGGAAGTTCACACACACGTGCATACACACACACAAAGTTGTACAAGAAAGCTTGCTGAGCATGAGCACAGGAGCCAGTAAGCAGTGTTTCTCAGTGAGTTTCACCCAGTTTCTGTCTGAGTTCTTTCCTTAACTTTCCTCAGTCACGGGCTGTGACTTGGAATTGTAAGTAAAATTAACCACGTCCTTCCCCAGGTTACTTCTAGAGGTTATGCTCCTCACAGCAACAGAAAGCAAACGAGAACACCAGGTAACAAGTCACTTCAACATGCATCCTGTAGAACTAAATTGGGTCTGGTAGGTTTAGTAGACTGCTTTGCTGAAGTCCTCAGAAGATAAAAATCAAAGCATCAGTCAGCTGTGACCTCGCCTAGAAGCATGATCCATGAATAAACTGCTTCCAGGTACATGCAGGTTTTCAGACCCATTTGTTCCTCCTGGCTATAGACCTGGAATCTTCATTTCCTTATTGGCTGCTGTTCAGAGCAAGGCTCAGCTCCTAGAGACCATCTTTACCTACTCACAGGAAGCCTCCTTCCACAGGCCTTCACATAGGGTAACCATTCAAATGCCATCTGTCTGGAAAGGCTCTGCCCCTTTCTTAGGTAAAGTTTACTAGGATAGTTTCTCTTTTTATTTTTTCCCTGAAAATCAACTGCTTTGGTAGCCTACAAACATTTTATTATTACTCCCAAATTTTCACAATCTAGTCACAGAAGTGAAATCCATCCATTTACAGTCCCACCCCACACCGCCTTGCTCAAACAAGGAGATTATAAGGGACATCAGCAGTAGGAAACAGAAGTCTGGAGGTACCGCTCAGAATTCTGCCCATTACAGACAAGCAGCCACAAGGTTTCTCCAAGAAATTATGGCATTTTACCTTTCCACCAGCATGCCTGAAAGCTCCAGTTTTCCTACACTCTCAAGCACCTTGATAGTTCACACCTCTTTGCTCTCAGCCGCTCTTACGGGTGTGTGGTCATATCTGCAAAGCTTCAATTTTCATTACAGCTTTACCTAGCAAAAAGCTAAAATGAAGTGCCTCACAACATGTTGTGATTTGTATGCTCTCTTTTTTTCCCAGACAGGGTTTCTCTGTGTAGCCTTGGCTGTCCTGGATTAACTTTGTAGACCAGGCTGACCTCAAACTAACAGCAATCCACCTGCCTCTGCCTCTCAGGTGCTGGGACTAAAGGCATGTGCCACCACTGCCTGGCTGGATGCTCTCTTTTATTCAACATTTTTTCATAACTACTCAGAATGCTGAGAATGAGAGACTGGGTGCTCAACCTAACATGGGACATGTATTTTATCCCCACCATCTCCAAGGCTCGGGGAGTATCATGGAAGAAGATGTAGAAAATAATTACTATAAAATGCTATCAAAGTCATGAACTCACAATGATTGTGGTTACTTGTATAAGATCTATAAAAGATCAAGCCAGCCCATTTCTGTCATAGGTGAGATAGATTATCTCAAGGCTTCTGTTCTTTACTAAGGAGCTATTGGCAGTGGATTGACAGTTGCTGGTGTTGGGAGAAGCATTCTTTTCTGAAGATGTAACCTTTGGTAGGTTTCTCACTCACCAATGGATGGGCATATGGACATTGGCACATATATACAGCGCTGAGTGGATTTAGTGGGTTGTCACAAACACATACACACACAAAATCTACGAGGATGGGAGGGGACTTGTGAGGAACATTTGGAGAGTTGGAAGAGGCCTATGTGATCATATTTCATTGCATACATTTGTAATATTTCCAATTTTTAAATATAAAGATTATGATCGCAAAAACAGCTAACGCATGATGCATAGGATCTGATCACAGTGTTGGGTGCAAAGAATTAGATGTCTTCTATTGGTGGTGCCAGTGATCAGACAATGGCACTGTAGCACCTTTCTACACAAGGGGGTAGTCATATTTGCAGCAGACTAGAGAAGAGATACACCACAGCCCAACAGCAACCCATCTATGGACTAGTAGTAGAGTCCATGAAATGGCCCAGATACAAGGTCTCCATGAAGTTGGTTTATCATAGACCATGGTAATGGTTGCAGCTGGTCATTCTAGCTTCCTTAGTAATTTTAACTGGCTAGCTGCCTTAGAGAGGAGAATCATTTCCATGAGGTAGGTACCCAGGGTTCTGGAGACCCGGATCCCAGAAGGACACTTGTAGGAGCAGCTAAAGCCTTAATCATCATCACACTCAATTCCCTGTTCCTTGCACTGGAGCAAATGCACATTTCTCAGCCTGTGCTCTAGAAAACTGCGACCATGTAACATTTCTGATCCATTTTATGGGAGCATAAATAATGTATCCTTGTCCCATGCCTGATGCATTAAAAAAATTCCTACCGAATGGTTCTTTATAATGATATTGAAAAGAGCAACGTTGAAGGCCAAACCACGACAGTAGCGTAGTCACAGAATGAAAGGGTTCCAGAGTTCTGATTGCTGACCTAGTAGACTCTCCATGAGGGAGAAATAGATTTTCATAATAGGGCACCAAGATATGGGGGTTATCTTTAGAGCCGTAAGCATTACCCAGACTAATATGCTATCAATAAATATCCCTTTTTATGTTGTTAGAGTCAGTTGCTAACATTACAACAAACAAAACCAAATCACCACAAAAATAATCTCCCCAAGCCTTTGAGAGCTCCTGCATCCTTATCTCATGTTGTTGGTAAACTCTCTAATTAAAAAAAAAAAAAAAATGTTTTCTCTAGAAAAACCATAAATCTCTTTCAAAGCTCTGTCTACCTACTGCAGCCAATAATGCCACTCACAACAGATGCTTAATACGTTCTTCTTCGATGACAGAACTCTTGAACCACATGATGATTATTAGGCCATAAGCACAAAAAGAATGTGCTGGAATAAAAAAAAAAAACTACCCCTGTAGGATCCTTTTCTGTGTAAGAAAGAGTTCAGCCAGGAAGTGAAAGCAATTGACAATCATCAAGTGAGCCATGGGCATACGTCTGTTTCCCTATAATTCCCAACTTAAAAAGCAACAGCAGTGAAGCGGAGGGAATATTTGCACACAAAAATAAATAAATAAACAAATAAGTAAAGTCTGTGACTAAAGTATGACCGAATACAGAAGGAGAAAAAGTGGTGCTTCTTTTCCTAACTGGATGTCAATCATGTTCAACAGGATGGTGAGTGAGACCAGAGCTGTGCTTGCTGCAATTCTACATTTACCGGTAGCTTCTCAAAGAAGCCAAGTTTTACCCCAAAAAAAAAATGTGAGGCTTAAACTTTTTCTCCTCTTTCATCTCACATTTGCACTCATATCCATCATTTGAAGCAAATAAATAAATAAGTAAATAAATAAATAACCAACCTTTACTGAGCATGCACAGTCTCATTTGTGATCTAAACAACTGTGACAGTCAAAAACATGGATTATATTTGAATTTCTTTGTGTAATTGTTTCGGCTTTAAATCCTGTTCATTGGTTTTCAGACCACAGATGGATAAGAAGTCAAGAAAACACAATTAAGTTAACACTGCTATACTGATGTGTATAAACAGATGAAATTAATATAAATATAGTGACACCGATTTGGTAGATCATTCTAAAGTTTTTACCCCAAGGCTAATTTGACCCCGGTGTTTTGAGGAGTGTGATGGGATGAAATCTTATGGTGAGCATAGGCAAGTGAAACAAACCCTTCTCCTGCATGTGAAATAATGGCACAGACTCCGGCACAGAGGGAAACAACCTGAGGGCTTCACAAGTTATTGATGGTAGGCTGACAAGGGCAGAAAGAAAAGGGCAAGATCCAGGTCACTCTTCATTTATAACTTTACATTTAACATTCAATTCCATAGACATCCACTTACTTTTCATAATTTCATTTTCTTTTAAAGTGCCAAGTTAAAAGAGCACTGTGAGAAGCATTTAAAAAGCATCGTCACTCAGAGATGACCATAACTGACATCTCAGTACAGGTATCTGTGTATGAATATGTAGGAAAACAGAGAAATGAGAGCACTACTTAGAGAAATGGAGTCACATCATACATAGTCTTTAAGTTTTCAACCATCTGATTTAAACATTGTAGACTGTGACAAAATGGGAGAGCAACAGAAAACTAAAACTATTTATGCTTCAAATAAACATGCCATGTAAAGGATATTTTCTAATAAATTTCCATGAACTTAAGAAAAAACATTGCCTTCTGGCCCAATATATCTGACAGACATATTTGTGAGGCAGGAACTATTGAGGGCTTGCTTACCCTGTCTTGGCAGAGTTTGGCCATTGACTCTGCCTGCATCTAAATTTGCCCATTTTTAGGCAGAATTCTGTCTGTGGCAGAAATGAGGACATTTTTCCCAGTGGCTTGTTTGCCACATTTGAAGCCAAATCCATAAGGAGGTTCTTTGATGCTCATCTTCTTCTTTGAGGCAGGCTGAGTGTTGCCAGAGGTCAACTTGCCTTGTTGTCAAAGAATCTTTAGAATAATAAAAACATCTTTAAATGCCATTTTCTATGGATCTCTGAGGTTTTTGAAGACCTTATTTCATTATAGAGAGTGTTGGGTGGCTGTTTAGATAGTAAACTGTCTCAGTCATTTTTTGGTTTTGGAAGCTGCTAACCTGCACTCTGGGTTCACTCAGGTATTTAAGTTTTATTCCTTCTCAAGTCTCTGATGGGTTTGAAAACCAGGTAGTTTAGTCTTTCAATTAAGCTTAGCAGGTTAGGGGTTAAGATGTTTTTAGATCAAGATAGATGTTTTAAGCTAACAGAGATGAGATATGATACATATTAATCTTCATTCAGAAATTTAGACTCAACAAGATAGGAAATATGTTTATTTCAAGTTTGCCAAATACAAATAGCCAAATCACTATGAATGTAACATTTATATAATTCCTGATTGTCTCATGGTTCTTCCTGCTGTATGTAGTTTATTTTACTCATGTGTAATAACATACATGTATATGTTAAAAAAAGAAACACAATTTTTAAAATACTTTTAAAAAGAAAAAATATTGCATATAAGATTTATGATTTTGTCATTACATGTTAGGGAAAGAGAGATATGTAAATACCTATTTAATTACATGTTTAGTTATTTAATCACATATTTCAAATTGTAAAGAGCATAGGTTCAGTGATTTGCAAAATGGGAAAATTAGGATCCTAGGCCATCCCCTTACTTTACCTCTTATACTGATCAGTGTTTGTTAGATATGTCCCTTTGTATCAGTGTCACATATAAATGTTAACTTTCTACATAAATACATAACATATAGTATTTCTTACATTTCTTCTACCTCAAATTCATTTCTAATTCTACAACAAATCCTTTTGTCAGACTTCTTCAAGCCCAAAATGCTCATTTTCCTTAAAGTTTTCTGTTCTATTGAAAAACAAAGAGTGCAGCACAAGCATAAAAAGAAAGTTGTCCTCAATTTGAGATTAAAGGAGGGAAACAGACAGTGAAGTTCTATTTGTTAAGCGACTGATAACCGTCAAGTGAGCCACTGACACCCTCCAGTTTCCCTAGAGTTCCCAGCTTGGGAGTTAACAGTAGTTACGTGGAGGAGATCTTTGCACAGGATAAAATACTCTCTGGTTGAAGGTCTGATCAAATGTAGCCGCAGAGGAAGGTGTGGCAATGGTGTTGCTATGCTCTGAATATACTTTGGATATGGGATGTCCCCAACACACTTGTGCTTTGAGAACTTGGTCCCTAGATGGTTGGCATTGTTTTAAGAGGTTGAGAGCCCTTGGGACATGGTGCCTGGTTAGTGGATGTGAGCCACCAAATAGGCCTTAGAGGGTTTTAACTCATTTTTGCAGCTGCTTCTATTGTCTGATTCTTGATTTGCCATGAAGAGCAGTTGCCTCATGTTTCTATGATTGTAGACAGAGACTCCCCTGTTGCCAATGGACTGTAGTTCCTGAAACCATGAGCCAAAACGAACCCTTCCTCCCCCAGACTGCTTCTCTCGAGTGTTTTGACATAATGACAAGCAAGGTAACCAATACAAACATTCATTTTGGAGTTGCAATTATTTTAAAGGTCTAGAAATCAAAGTCAACCTTTAGAGGAAGGGAAGAGAAGATTTGGCTTGAAGGTAAACAAAAGTTTGGACACTAATTACTGATGGCAATTAGAGAAAGAGATGACAATGGACTATAATGATCTGTGGGCAGTGCTGGGACACAGTGGATAACTGGGGAGAAAGACTTAGAATGGCACCATAGAGTCATGTTCTAAAGAAACCTGTAAGAAGAACATTATGATGGGCAGATCTAGGCCCAGGGGTCCTGCTCAAACCATGGCACCAGCCAAGGACAATACGTGCAGTAAACTTCAAACCCCTACCCAGATCTAGCCAATGGACAGGGCATTCTCCACAGTTGAGTGGAGAGTGGGGACTGACTTTCACACGAACTCTGGTGCCCCATATTTGACCACATCCCCTGGATGGGGAGACCTGGTGGCACTCAGAGGAAGGATAGCAGGTTGCCAAGAAGAGACTTGATACCCTATGAACATATACAGGGGGAGGAAGTCTCCCTCAGTCACAGTCATAGGGGAGGGGAGTAGGGGGAAAGAGGGAGGGAGGGAGGAATGGGAGGATACAAGGGATGGAATAACCATTGAGATGTAACAAGAATAAATTAATAAAACATAAAAAAAAAGAAGAAAAAGAAACCTTCAAATTGTGTGTGGAGAAAAAAGAAGTATAGACACTAGAACTACCAGAGCTCTGTGATATCGTGCAGTGAACTTCAATGTTGTCCTGCCTATAGAACTGTCTATGGCAATTTCACTTACACACTTATTGGTGGTTGATGGTGTCTCCAGTCTGGAAGTGGCATGTTCTCAGAGAAGAACGTAAAGATGAAGAGGTCGTATGCACTAACGTGTAAGCCCAGGGGGCTCAGAAAGGAGCCTCCAAAGGAAAGGTCAGATGTGAAAGGTCAAACAAGCAGGGGTCCCAAATGCTAACAAGTGCTTCAGGAAGTGTAGGGGTGAAAGGAGGGCAGAAGCAGTGAGGCTTTGGTGTCATTAAAATGACTCTCATGAACAATGATTTCTAAACACTTGTCACGCCATGGGCAGATTGCTTCTCCACCAAAATATTGTGACATTCCTCACTAATTGAGTCTATATTATTCTAACTGGTTTCTCCAGAGTCATTTACATTTTCACAAATAATAACTACAATTATAGAATTACAGCCTGTCGGAGCAGAAAGAGACTTTTAGAACAGTATTGGTTTTGCCTTCATTTTACACATGAGGAAAAGAAAATTAAATATGATATTTATGTTGGCTTATTTGCTGGTTTATTTTGCTGTAGTTTTTCTTTTGCTTCTGTTTGGATTTTTGTTTTGTTTAGTTTGTTGTGCTGCTTGTTTTGGTTTGGTTTTGAGGTAAGAGTTTCATATATAATCTAGGCTGGCCAGTCACTATGTATCTCAGTATGGCCTCAAACTCATGGCAATCCTCCTGCCTTGGCCTCTTAAGTATTGAGATTCCAGGCATGAGAAGTCATGCCTAGTGCTTTAACTGTGTAATTGAGCACTCATGTCATGGTTTGAATGGTAATGCCTCCATAGACTCTCATGTTTGAAAAGTTAATCCCCAGTGAAACTCTTTGGGAAGGATTAGGGGGTGTAGCCTTATAAAGGAGGTGTGTCACTGGAAGGGGTAAGCTTTGACATTTCCAAACACTTGAACCCTTGCCAGTGTGGTCTCTAGCTCCTCCTTGTGGATCCAGATGTGAACTCAGCTGTTCTTACCACCATGCCTTAACTCCACCATCACGGACTCTAACCCTCTGAAACTGTAAGCTCAGTTAAATATTTTATTTTTGTTACCTTCATCACAGCAAAACAAGAGCAACTAAGACAACATTCAATGGACCCAGAGTCCTGTTGCTGATTAGCTGTGTTTTAGATTCACTGAGCCAGTTTTTCAGGATGAAGGAGACAGCAAACTAGACCAAATGATATTCCTGTGAGTAACTAGCCTCAAAAGCTTCTTGCTGTTTCAGTTAATTGAACTGACCATATAAATTCAGTTTTGGTGTGTTCTTGGCTTCTGTAAGAGAAAACATAACTTCAGCAGATAGCAGTCATTGTCTTTCACTGTGGCAGAAGTTCCAACTCAAGATGGTGGTTGACCTCTGAAAATCAATTCTAGTTTATTCTTGACGATTATATTTCCATGCACTATGAGACATAACTAGTGCGGGAAGAGAGCAAAAAAGATCAGTCAGAGGGCAAAACATGGAGAGAAGATGGGAAACAAACCATCTGTTGTAAGAGAGATTAACATGTTTTTGTGTTGATCCCAAGTGTGGGATGAGGAACAGATCAGTGAGAGAGCTGTCTCTCTCTTAGAAGTTGAAACACTTTGTGGGGGAGCTTGGATGTTGCCAGCTGAAAACATCCTAGTAGAGACTCTGAGACAATATATATATTTGGAATATATATATCCGAAAACAAGAGGCTGGAGCAAGAGAGGACTTGGGATTGTTTTGGCTGTTCATCCCTGCACTTCAAGAGATGCTCCTAGAGAGAACTACTCCAGGGAAGGCTTCAAGGTTTTGGGCTCCAGCTAAGGCTCTGGGCCTCAGATGCTGTTCCAGGTTCCAGCAGCCACCTTGGTTGAATTGCAGGTTCACTGAGATCCTGCTGACTACACCAGGAGAATCGTTCCTCAGAACTGATCTCCTTAAGGTTTCAGTATTGTGTTCTTTAATCTCCTCTTCCTGTTGTTTGGGTTAGTCAGGTTGTAAGTGAGGTACGCTTTGTTAGTGAGTTTATAATAAAGTATAATTGTTATGAAAATTGAGCCAACAATCTGTAATCTTTTGAAATCTAAGAGAAGCACTTTGTGGTGAGAGAAACGATAGGATGAAAAGGAGAGAGGATAGGGTCCAACTGAGAGGTATCTTGGATGGTTGTTTCTTCAGATTTCACATGAGCCCTAATTTGAAGCCATCAGTGGAGACCAGAAATAAACCACCCCAGCCAGTTAACTGGAAAAATGAAAAGTCCAAAGAATGATTATGGGAGGTTTGAACCAATTAACAACAAAGTAAACAAAAGCCACTGGGGAGAGTATAGAATGTTCGGTTCATGGGATAAGTGTGTATTGGGTACACCCCATAAGCAAGTATGACATAGGTCACTGAAACATGGACTTTGAGACAAAAATAAAATAAAAATACAACCATGATTCAATCCCTTGGATCTAACAAATGTTCTAAAAAGATGGTAGAAAAGAGCAAATCCCAGCATACCCTTTCTGAACCCTGTCTTGTGTCACAGTTACTAGGTCTCATTGGCCAAAGCAAACTACATAGTCAAACTCAAGAGTCAGTGTGAGAAACAGCTAACTCAGAGAATAGATTTATGGAAACATAAACAGAATGGATAATTACCATGGCATTCTCCTACAGGACCCTCTGATGGTGTCTCTATCTCTGAATTGTTCCGTTGACAGGTAGGAAAGCTTCAAAATTTAGTTGGAGTTACTCTTGGAGAACATCAAACCTCTAGTCCTTCTTCCAGCCCCATGTAGATGAATAATGAGTACATGAGAACATACACAGGCAGAGAGGTACATGAGAACATACACAGGCAGAGAGGTACATGAGAACATACACAGGCAGAGAGGTACATGAGAACATACACAGGCAGAGAGGTACATGAGAACATACACAGGCAGAGAGGTACATGAAAGGCACTGACATGTGCAGGTACTATTAAATAGCACCAACATGGGCCAAGGGAATGCAGGCAGGACATCACCACCATCTACTACAGAGAAGACATAAATGTAGATAAAACAGAGGGCTTGACTTTAAGGAATCCCAAAGAGAAGTTTTCTAAGGAAGTAAAGCATGGGTGAGTCTCTGTGTGAGTGGTTGGAAAACTTCATGAAGCCCGCAGTGTTAAGATACTGCGAGATGTGTTCGGGTTTGTAATTTGAACAGATCAAAAGCAAAGGAAGTTTTTAGAAGAAATTACAGGATGTGTAAGAAAGTAGCCAGGCATCTTAGGGGCTGCAAGTGTTTTTTGTTGTTTTTGTTTTTGTTTTTGTTTTCTGACTAGAGGCTAAAAGACTGGGAGATGCGGTTGAAGAAGTAAGCCAGGGCCAAATCAAGAGAAGTTTCCCACCACAAGCTGAGGACTTTGCATTTCACAAGGAGACAGGGAGGCATTCTATGATGCTCAGAAAGCTTAACAGAGTAGCCATATACAAGAAACCCTAGGATGACCAATGAGCTAACAGAAAGGGAGGGGCCTAGATCGCAGCCTCTTCTGTTTTGTCCTACAGAATCATTCACACCTCAGCAGCAGACGGGACTTCCATTTTAATAGATGAGTTACTAGGAAGCCAAGCTATGTCTCTTTCATCCCACTGCCATGGGCTGATAACATCAATGATGTTAATGGTTTGATTAATTACTGTCCTTGAGTCTCAACGAATAGCTGTTGGAAGCATCCAGTTATATCTATGAAGTTTAATCCAGCTGAGAACAAAACACATGCAAGTGCATTTTAGAAAACAGACTCATGTGAAAGCCAATTTTTTTAAAGGGCATGGAGGAAAAGAACATCATTGGGATGCCAGCCCACCTTGAGGCAGAAGGCTCCCTGATAACACCAGAGAAATAATGTTCATTCTAAGTTTCCCTTCAGGGATGACAGAGGATGGAAATAAAGGTTGGTGGGAGTGGGGCTCCCTCTACCTGCTTCATTACCTGGCTGGCCCGGCTGTCATCCGAGCCATGATATGCCCATTTCAGTCCTTAGGCATATATCATAGTTTGAATCCCATAGTTTGTATCCCAGCATCGAAGCAAAAAACAACTCGGCTCTTTCATCCTGCCTTGCTCCGGGTTAAAGGGAAGTATGTTCTTAGACTACAGAGTAGACTCTCATCCATGAAGAGAAGCACTTAGGTGTGGCCCAGGAAGGACCAAGGTTGGCCAGTCATGTGTTCCAAGGGTTGGATCAAAGGCTTTTCATTCCTTTCGGATTCCTTATGCATTGACCCTAGCAAATCTGCTCATTTGGGGAGAACAATCATTATTATCTTATTAACAAGTGTTTGTTCAGCCCTGCGGAGATAAGGAACACTTGAAGTGGTGGATATTACTGGGTGGTGATAGACTCAACTTTACATGCAAAGCTTTTTACTAGTTCCTGGGTAGGCTAGTAAATTCACCTAATCCAATGTCTCCATTTAGCGTTTTTTAAATGCCTGCTTTATGAATTGAAGAGTGAGAACTCTTAGCGCTCAGTCTCCCACCTTCTTAGACCACACCAACCTTGTGTAACACTAACCAGCGGCAGCTGAATGCTGTCTTCTCTGATAGCTACCTCGACAGCCTGCTTCCATTGGCCCACGCTAACACAAGAGCTGGAGACAGCAGACGTAATGAGGCTGCTTTACTGCATGAAAGACATCTGGTTCAAGAAGCTGTCGAAGCTTCACTCCTCTAGCAAAATCGTATTTACTTTATTCATCTAAATAACATGGCATGCTTGCCTTCTGTATGAAATTATCTCGTGCTGCTTCTCATTGATTGAGCTTTATGAGACAGCATATGATTTTATGGGCATCCATATGCCACTCTGCTGGGAGTGGAAGGTCCTCTTGTTGAGTTGTTTCAATTACTATACCCTCTTACTGTCTTAGCATCAGTGGATGTGCTCAAAACATCCATTTCTTCACCTCCATTTTCTTTTTCACTGCCCAGCTATGCTCCCCTCCCAAATTAAAAGGGAAGAAAAAGAATAAAAATAAATACACAGAACTTGTTCTGTATCTCACTCCTAATGGCTTGCTTCCTGTTTAGATAATTACAGCAATTGGAGTTCACTGAAAAAAAAGCTGTGTTCACTAATTATATAGACCTTTGTATGTGGATGTCCAGAAACAAGTCAGTGAGGAGCACTGTGCACGGCCACAGATGCATCTGCCCTCTGTTTGTAAGTTTACTATTAGGCAGGTGTGGTCATAACTACTATTATGAACCTGTGGTAGGCACACTTAAAAGACTGCACATTGCATCAAGAGGCATACCTAATACCATGGCTAAAACACCTTGCATCAAAATAATCATGAAAATGTAGCAGGCAAACTCCCACTGAGACACAGTATAACATAATTACTTGGCTTCTTCAAATGTGAGAAAGTGATGAAAGAAAAGACAAGACAGTCTAAGGAGCTCCTTGAGATTGTACAAAAGAAAAAGAGTAACTCTATACAGCTAGTGATCCTGGTCTGAAATTTACTTCCAAATATTCATTTTTGCTACAAATATTAAGACAGCTGCCAACATATGGATGATATCTATATATTATAAAATATCAATAATTTTCTTTTTATTTTAGGGAGTGATGAGACAGGTTCTTACTATACAATCCAGGCTGATCTCAAAGTCATGACAATCTTCCTGCCTCAACTTGCTAAAATCTAGAATTTCCACTATGCCTGGCTTCAGAATTAATATTCTTATTTTGATGTGACATTTGTTCTTAAGAGATATACATACCATCTATAAGTTACTCACAAATTACTCCACTAAATTAATAAATAAGTGTATATATATTATATACCAATATATATTATATAATAAATCTTAGGACAGCTTGGATGAAAAAGTAAGACTTTGTCTAAACACATAATACAGAATACGTGTATATATGTATGTACATTATGTATATATACAAATGTGCAGTTTCACTATTTCTAAAAATGTATTATAAGCCTAAATTATATTTAAATTTTTAAATTGCTGCAAAAGTGTGTAGGCTGACTCAAAACCAGCACTGCTACCTCCCTCTATGAAAGTCAACTGGCTGAAATTTCCTCTGTTACCGTGAGGCTTTGACACAAACTGGTATCTGTCTGAACCTCAATTTTCTTAGCATATAAGCCAGATGTAAACTAGAAGCCTGGGTCCTTGGGATCTCAGTATCACAACACAGACCCCTCTCCCCCGCCCCCTGCATTAAATTGCTGTGGAAGCTCTACACCTTCTCCAGTATCCACACTAACTCTGGGGTTAGATCTGCGTTTCATTTCTCCATCCCATCTCCACTAAGACTTTCCTCTTAGCAAACCACAGCTCTGTCTGTCCTACGTGCTCCAGAATAGTGACTTAATCATGAAACTCGGCCGCTGCCATGACTGTGCCACCCCAACAGAACCCTCACTGTGCAGCCAAAGAATTTTCCTGATGATACCCAGGGTACAAGCAGAATTTAAATGTACCCTTAGGAAGTCTCCAGTCCCCACTTGGCTACAAGCATTGAAAAAAAAGACTTCGGGGATGAGATGAGTGGCTCCTTCAGGCCAGCCTCTTACCTCCTGGCTCCTCATCCTTCTGTGCTCTGTGTCTTTGATGCTTTGGCGTCCCCTCCTCCCACGGTGTGGCTGTACTCAGTTCTGCCCAGGCACGCACATCTTTTTCTTACCTAGGTGTCTATGGCCCTCCAGACCTACCAGCCATCACAGGATTCTCTCAAACTGAAACAGTCCTCTTCCCCAAAGAGGCTTGCAGGGGAAGCCAAGATGATAAACCCTTACTCTCTGGGTCTCTGTGAAGTAAAACCTGCTGCTGACATGCTATGGACTCCACTTGCTTCTAATTTTCAGAATAAAACCATCTTCATTGTACATGTCAACTTTTTCCAGCACAAAAATGGCACTACAGGAAATAATACAGGGAAGTGAACGCAGAACCGTTATATCAACTGAAATATTATACCTGATATCAACTTTCACTAGCAGGTGAACTTGTGATGTACATCTCTTCCCTGCGAACCTTGTTTACGTGTGCCGCTGTGCTTTCTCACAAGGGTACATTGTCAGGGTTGGTCTGTGTCAGTGAGAAAGTCGGGAGAGCTTTGAAAGCTGTGTGGCGTTCCAGCACGCATCTTCTCATACGCAGTAAACTCTGACTATATATCCCTTCTTCCTTCACCACCAACTCTAAGCTTTCATTGTTCTGTTTCACGGATGCATGGAAGCCGCCTGAAGAAGCAGCTGCTGCCTGCAAGGGTGGCCTTCGCTTGGAGAGTGCTGGATCCCAGGTGACAGGGGCCACTTCTAAGAAGCAGATGCCCGGAAGCACAGTATCAGAGGAAGAGGTCATGAATACAGCCCTTCTGGAACACCCATGCATTGTCGTTGGCCTCACGGAAAGCAAGCACAAGCTCCATCAAAATGTCATGGTTTCTGGTGTTAGGCTTCCCTGGTGCTGGGAGAAGCAAGTGTGTAGGTTCAAATAAGTGCCTCAGCTTGGAGCTGTGCACAGGCAGAGAATGAAACAAGAGGGAAAGGGGAGAAGCATTGCTGGCATCCATAAAACTGTGCTACATAGTGATATTTTAACTCTCTGAAAGTCTGAGTTAGTAGCACTGCTATACTGGTACCCAGCCTGAGTCTGCAAGCTGACGGCTGGCTGTGAACGCTCTTCCCACTCATTTTCTCCTTCTCTCTGGAATCCTGTATATTTGAACTTCAGAGAGTAAAGTGCTAGCACCAAAACAATGTGTGTATGCATGCAGGTGTCTATGAGTGTGCATGTGAGTGTGAGAATTTGTGTGTGTACATGTTTATGTGTGAGTGTGTATGAAAATGTATGTATGAAAGTATGTATGTGTGTATGCATATATGTTTGTGTGTGAGTATGCATGAGAGTGTGTGTGAAAATATATATGTGAGTGTGTGTGTACATATGTGCTTGTGTATGAGTGTGTATATGCGTATGAGTGTGTATAAGTGTGTGCATGTGTTTGTGTGTGAGTGTGCACGAGTGTTTATGTGTGTATAAGAGTGTGTGCATGCGTTTGTGTGTGCATGAGTGTTTGTGTGAGTGTGTATAAGAGTGTGTGTGTGTGCATGCATTTGTGTGTGCATGAGTGTTAGTGTGAGTGTGTTTAAGAGTGTGTGTATACATGTTTGTGTGTGAGTGTGCGTGAGTGTTTGTATGTGTATAAGAGTGTGTGCATATGTGTGTGTGTGTGTGTGTGTGTGTGTGTTTCTAGGAAGAAAGTCATTTAAACATGTATGAAATGCCTATAATGTGAGAAATTTCTTGCCAGGACACTCAGCTGAGTGTTTGGGGACCTCCCACTGTTTTTAATGTCTCAGCTATTTGTAATAGTAGAGCTATTCTTAGATATGGAGGAATGCAAGTATCAGCATCAAATCACTGAGATGTACAGGAGGAAAGTGCCTTCTCCCACCGGGAGGCACGCAGCTTCTCCCTTCCTTCCCTATGGGGCTCCCGTTCGCACAGTGTTCTCAAACAGCTGACTGTGTCAGCGGACAGAAGATCTGGAGTCTGTACTCCAAAGATAAGAAGCAACGTAGTCAATGTCTGCAGATAAATATTCCATTAATTTGTGATTGGGCAATGTATCTGCTTATACATTGCCCAAGAGGAGTCTCATTAGAGTTTCTGAATTTAGCCTCCTCAAACCAATTAGCTCCATTTTCTTCCACAGTCCAGAGAGCTCTTAACAAAGAAGCCAACATCATGGCTCCCAAGGGCCAGGGGTGGGGACGTCACTCACATTCTGGCTACACACATGAATTCCACTCACTTTGTCATGAATTTCAGCCCAAGGTCTCACAGATCCATAGCCGTGTTTACAAAGATGGGGGGCGGACCCAGAATTAAGGATACTGAAGGGACTTTTGGGAGACCTGAGCCCACACCCTCCTAGTGGTGGTGTGGGGGAATTGTTCTTTTGTGCTTCATACGTGTGTGTGTGTGTGTGTGTGTGTGTGTGTGTGTGTGTGTGTGTGTGTGTGTTAGGCCTATGTGTGCATACCCATTACTGTATTGTGGAGGCTATAACTCCAATGTCTTCCTCTATTATCTCCACCTGGTTTTTGAGACAGGGTCTCTCACTTGAGTTTGCAGGTTCAGCTAGGCTGTCAAGGCAGCAAGCCCTGGAGAGTTTGCTTTCTCCACTGCCTCAGACTGTTAAAAAGGTAGGCGCTCTGACACATGCTCAGTACATAATAGCCTTAAGGACATTGTGCTTAAGTGAAATAAGCCAAGCATAAAAGGTCAAGTGTTGTATGCTTCCACTAGCAAGAGATATCACAGAGACAGAAGTAGAAAGTTGGGAGCCTGAGAAGGGACACCGGTCAATGGGCTGTCATAGTTACTTTGCCTGTTGCCATGTTTAACTACCCAACAAAAGCAACTTATGGAAGAAAGGGTTTTTTTCTGACTCACTCTTCAGGTGTACAGTTCATCAGGTCAGATGAGTTACAAGGCAGTAGGCGCGTGAGGCAGCTGGTCACACCACATGCTGTAGTGGAAGAGTGGAGAAGGATGAGTGCGTGAAATTTTCATGTCTCCTTGGTTTTATGCACTCTGGGATCCTCTCAACAGGGAATGGCCCCTCCCAGAATTAAGACAGTCTTCTCACATCAGCTGAGGTCATCAAGGTCATCTTCCACAGGCATTCCCCGAGGCCCCATCTTCCGAGTGATCCTGACCCTACCATGTTGATAAATGAAGTGACCACTACATGATTGCAGATTTTTTTTTTTGATGTTCTGGTATTCTCTCTCTCTCTCTCTCTCTCTCTCTCTCTCTCTCTCTCTCTCTCTCTCTGTGTGTGTGTGTGTGTGTGTGTGTGTGCGCGCGCACGCGTATCTGTGCATGCATGCACACACGCGCATGTGTGTGCATGCTCCTGATTATTCAAAGCAAAGCCTTCCACGTGTCAACTGGTTTTCCACCTTCAGGGTTTTTGCTTGTCCTTGGCAATAGAGTCTCATGCTACTATAGCCCATATTGGCCTCTTCAGTCTCTCAGACTGCTGAGAATACAGGCCTGTGCCACCACACTTGGCTTAGAGTTTGACTTGAGAGTGGTGAACTGGTTCCGACAATGGGGGAGTTGACAATGGGTACAAAGTGAACGTATTTGGGGTAGGGCACTAATCCATATGCGTTAAAGTGGCTGAAATGGAAATTTTGACACTACTTACATTTACCACCATTCTTTTAAATGACAAGTAATAAACAATAGCATGGAGAAATGGCTGCCTCAGCTCTGCCTTTAGTCCAGCCTTCCCCCGGATGACGTCTTATATAACCATAGCACAATTAGTAAAAGCGTCAGGGAAGCACTGATGCTGGTCATTGGGGTTCTGCCCCACATGTGCACTTTGCTCTGATGTAGGGTCTAACCCAGGATCTGGATTTCCACCAGACTGAATATACATATCTGTTACTAGGGATTTACACAGGGGAGAGTGTGTCCTTCCTGTGGACACCGAGACTTGTGAATGTGACTACAGCATCTCATCACGGGCAACTTGCTGAGTCCACTTGGCTAAGGAGGGATCTTCTATATCTCTTTTGTTTGCCTGTTGTCATTCCCCATTAATTTGTCATCCATTGGTGAGGCTCACCAGCCAACTTCCTCGGGCTGCTCCCCAAATGCTGCTCAACTTCACCACCTCCACAAGCCTACAAGCCCACCGTAAGGGAAATTTCCCTTTGCCTCCATTCAAGTTTAATTTCTAATACTCAGTAAGCAAAACCAGAACAATACTAGAGTATGGCCTTCCAAAACTCACTGGTACTTAACCCCAAGTTCTTTTCTACTGCTAATATTCTCAGATTTATAGTGCCCTACTTAATAGGAAGTAAAAATTGAAGTCTGTGCCACCCAGTAGTGGTCAGGGCACATGATTTTGGGTAGCCAGGGGCACTGTGGCAGCATTTTCTTTCCCTCGATCCTCTTTTAAAACACAAACCTTAGCATTAGCCCAAGCACATGAGTAGGGTTAAGTAGAAAATGTATACAAGAACTATTGAGCCTGGAAAATGCACATAAAATATTTATGTTAAATATGCCCTGGAGAATGTGGTTTTTAATGAACGGGAACTAAATCACAAAAGCTACAGTGTTCTAAAGACCTGCTCCTGCATGCCAGCCCCCTGGTAGAGTGGACTGTGCTCTTGGGTCCCCTGTTCTAGCCACAGAGCTGGTCCTACCCTCCTCAGGAATGTCCCAGCAGAGTGCCTGTGGCTGACGTCACAGACGGATAGGTAACTAATCTTGTTACAGACTTCCACATTGCCCTAAAAGCTGAGGAAATCAACCATTTTTTTTATTTAGCTATTTCTTTTCATTATCCACTGCTAAGGAAAAAAAAAAACCTAAATTTAGTAATATAAACAATGATTAACTTCATATGGCCATGTTTGAGGGTTAGAAATTCAGACAATGCAAAAAGAAGAAACTGAAATGGAGAGTAAGCTATGAAAGTTACTCAAACATTTAGGACAAAGGAATGCAAATAAGATGGTGCATTTATCTATCAAGTTGGCAAATATTTAAATGTTAATCAATAGCTACTAATTTCATATTGTTGAGAATATGGAAATAGATATTTGTTTTCTTACTCTGGTCTGGGTAAATTTGTGGCATATAGAACCTTAGGGGAAACTTGCAGAAACGTACAGTTCCTCATCTCATTGAGTGACCCCAAGTTACAGGAAAACTTCATCTAAGCATAGTGTCCATTTCTGTTATTTTAACAACATATTTGACATAATCAACTTCTAAAGAGAAAAGAGAAAAAAAAGAGAAAAAAAAGAAAAAAAATTAAAAAAAAAAAAAAAAAAAAAAAAAGAGAGAGAGAAAAGAGATTTTGGGCCTCCCAGTTTGGAAGGCTTTAGTCAGCAAACAGTTGACCTCATGTGGTGGGTGCGGGGAGCAGGGATTGCCCCTGACATGAACTCTGGTGCTGGCAGCTATTTGATCACCTCCCCTTGGTAGGACAGCCTGGTGGGGTGGCCTGGGGCAGGGTGGGTGGGTGGAGGAGGGAGACACAGAGAGGAAGGGGATGCAGGCTACCCTGATGAGACCTGATAGGCTAAGGTCAGACAATGGGGGAGGAGAGCCTAGGTGAGGGGAAGAGGGTGGGAGAGGGAGGGAAGGAGGGAGGGAAGGAACAAGAAGAGTGAGGGGATAACAATCGGGATACAGTGTGAATAAATTATAATAAATTTTTAAAAATTAAGCATTTTTTTGCCGGAGTCCATAAGGTTTTGTTTTATTTAACTCAAGGTATTTTTCAATAGCTTTTGTAATTTTTCTTTCCCTTATTGATAATTTAGTAATATAGTGTTAGTTTTCACAGCTTGTTGAATTACATGATTTTCTTTGCTTACTGTTTTTTAATGTCATTATAAAGTGTGATCAGAAAGCATATTCTGTACTTCTACTCTTTCCAAATTTATTGACAGCCATTCGGTATCCAAACATATGGTCTGCCCTGGAAAGTGTTTCACGTGTATTTGAGAAAACTATATTTTCTTCTACTTTTAGATGAATATTTTGTGTTTTTGTTAAGCATTTTCCACTTAGAGCTTTGCTCACGTCATCATGTTAGCCTTTGATCTTTAGCCTGGCATTTTGGTCCTAACCAAGTACGTCTTTTTGAGTCTCCAACCATTTTCCTTACCTTCCTACCACTGTAACGAAATACCTGAGATACAGAGAGAAATGATATATGCTGGCTCACATCCTCAAGGCTCTAGTCTGTAATCAGTTCCCCTGGCTCCCATATCATGGTGTAGAGAGCAACAGAGGAAAACTACTTATGTCACAAACTAAGGGAAAAGAAGGAAGGGCCCCTCAATGACTAAAGTTCCGCCGTTAGACCCCGCCTCTTGAAGACCGGAAATGAAGTCTTCAACATACAGGCCTCTAGGAGATAGACGAATCCTAACTGTAACACCAACTTTGACTGACAAGTCACTTCATTCTCCCTGCAGCTCTGCCAGTTTTTGTTTTATCTGTTAGAGACTCTGTTAATGGGTGAATTACATATTTTTATAATCTCGCCATTAGGTGGACTGTATTTTTTTAATCATCATAGAATGTTATTCCTTGTGCCTATCAATAAACTTTGTATTAAATTTGATTTAGTCTGATACTTATAATGACAACACCTATTACTTTACTATTGATTAGATAATATATTCTTTCATAGTCTTTATTTCAACTTATCTGTGTATTTGGATCTGAGATATGCGCCGAGTCAATACGCACATGATGCAATCGTCAGCCATTGCATGTTTTTCTTTACCAGTTCTGTCAGCTCTAACTTTGGATTGAAATTTTGAAAATTTTTACTTAATACTGATAAGATTTCCATATGCAGTTTTTTTTTTTATTTCTCTTCTGTATGTCCATTTTTGTATCACTAATGAAATACTTGAAACAGGCTACTTAGGAAGTAAAAAGAGGTTTCTTTTGGCTTATAGACCTTCAGGCTCAAAGTCCTGGATCAGGTGGTCCTATCGATAAGGACCTCTGCGTGGCAGTGATGAGAGCCCACGTCAGAGCCAGGGGCCACACCTTGAGTCATGAGAGACAAATAATGCACTGGAGATCTTTTTTAGGGGGAACTCCACCCCCGAATAACCTAAGGACCCTCTTCAAATCTCTAACCCCAAAGTATCTGTCACTTCCCAAGAAAACCAACCTGGGAATCTTTGGGACACACTCATTCAAACCAGTCTATATATATTAATTTATTCATATTACATCTCAATTGTTATTCCATCCCTTGTATTCCTCCCATTCCTCCCTCCTGCTTTCCCCTTACTCCCCTCCCCTATGGCTTTGACTGGAGGGGACTTCCTCCGCCTGTATATGCTCATAGGGTATCAAGTCTCTTCTTGGTAGCCTGCTATCCTTCTTCTGAGTGTCACCAGGTCTCCCCTTCTGGGGAACGTGGTCAAATATGGGGCACCAGAATTCATGTAAAAGTCAGTCCCCACTCTCCACTCAACTGTGGAGAATGTCCTGTCCATTGCCTAGATCTGGGTAGGGGTTCAAAGTTTACTGCACGTATTGTCCTTGGCTGGTGCCATAGTTTGAGCAGGACCCCTGGGCCCAGATCTGCCCGTCATAATGTTCTTCTTGTAAGTTTCTAGGACCCTCTGGATCCTTCTATTTCTCCATTCGCCCACACTTCTCTCATCTAGAGTCCCAATAGGATGTCCTCCCCTCTGTCCCACGTTCCTGGTAAGTGAAGACTTTCATGGGACATGTCCCTTGGGCTAGAGTCCAGATATAAGTGAGCATATACCATTTGATTCTTTCTACTTCTGGGTTAACTCACTCATTGTGATCATTTCTAGTTCAATCCATTTGTCCACAAATTTCAGGAACACCTTGTTTTTAATAGCTGAGTAGTATTCCATAGTGTAAATGTACCACAGTTTCTTTATCCATTCTTCTACTGAGGGACACTTAGGCTGTTTCCATGTTCTGGCTATTATAAATAAAACCAGTCTTGCATAACTTTGTTTCTCAATTCTTTAATAACTGCCTTTTTGTGTTAAATGTTATTCAGGGTACCATATTAGTACTATGCTTATTTTATAATAATACACTATTATATAAATTGACAAGAATAAGTAGTTGGTATTAAAAGAGAATTTTTAAAATATTATCTAGTGTACCATCTTAAGGTACCATGCTTATTTTACCATTTTTATTGGTTGCTTTGGAGATTACAACTAATATATTAAATAATCTGTCTTGGATTTAAAGCCATAATGATGACTATAAAGACAATTTGGCTCCACCGTTGCTATTTTCTCTTCCTCCATTTTTCTGCTGTTTGTTATGCAAATTTTATTGTTATATATTATAATCCACTAAACACTTTTATAATTATTGCTTTATATACTCACCATTTAAATAAGGTAGCAAAAATAAAAGACTATAACATGCAAATATCGATTTATAACCTCAGTATTAGTCAGCTTTCCATCAATGATGCCGGAGCCATAAGATACCAGCATAAAGAAGCAAAGCCATGAGAATAGCAGCACACAGTAGGAAGTATATGAGACATCAGCACACAGAAGCAAAGCCATGAGAATAGCAGCACACAGTAGGAAGTGTATGAGACATCAGCACACAGGAGCAAAGCCATGAGAATAGCAGTGCACAGTAGGAAGTATATGAGACATCAGCACACAGGAGCAAAGCCATGAGAATAGCAGCACACAGGAGCAAAGCCTTCCCTTGGCCCTTCATTTCAGAACTGCAGCCCCTGACCTTCAGGCTCCTTTCCTGTGGGACAGATGTGAGGAAGAACAACACAGTGTGGGAACATGTGGAGGTTGTGGCCAGATGTAAGAGACAGGACAGGGCTGAGGTGGAGTATGCCTCCCAAAGACACCCACTCCCACCACCCTGGAGTCAGTGAATTCCTCCCACTAGGCTCCATATCCTGTCATTTCCACCACCTCCTACCAGTGTCATCACCTTCAAGACAGGAACATCTGATAGACATCCAGATCCAGACCATAGCAGTGCCCTGTGCACTTTCCTATGTGTTTGCTGTCACTGAGATCGCTCGTTTCTTCCTGTGGATTTCCATAAACACCTGAAATGCTTTCATTTTAGCTGAAGTTAGTAATTCCTAGTGAGAACCCATCTCACCCACTTGTTTTTCTGGGACTGTATGAGTCTTTTTATTTTGAGAAAATAGATTAGGTTAGATACAGAACTGTTGGTTAATGATTTTCTTTCGACATCAGGAATATGATATCCAACTGTCTTCTGATCTCCATGGCTTCCAACAGGCAGTGAGATGGTTTTATGTGTTTTGTTTGGGGTGTTGCTCTCAGCACTGGACATAAACTCAAAGCTTTGTGCATTCTGTCAAGTACTCTACTGCTGAGGTCTATCCCTGGCAAAGGTCAGTTTTGAATCTGACTGAGCATCTTGCATACAATTTGGGCTCAGTGTGTGGGTGGTTCTCATATTTGCATATGTATAATATGCAAATCTCTATCGTATTTTGATTTGTTGTGCTCCTTAGGTAAGAATATTAATGTCCTTCATATTATGGAAGTTTTCAGCCATTGTTTCTTCCTGTCTACTTCTCGTCCTCCTTAAAGACTTCTGCTCTGAGTAAAGGGTGTGTTTGATGGTGTTTCATTCATTTTACCTCATTTCTTATTTATTACTCAAAGTAGGTCATCTCAATTGCACTATATTTGTATTTATTGATTACTTCTGTCATCCTAAATCTGCTATTAAGATCCTCCAAGGATATTTTTCATTCAATTATTATACTTTCCACCTCATAATTTCTGTTTTTTTTTTAATTCTACCTGTTTATATTGTCTACTTGATGACTCAGCATTCCCATGTTTCGCTGTCACTGTGTAGACAAGATGTCCCTTTTAGCTGTTTGAGCATGTTTAAACAGCTGATTTAAAATTTTTGCCTACTAAGTACAACACTCAGACTTGCTCAGAGGGTTCTTATTTATTCTGTGAGTGGACCATGCATTCTCGTCTCCTTATACCCTTCATGATGCTTTTCCTGAAGACTGACATCTTTAGAAACATCGGGTAGAAAATCTGGAAGGGAGGCTCACAGTTCTATTGTATGTGTCACCTTCTAAGTTTCTACAAACATTATAACTAGTAAAGGCCCCGAAAATATCTCGCTCTCTTTCTCTTTATTTGAAGCTCTTGGGGCAGTTGCTCACTGGCCACAGTAGGCATGCTAGTGTAGGAAGCTACAGCTAGGTAATAGCCATGGGCTGACTTCAACAATACCCCTCAGATAAAGCCTTCCCTGGTGAACGATGTCTGAGTCACATAACAAACAGTTATCTGGGAATGGGCACGTTCTCCAGTGTCTGTTAAGTTGCTATTTTACACAGATACTGTGATTGAAATGATTGGGAAGCTGTCTGCTTTGAAAGAAACTACAGGATTCGTCATCAATGCTCAGAAAGACAGGTTAAAACCCCCACAAGACATTTGGTTACTATTGGCAGAGTACTGTCCAGGATTGCATACTCCTCAGGAAGCGGCAAGCTTCTTGCTAATTTTCAGAATTCTGAAATGGTTGTTTGGCAATTTTCCCAGTGTTTTAGCTGCTTTTGTAAAAACTCATTTTGGAGAGCCTCACCTTATCATTCTCGAAGGTCTCCCTGTCCCAAAACACAGCAGTATATTTAACTATTGAATAAAAGGAAGGAAGGAAGGAAGGAAGGAAGGAAGGAAGGAAGGAAGGAAGGAAGGAAGGAAGTCTAAGCAAGCATCAGCATTTGAAATTCCAGATACATCATGGTGTCTCTCACATCACAGCAACTGCTACCATCAGAGAGGTAAATTTGGGACTTTGAGATAACGTGTGAGTGGCAAATGACAAACTCATTTTATGTATTAATACATAGTCTTTGTGTTATATGTGACCAAAATTAACACATTTATTTAATAAAGTAATAATTTGTTCTTGAGACTGGGTTGGTTTGGTGCAGGGAAATCAACCCTTATGGCTCATACTACTGAAAAACAAAGGGTGACTTTTTGTATTTGATTCTTCTTGTGTATTATATTTGTATTTTCTGATACTGTACGTTCCTTTTATAATAATGATAGTTACTTAAGAAATATTTATGCCGTGCTGAAACTCTACTTGATCTAAAAATTCTGAAATGGGCCCCCAATCATTTTTAATAACTTCTTTCAAAGCATTCGCATCACGTTCCCTTTTCTTCCAAGCGCGTGGTTGAAACATATATCTACATTTCACCATCAAATACATGGAATAGTGAATCACTTTAATTCAGAAGCCCCTTGGAAAATCTCATGAAAACCAATAAATTTTCAGTAAATACACACACACACACACACACACACACACACACACACACACACACACACATATGTGCATTGTTTTCTTAATTGTGAAGCACTCAGCTAAATCAATTGTTCAGGGCAAATACTGCAAGCAATGTATGAAGGCGTGTGGAAGAGGAACAGAAATCTAGAAACCTTGGTCTTCGTGTGTATGTATGTGGAGAGTTTATATATGTATACATATGTAAAAGAGAAAGAGAGAGACACCTAGACGGGGGCGACTCGTCCAAGGTCACCCTGTTAGATGATAAGACAGGGGCTGCACCCAAGAGTCCAAGCTTCTAGACAAAGGTCCTTCCCCGCAAGATACCTGGGACCGCAGACAAACAGCAGTACATGCTAGACCCTCTAACACTGTGAAGAGAAAGACAGGCTCTTCTTGCTGAGGCTTCTCTCTCTCATCTAGGCACTCACACTTGATTCCAAGCATCCTTAGAATATAGGAAGACAGCGTGGAATCTGGCCTTGCACCCAGCAGGCTTCTGTCCGATTTCAGTGACCACAATGTTCCCTACCCAGTAAGAGGTACCAAGCAGTCACAAGGAAACCCCATCATCGGTATGCAAGAGAGTACGCTGTCACAGCACACAGCCCTGTGGCCACCGGGTACCATACAGTGTACAAACACTTGTGCAAGGGAAGAGATTGGAGAATTGTGTATGAGTATAACCTAGAAGAAAGAACAAAGGACACTTGAAGAGAAGGGAAGAAATGGTACCAAATAAGCAAAGTCAGGAAAGCAAGAGCAGAGATGAGGACTCTAGCAGGAGGCCTGACCCGCATCCTCACACCGTTCCTGCTCACATGCCCCTGCCCTGGTGCCAACCCAGAAATTAACCATCCTCCTTTCTGTTTGGCTTTCCACAGCTCCCCTTTGCAGAAGGCCTGTATCACTTTTATCACAATGGCCTTGCAAAGGCCAAACGGAGGCGGAGCCTACACCACAAGCAGCAGCTGGAGAGAGACCCCAGGGTGAGTTCTGCTGAGACACCTGCATCTTTCTTGATCCCACCTGCTACCCAGTAGATGTGGAGGGCAGACAGGAGATGCTGAAATGCTGGGCTTTTGCATATTTTGATAGAAGAAACGGATCATTGGCAGACACTGTGGACTCCCTGTTCCTGTTTCGTGCATAGTAAATAACCCGGGGCCACATGCATATGGATGGGGAGGAAACACAAGGGCTGCACTGCCTTCTCCTGACTGCAGATTGCCTGCAAGCATGATGTGGCCTGTGATGGGTAGAAAGACACGCAGTGGCTTACTGAGTTGTTTATGGAGGGTTTATACTGGCAAGTTCATGCTCTGGAAGTTTCCAGGTTTCATACTATGAACAGAAAAAAATGTACCCTATTAGATGATACGAATATGTGATGACCAGTGCTCTACAGGCAGAAGGTGTCTCGATATCCACGCATGGCTGCAGCCATGAACCCCGTTCAGTCTTCCTCCCCTGTGTTTTTTTCCACTGACCCATTGGATGCTCACTCCTCGGCTATCTCTTTTTAAAATTTTAGTAATATTTTAATTCAAACATATTTATTAACATTTCCCCTTCCTTCTCCTTCCTTCAACCCACTCCCTCCCCTTTGCTACTTTTCAAGTTCATGACCTCTGTTTTAAAATATTGCTACATTTTTATAAAAATAATTAAATATATAAATATAACCCGCTGAGTCCACTTAAATATATGCATATGTAAATAATCTTATAATCCTTTTCTTGATCCCCACTGCTACAGTAGAATCCGCCCAGTTGATGCAGAGGGTAAGCAGGAGATGTTGAGATGCTGGGCTTTTGTATATTTTGAGAGAAGGAAATAGCTCTCTATGCCCCCTTCTTCATTGGTGTTCCCTGTGTCTTGACTAAAGGCATTGTGCTGTAGATACGTCCACTAGGGCTGGGCACCCATGACGGGGTGTTCTCGGCATTGTAATGGTTGTCAGTCCCTGAAATGGGCTCCATCTGCTACAAAGAGAAGTCAGCAGTCCTCTTAATATGCATGATCTCCACTGTTTGCCTCTGATCTTGGATTCAGCGAAAATGTGTTTTCTTTCCCTCCAACCAAATGTAAGATCTCAGCCATGAGGAGTTTCCTGCTCCTTATCTTCAGAGTAGATGGACCACTGTGACATTTTCCCTCTTCTGATCTCCAACTGTCTCATGAACCTGCACATTCATCCCACTGGGAACATTTTACTTCCTCTTAGGCAGTGTCTAAGGGACAAAGTAACATCAAGGTCAAGTTTCCGCCTATGCTCTGAAGGCAGTGCAGTCTCTTCCTTAAGACTCAAAGAAGAGACAGTAACTGGGTGAGATGTTTGATATAGGGATTTGGACAAGGTCCCTTTTGAGTGGGCAGACCCAGAATTTATTCTTTTAGTTGGGGATTTAATTAGAAAGTAAAGGCTCCCAAGCAAGTCACCAGATGACAGGCCACAGGCAATTTTGCTTTGCTCCTTAACACAGGTCTTCCCACGTGGCCTGAGGAGAATCTTGGTTCTGAGAGGCTATTTTATCACTGTCTTTGAGATAAAGACCCAGGGTCTAATGCTGAGTCAGTTGTGGAAGTTACCACCACTTTTCAGGTGAAGCCGTGCCTTTCATGGCCTTGTCCTTGGCCATACTAACTGCCCAGGGACAGCCTTGGGTAACATTAGAAGGAATCGTACTAATGTCATTTGTAAATCTGAAGTGGGTACAACTAGGCAGGGAGCATCCAGGGACTTTATGGTAACCATGTGAACCATGCGCTAGTTTTCCTATTATGGCCAACCACTTTCCTCTTATTTATAGAATGATATAGAAGGCCTGTTAGTTTTTCTTCTTCAATAACTCAAAGGCGTTGCCCTCCCACATACTCAAAACCACAAGAAAAGGAAGGAATGAAGCATAGCCAGGGAGATCCTTTTAGGCCTGGGCTGAAAATGGAATGGAAGAACAAGCTATCTAAAAAGGTCATTGTTTGGGTCTGGAAGATTATGCGGGGCTACTAAACTGAGATTGTTTCACTTGAGCGTTTGTTGAAATGATCCCTAGCACGGTGACTCTTGGTGTCATGTGATGCTTACAAAAGGGAAGGTAATGAGATGGGTTGATAATAAAGGAGGAGTTCACATCTTGGAAACTCATTTGTCTTTCTTCTCAAAACATTACCCATTATCACTAACCAGGGCCTCTGTTCCCTTTCGTCACGCGTCTTAAATATCCTAGAAGCCAACTGCTTTGACCTACTAGAAGTAAATTCCTGCTCTGCCCATAAAGGCCCACAGAGGTCATTAGGGAACCTAGTCAAGGTTAAACAAACTGAATATTGTCAATAATAAATTCATTTTAGGGACAGAAATCGAGCATGAAGTTATTATGCATCTTTAACAAAAAAGAGAATTTTTTTTTAAAGAAAAGTCTACTTATGACTGCATCATTCCAAATTTTCTCGTTCCCTAATGTTCCATTAAGGTTTTAGTGTTTTCTGTGTGATATTCTTGTGGTTGTATAAAGTTAAGCACCTGCAGAGATCAGAATTGTCAGACATTATTGTTGAACAAAAATCACTGGCGAACATTGCAAAAGTAGCAATGTGAAAATTCACCTTGAGGCTTTATAAACCTTAAGCAAAAATGCAAGCCTGCGTTCTTCGGGCATATCCAGCTTTGGGACTTTTGCTGACTAGGTTTATATCAACTGACATAGCTAGAGTCATCAGAGAGGAGAAAGCCGCAGTTGAGAAAATGCCTGCCTAAGATGAGGCTGCACCAGCTCTTCCTGGGGCAGCTTCCTGACCTGTTTGATTTCATCTCCTGACTTCCTTCAATGATGAACGATGCTATGGAAGCCTCGGCAAAGCATACCTTTCCTCCCCGAGCTGTTTTGGCATGGTGTTTCATCACAGCGATAGTAACCCTAACTAACACAGGGCTACTCAGCATCTGCCAACAGATTGCAAAATGGAGAAAGGACAGGGAAAATTCTGGGCAGGGAAACCTGAAGAATAGTTGATATAGGCTCTGGTCGCGTGCATGGGTGTCACAGATTCAAGTGCTTCACGAACCAGAGTGTAAGAGTAAGTTGTGTCTTCCTTCCCTGAAAATGTCTTCTAGACCATAACCTCTCAAAGTGTGGCCAGCAATCCATGTGGGCTTGTGTAAACAAATATGGGAAGTATAAAATAATTAGCAACAGAAAAGGTTTCTCACCATATAACAGCCAGAACGTAATTTAAAATCAAATGAGCAGTGAATACAGGGTGTTTCTGGCATCCTATGCCCCTATTGTACCATATAACCTCACAGCAGCCTGGTTCACGTGCACTTTGTCATTACAGAATGCAGTGCCAACCAGTGCTGCCTGATACACTGTATTGGCTACTTTTCTATTGCTGACATCAGACACCAGGTACCTTATTCAGGAAAACATTTAGTTGGCTTACAGTTAGAGCTAGAGGGTTAGTCCACGGTGGCTTAGTGAAGGAACGGCAGAGAGCTCACATCTGGATGCACAACCAGAAGGAACGGCGGAGAGCTCACATCTGGATGCACAACCAGAAGGAACGGCGGAGAGCTCACATCTGGATGCACAACCAGAAGGAACGGCAGAGATCTCACATCTGGATGCACAACCAGAAGGAACGGCGGAGAGCTCACATCTGGATGCACAACCAGAAGGAACGGCGGAGAGCTCACATCTGGATGCACAACCAGAAGGAACGGCGGAGAGCTCACATCTGGATGCACAACCAGAAGGAACGGCAGAGAGCTCACATCTGGATGCACAACCAGAAGGCAGAGATAAAGAAAGAGTGCAAGTCTTTCGAACCCTCAAAGCTGGCCAAAGGATTCCACCAACTAGAGGCCAAACATTCAAATATATAAGTCTGTGGAGGCGAATTTCATTCAAACAGCTACACGCACATCAGCTCAAATTCAAGTACGTTGAATGCTATAAATTACAGTGCTTTGCTGTACAAAGTTTTCTTTTCATACAGAAATATAATGGCTTAATGATGGAAAACAAAGGCTTTTTAATATTTTCCCACCAGCATTCCGCAGCATGCACCAAATTAGCATACAATTGCATTGCATGGTATTATGGTTTGGCTTTAAAATGCTGTTTGAGCTGATTTGAGTTTCAAAAAAAAAAAAATCACTGAATTAATTTTGTCTGGAACAGAATTTACAATGATTTTTATAGCAGCCCTCAATGCCATTTCAACCTCCATGTTTACCAAAGAGGCCAACTATAAAATAAAAGCATCCGTCAACTCTAAGAAATATTAAGAATATTTAATCAAATGCTTAGCCAACATTTAATACGCTAAGCAGAAACAAATATATCTATCTCACCATGTAAATTTGCCCTTCATCTTTACTAAATGCTGAAATTATAGGTGTGCCAAAAACTATTTTAAAATAAATGTCTTCATGATTTATTATCATTAAGTATTTGTTTTGCGTAGCTATTATATGAACCTTTATACTCAGACTCATGTTTTAAAAACTATGAATACAAAATGGTTATGAGTTGAAAGAGTTAAGGAGTCCTACCGTATACCAACCAACCCCGGCTATTCATGTCACCTCGGCATCATGTTTCCTGGTCTTTTTACTCCCTGTCTGTGACTTGCAAAAGGTAATATAAAGCCCAAGGAACTGCACATATGCAAAGATGAGCTGAGCTGCTACAGACTCTTGGGGCTGCATTCAGCTGGGCAGCTTTTTGGCCTGAGAAACAAGGACTCATTACCAACGCAACAGAAGAGATACACAAGAAATACAGAGGAGAGAGATGGGCAGCTGATAGAAAGATGGGTGACTGAGGAAGGTTGCTCTTTTGTTCTGGTTTGGCTTTACGGTAGAAACTTCAACCATGTTCACTCCACTTCCTGTTTAGTGAAAGCTAGAAAACTAGAAAAGGGTTGGAAAGTGCCACCTTTAATACGCCCATCATTATGCAGACATGTATATTATTTCAAGAGTATTCTCATTTCCAGTTTTTTTTTTCCTGTCAAAATATTGGCATACTATTGAATATCGTCACTTTAGATTGTATGCTGTTTATTTCTGCAATGTCTTTATGTCGTGTGTGTCTGAATACAGAACAAACCTCAACAAGTGATGGCTAAGTGAATCAACTATTATCAACTCTCAGTTTTAAATCATGAAATAGTATCATTCTTCCCTGCTTATTTTTTAATCATTATTCTAAAATATATATCTAAGGAACAGAATTACAGTTCTCTTCCTAGCATATCTTTTGATGCATTCATACTAACAGGTAAAAGAGACCAGTTGCTATTTCATTTCTTCCATGCTTACCTCTAAAGACTCTCATGATGAAGCATTTTTCATTTTCTAAAATACTATGTAGTTTCTTCCTAAGCATATTGATGCTCACGACACAGCCATGGGCATATGTATCTGGAAAGTTTAGGTGGTGAACAGGATTGTAATATGTGATAAATCAAAATCTGGAATGAAACAATAAAACCAAAAATATGTTTTAAACATCAGGCTCAAAACAAATACTATCATCCCAAAACCTCTTTGAGATTTGTCTAACTTGCTCAGAGTTGTGTTAGCAAAGCTCAGAGTCAAACCTGTTAGGGTCCACAGTCAACATATCAGAGCCCCATAAATTCTGCAGGACTTTGAGAAGCTATTGGAGAACAGACTTATTTAAGATGATGCTTGTTTTACAGTTCTCTTCTATCTAACTTGTACATCTAAAATAGATTTTTAAAGTAAAATATAGTTGAGATGCATGGAGAACTCACACTACTTTATAAGCAATAGACACTTGTAAAGTAAAGAGGAGTGATTTTATTAAAAAAAAAAAACAACAACCTATGCTTTATTTATTGAAGGAAGTTGGAATATTGGTTTAAGATTACATTGTGTATTTTTCTTTTCTAAGCAATTGACTATCATACAATTATCCTTCAAAACTCATTCTTAAACCTGTTTCAGTTTAATATTTGAGAAACTTATAGAAAGGGCTAGAAAGAGTATATGCAGCCTTTGGGCAGAATCTTCAGAAACAGAGGAAATAAAGAAAGAAGTGGGAGGAAAGAAGGGACGGAGGGAGGGAGGGAGGGAAAGAGGGAGGGAGGGAGGGAAAGAGGGAGGAGAGGAAAGGAGAGGAGGGGAGAGGAGGGGAGAGGAGAGGAGAGGAGGGGAGGGGAGGAGAGGAGAGGAGGGAAGAGAAGAGAAAGAGAAGAGAAGAGAGAAGAGAAGAGAAGAGAAGAGAAGAGAAGAGAGAAGTCTGTCAGCCCATTGAAAATTTGTCCTATCAACTTCCTGAACAGAACACCAACAGCCCAGGCCTTAAGGTCAACAATTAATAAATGGGACCTCATGATGTTGAGAAGCTTCTGTAAGGCAGGAGATACTGTCAACGGCACAAAGCGACAGCCTACAGACTGGGAAGAGATCTTCACCAACCCTACATCTGACAAAGGTTCAATATCCAAAATATATAAAGAATTCAAGAAATTAAACACCACCAAACCAAATAACCTAATTAAGAAATGGGGCTCAGAACTAAACAGAGAATTCTCAGCTGAGGAATATCGAATGGCTGAGAAACCCTTAAAGAAACGCTCAACATCTTTAGTCATCAGAGAAATGTAAATCAAAATGACTCTGAGACTCCATCTTACACCCATCAGAATGGCTAAGACCAAAAATTCAAGTGACAGCACATGCTGGCGAAGATGTGGAGAAAGAGGAACAGTCCTTCATTGGTGGTGGGAATGCAAACTTGTACAACCACTTTGGAAATCTATCTGGTACTTTCTCAGAAAACTGGGAATAGGGCTTCCTCAAGACCAAGCTATTCCACTCCTTGGTATATATCCAGAAAATGCTCCACCACACAACAAGAACATATGCTCAACCATTAATAGCCAGAACCTGGAAACAGCCTAAATGTCCCTCAGTTGAAGAATAGAAAAAGAAACTGTGGTACATTTACACTATGGGATACTACTCAGCTATTAAAAACAAGGAAATCCCGAAATTTGTGGACAAATGGATAGAACTAGAAATGATCATACTGAGTGAGTTAACCCAGAAGCAGAAAGACTCACATGGTATATACTCACTTAGAATTGGGCACTAGCTCAAAAGGCATGTCCCACAATAGTCTTCACTTACTAGGAGATCGGGATAGATGTGAGGACATCCTAGTAGGACTCTAGGTAAGAGAAATATAGGAGATGGGGAAATAGAAGGATCCAGAGGGTCCTAGAAACCTACAAGAAGAACAGTGTGACAGGTGGATCAGGGCCCAGGGAGGTCTGCTCCAATTATTGCACTAACCAAGGACAATACAAGTAGTAAACATTGAACTCCTAGCCAATGGACAGAACATTCTCCACAGTCATGTGGAGAGCAGGGACTTTGATATGAACTCTGGTGCCCCATATTTCATCACCTCCCCTTGGTGGGGAGGCCTGAAGTCACTCAAAGAAAGAATAAGCAGGCTACCAAGATGAGACTTGATAGCCTATGGCCATACAGTGGGGGAGGTGCTCCTGCCGGCTACTGTCTTTTCAAATCTTCATTTCCTTGTGGCATCAGTTGGAGCAAGAGTGGTTCATGACTTAACAAAAGTTGCATGCCTTGCAAATGGCCTAAACTACTACACAGTGTTGCTTTGTCATGGATTTCTATGTCATAAACTAAAGTTCCCTGCTCCTGTGCACAAAGAACTAAGAAAAGAAAGAGTCCCAAGGAAACTTGGATGTGCCTTTTGCCTTGAAGCTTTACAGCATAATTTTATCATTTAGACAAAATAGAGTCTGAGAGGGTAAATGGACTTTGGAGTCACACAGCCATAATTGATGGGGAAGAAAACCAAGTCCCATACTCTTCCCAATAGCAAGATGTATTTAAATAAAAAGGTAAGTGAGGATAGGCATGGCTCATAAGCTTATAGTTCTTTAAAGCAGTGTTCTCATTGCTAATTTCACTCTAAATGTAAGGAAATGTCATTAGAATATCAAGACACTCTATAGTCTTATAAACTTTATAGGAGGAGTGGGGAAAAGGAAGAGGGGACTTATCAGGGCAGGTGCTTGTCACTGCTCTGCTGGGTTGTTCTGTGTCCTACCATGGGCAGGAACTGAGTAGTGGGATAGCTAAGCACTCAGCTGGCCTCAGTTCCCTCATGGTTCTCACAGCTTCTGGAGGATAGATTATAGCATTTGCAGATAATACCTTAGACACTAAATATTTCCTGCATACAAGCTGACTTCATCTGCTGTGGGAGCAATGGGACACAACCAGGTTCCACACTTCCACACTTGTAGAATGTTTTCTCAATATTTATATCTAACTTTCCCCAAGGAATATTTGAATGGTTAATTTTAACCATGCATAATTTCCACTTTACATGCTTTAGAATTCAATCTTTGAAGTGTGATTTCTCAATGGAAAAAAAGTAAACAAAGATGGTATCTTCACTTAGATTTCCTAGAAACATATTCTGAGAAGTAGTCACGTGCAGGAGTTTTCTTGGGGAATGAGGTAGGTAGGGGTCAGCAGAGGGAGAAATTGACTTCACGGTGTCCTGGTAATGGGTCACCTCAATGAATCCTACAGGAAATTTGGAGTCAGGGACATCCCTTTGAAGTTACACAAACTCGAGACAAGGAAGCAGGCTTGTGTGCTCCTGTGTTGACCAGGTTACTGGTGTTTCTAAAGGATGCTGGTCTTAGACACATTGCATCCTGCTGCCAAAGGCAGTTTAGAGTCAGAAGCAAAGTCTGGACCATCTTTAGCAGCTGGGGATGTGGGTTGGCTCTGCAAAGTAACCTGGGAACTCATCACAGTGCCCACCACAGCTGGCGTGCTCAATTAGCTCAAATTGTCTTCCAAAAAAGAAAGAAATCCACATTTGACTCAGAAGAAATGTTCTGCAACAGAGCCCAGAGTTCAGAAATGCATGGAACACTCACTTTCCCCTTAGGAAGCATGCTCAAATCCACTGCAGTCCATGACTGTCTATTATGTCCCACACCCATCTCATTTTTGCACGTGAAGGTTGGGGTGGGGCATGGGAGCTAAGTACTGTCCTTAGGATGATCTAGGGCTGATGGGCCCATCTTGCACCACGAAAAGCAGCCTTGGAGGTAGCATGCCTTCCGGAGTCAAGCTGTTGCTACTCAGCCCAGCTCCTCACTTCGCCCCCTCCTACTCTCCTCCAGAACATACTTTAAACTCAAGGGGAAAGCCTGAATCTGTGGATAATGACCTTGACCACATTTTCAGCCCAGATGCGGAAGCTGTGAGGTGCAAGTGGAGCAGCTCCTGGCTTCGCCTCCCATCTGGCAGCCAAATTCATTTTCTAAGATAGCGTGTCAAGAGTCCAGCAGGTGTTTATAAGTGATGTATTTTCAGAGTGACTTGGCAGCATTCCGAGAAGACCATGATGGAAGAGATGGGGGGAAAGAGGAATCAAAGAGAAATGCCTATATCTGTACCCATATTGGTTGGGGAAGCTCTTCTGCCTAAATTCACTGGTTTTATTTTACAACAGGGAACGACTTCTAGTCTCTCCTCTGGGCATTGCAGATGTGCCTGGCTTCTTGCCTTAGTGCTCTGCTATTGGTACTATAATTAACTATTTGTGGGGAACTGGGGAGAAGTATTTACTACAGCTCCAGAAAGGCAGTGGAAACGCTGCCAGTGAGTAAGCCTAGCTATTTCCCTAGCCATGAGCACATTTTTAAATGACGGCTGCTATTCTTGTTGCTATCCTTCATAAAGGAGGGGCAGGGACACTCTGGAGATGCTGTGAGCAAACCCAGGCAACTCTCAGCAGCAAGATGTTTCACTGAGAGTAATCTAAGAGTGTAGAGTGTAGAGCGTAAGCTTCCCTCAAACCCACTGTGTATCCCAGCCTATTCCCAACTCTACTCTGCCTCAGCTTCCCAAGGGCTGGGACTACAGGAGTGTGTTAGTATGCTTGAACTCCATGGGTCACTTTCCTACATCATAAAATAAACTTCCAAACATGAGCTAGCAAACTTTTACAGTCTCCTGAGAAATAAATGAATTTCTCCTGACTTGCCTTAACTCGTTCTCTCTCAGTCCTTCACCCAAGACCCAAAAAGAAATACCTTTGTACACTTAAAAATGTCCCTATTAAATGTTTTAAAAGTGAGTCTTTTGAGTATGCTTATTATTAAACTCTCCAGGTAACTCCTTTATCTGGATGCTTGCTAACAAACCGAGTATTGACTGAACCCTACCTCCATGTTGGGCACTGCCCCTGGGTGCTGAGAAACAATCGTGAATAAAATGAAGCCCCTCCCACAAAGCTTGTGCACTAATGAGGATGAAAGGGAGAGGCATAAGACTCCATGGCTGGTGGTTAAAAAAAAAGATGAATTATTACAAGGATGGATGGAGCAGAGTGGGAGGAAGAAAACACACATGGGAGGGATGCTCCTGGCTTATAAAAAGCACCTAGGGTTAGCTGCCATGGTAAGGCTATGTTTAAAATAAGAGTCAAGGGGGATAAGAGGAGATGCCTGTGTGCATCTGGAGATGAAGCATCCAGGCAGAAGACTCAGCAAGAAGAAAAGAACCTGAAGACCAGAGGCTCACTGTGTGTTCTAGAAATAGCAAGATGTGCCCTGGGAATGGCAGAACGGCTGCAAAGAAATGAAGCGAGGAAGAGGAAAGAGATGCAGTCTGAGAGCAGAGAGGGGTAAGACTCTGGGTGGTGCTCCCACTCGGGCCAGGAACTCTGGAACGACTCTGAAGCCTGTGGCAAAGGAAGGGAACAAAGTGGAGAAGAGGCAAACTACATGCAGGGCTGTAGGAGAGAAGGGCGGGCAGGTGGCATAAGTATGGGAGAAGTGGAGAGCTGGTGAGAAACAAGTCAAACCTGAGGGTATTCTTTGGAGAGGCACTGTTGATGGAACAAAGAGAGAAACAGGATGAGAAGGCGACAGGACTGCAGAGAGGGTGACCTGCTTTACTATAGTGGAAACAGTACCCAGTTGAGAAAGACAGGGGCAGGAGCAGGCTAACGGGCAATGATAGGCAAAGTGAGCTCAGTATTCAGCGCGTTAACCTCTATCAAGTACATGAATAGACATTTACCATGAACAAGTAAATGGCCACGGGGATACAGAAGAGAGGTCAAAGTTGAGCCCTCAACTGGGGCTCACCCAGCTATTGTAAAATATGACTCCATGAGAGAAGCAGTTGAAATTACCTATAAAAGTTTAGTAGATAGACCAGAGAAGATGACTAACAGTGAGACATAGGAAATCATAAAGTGTAGAGTGTCAGCGGAGGTGACTGGGGACCAGCAGACGCAACAACAACATGGCAACCCATGTAATCAGAGGTCAGAATTCAAAGGACAATCCAGTCAGTATTTCCTAATGTATCCACATTTGCCAGAGCACACTAGCCTTGTCTACAGTTATTGTTATAGGAGATGGCAATATTATTTCACTTTTCACTCTCTTCAATTTTTCAGTCATCCTCAAGTGATACTGAAATCCATGGTACGTAGATATACTTATGAAATAAAATTGGTGGCATGGATTTCGCTTACACTGGACACTGCTATGCCTGGGCTGGACAGCAAACACTATTAAGACGCGGAGTAGAGTTTGATTCAGAATGATGAAGATCAAGCTCTTAGGATTTCAATCCCAGGGCTGAGGACCTAGTTCAATCAGTGTTTGCTGTGCGACCATGAGGACCCGGCGTGGATCTGTAGAATCCATGTGAAAATAGCTGAGGGTGGTAACTTCTGGGTGCAACCTGAGCACTGGGAAGGTGAACACACATGGGTCCTTGAGCTTGCTGGAGGACCAGCCTGGGCCAATGGTGAACCTCAGGCCAACTAGAGACTGTACCAAAAAAACAAGATGGATGATAAGTGAGAAATAGTTCTTGAGGTTGTCCTCTCACTTAAACACACACACACACACACGAGAGAGAGAGAGAGAGAGAGAGAGAGAGAGAGAGAGAGAGAGAGAGAGAGAGAGAGAGAGAGAGAGAGAGAGAGAGAGACCCTCACACATAGAGAATTCAAGTAAAAAAAACATAAAGCCTCTCTCACAAGGAGGCCTGGTTCCACAGATGCATGACAAAGTCACCAAGATGTTGTGAGGAGACTGACAGAGCATGGCTCTTTTTTATTTTAAGAATCTAAAAAAGCCAGGGGAGGGGATTAGTGCTAGACACCAACAGGGGAAAAGAGTTAACTTCCAGCTAAGGAAAATAAAAATCCAGCTTGTACTCAACATTCATTTTCATGGATTTCAGAAAAACAAGTTTCTTAAAATAATTTCTTTGTTAAGATTCAAAATCCTAACTAGAAAGTAATTTCTCACTGGAGTCACTGCTCCAAATAGAATGTATTTCATTCAGCACTTAGCTGAAGATAACTGTTAAAAATCCTCACTGGTAACATGAGCAAGTATATAAAAGTCTATCTCACTACTACATTTTCATGGAGGCAAAGATAGGTTTGAATTTGTGGTTCCTCAAAAAGGGTTTTTTTTTTTAAGTCTTCAGAACTCCCATCCATTATTTTCAAGTTGTTTTAGCCCATGGCCTTTTGGGGGATGGTCACACTTTCCATCTGTAAAGGGCTTGATGCTCTGAAATCCAGACCATGGGAATTTTTTTTGAAGTGAGTGGAGTTGCACCCCTGCCATTCCCAGGCACATGCAGTTTTGTGGGGTTTGTGGGTTCAGGAGAGGGTACCAGGATGGAGCCAGGTCTGACAGTGAATAAACAGCAGGTAGACAAGGTTATCCGTGTGAGAATAACAGCCCACCGCTGGAGTTTCTCTAATTGGTTTGTCACTGACTGCTTTGAAAAGCTTGTGTTTTCCATCCTCACTATGGCAAGTATGTCTCATTTAGCTGTTAAAAAAAATTGCCTGAGAGAAAACAGGTAAGACAAAGCAACTTTCCATTTTCCATTCCCTGAAAGGGAAGGACAACCCATCTCCACGTATTAACGAGTTTCTTAATGGTTGTTAGTTGTAAGGGCACCTCAGTGAATCCACATGAGAAGGCCCATCAGAGACTAGAAGCAGAGCAAAGCAATCAACGCCTACTGTGAGAAGATGAACCCAAATAATTGTCTGGGAGAAAAAGACCTAGAGGGCGAGGCCGACCTGAGGTTGTTCTAGAGCTCAGATGCCACTTCTAACAGATTGTATTAGCTGTTGTTTCTTTAAAGAAGCCACTTTAGCTCACACCTTCAGATCCCGCCTCTGTACTGTGAAGACATGAACCAGTAGGTCCCTATGACTGTGACTGAGGGGGACCTCCTCCCCCTGGATATGCTCATAGGGTATCAAGTCTCTTCTTGGTAGCCTGCTATCCTTCTTCTGAGTGTCACTAGACCTCCCCATCCAGGGGACGTGGTCAAATATGGGGCACCAGAGTTCGTGTGAAAGTCAGTCCCTGCACTCCACTCAACTGTGGAGAATGTCCTGTCCATTGGCTAGATCTGGGTAGGGAGTTGAATTTTACTGCACATATTGTCCTTGGCTGGTGCCATAGTTTGAGTAGGACCCCAGGGCCCAGATCCGCCCATCATAATGTTCTTCTTGTAGGTTTCTAGGACCCTCTGGATTCTTCAATTTCCCCATTCTCCCATGCTTCTCTCGCCTAGAGTCCCAATAGGATGTCCTCCACTCTGTCCCACTTTCCTGGTAAGTGGAGACTTTCATGGGACATGCCCCTTGGGCTAGTGTCCAGATGTAAGTGAGTATATACCATTTGACTCTTTCTGCTTCTGGGTTAACTCATTATGATCATTTCTAGTTCAATCCATTAATTAATAAATTGAAACAAAGAGAACAGTCCAAAGAATTAACAAAACCAGGAGCTGGTTCTTTGAGAAAACAACAAGATAGACAACCCATAGAGAGACAGTATCTAAATCAACAAAATCAGAAATGAAAAGGGAAACATAACAACAGACACTGAAGAAATAAAAAGAATCATAAGATTCTACTTCAAAGGTATATATACCACAAAATTTGAAAATCTAAGGAAAATAGACGATTTTCTTGATCGATTCCACTTGCCAACATTGACTGAAGAACAGATAAATGAGTTAAATAGTCCCATTTCCCCTTTAGAAATAGAAGCAATCATTGATAGTCTCCCAACCAAAAAAAGCCCCGGGCCAGATGGTTTCAGCTCAGAATTCTACCAGACCTTCAAGGATGAGCTAATACCGATACTCTTCAAGCTACTCCAAAAGATAGAAATGGATGGAACATTACCAAATTCATTCTATGAGGCCATAGTCTCATTGATACCTAACCTCACAAAGACCCAACAAAGAAAGAGAATTTCATAACAATTTCTCTTATGAACATTGGTGCAAAAATACTCAATAAAATACTCACAAAACGAATACAAGAACACATCAAAGTGACCAGGTAGGTTTCATTCCAGGCATGCAGGAATGGTTTAATATATGAAAATCCATCAATGTAATCCACCATATAAACAAACTGAAAATAAAGACCATACAATCATTTCCTTAGATGCAGAGAAAGCATTTGATAAAATCCAACACCCATTCATGTTTAAAGTTTTGTAGAGATCAGTGATACAAGGTACCTACCTCAACATAATAAAGGCTATATACAGCAAGCCAATAGCCAAATCAAATTAAATGGAGAGATATTCAATGAAATTCCTCTAAAATCAGGGACCAGACAAGGCTACCCACTTTCCCCATATCTCTTCAATATAGTTCTTGAAGTTCTAGCCAGAGCAATAAGACATCAAAAGGAGATTAAAGGGATCCAAATGGGAAAGGAGGAAGTCAAATTATCCCTATTTGCAGATGATATGATAGTGTACATAAGTGACCCCCGAAATTCCACCAGAGAACTCCTACAGCTGATAAACACCTTCAGCAAATTGGCTGGATACAAAATTAACTCAAAAGAGTCAGGAGACCTGCCACTTATATGTTAGTACCCTTGTCTTTTAAAAGAGAATTTCAAACCTGAGCCCCAGATGTCCATTCCTTGTCCCAAGGGAAACCTTCGCTGGTGAGACAAAGGTTATTCATTTGCTTATTAAATAAAATAACTTCTCTACTGAGCTTTATAAATTGGGATTCGGTATAAGATTTTATTTTGTATGGTAGGTGTGAGCAAATGGGGTTCGTTTGACTTAAAAGTTAATGTTTATGGACTGGGTGAGGTGGCTTAGTAGTTGATGGTACTTAGAGTAAAGCTTGAGCCCCGAGCTTCCTCTTGGACCTCTCATGGTGGAAGGAAAGAACCAACTCCCACATCATGGTGTACACACACACACACACACACACACACACACACACACACACACACACACACCTACACAAAATTAAAAGTAAATAAAATGTAATAACCATGGTGTTTGGAAATACCTGACTTTTGAGGAATCCCAACTCTCCACTCCAGTCCATCCTTGTTCATCAGGAACAAGAAACTGAAAGCCAAGAAAGGCCAGGGAAGTGTTTCAAGTTGGCGTGTTTCAGGCAGAAGCAAAGCTAAGCCGCAAGTGGAGGACATGGGACGACGTCACCTTCTGCCTCCTTAGAGAGTGGTGGCTGCTGAACAGAGAGTGCACACTCGGCAAAAGCAAAGGTCCACCCCCGGGCCACTACCTCCCACTTGCTCGAGAACATTCCAGTTGTGCGGAGACTTTGGTTTTAAAAAGTGTATGTTGGAGATTAGCTGGAAGCAGTGGTGCATACAGGCAATCTCAGTGCTTGGTACCATGAGCAGGGGTAATGGAACTCACTACCAACCTGAGGCACATAGTAAGGTCCTGTTAGGTGAGTGGGAAGAGGCTCTGGCCGAAGTGGAGGAAAGAAGTGACGTAATCAAAAATCAAAATACACTGAACAAAATTTTCAAAGAACTAATGAAAAAATAAGAAAATTTGACACTTTTTTCTTTTGGTTTGTTATTGTTGTTGTTGAGATAGATTTCTCTGTACAGCCTACCTGTCCTGGAACTTGCATTGCGGACCAGGTTGGCCTTGAACTCAGAGATCTGCCTGCCTCTGCCTCCCAAGGCTGGGATTAAAGGCATGCACCACCACTGCCTGCTGAAACTAATTAATTAAATAAAATAAATCCCCAAAGGGAAAATGCCAATATAAACAGAGAAAAAAAAGTAAAGAAAAAAAAAGGGTACACAGATAGGCAAAAGAAAACCTCTTCCTTAGAATAACCACAAAGCAACCTTATAGTCTTTGTTCACAACCCAGGTTCTGCTCTCGGGAGCCAGTGATTTCATATTCTACCTGAACACCCTTTCAGCTTTGGAAAATTGATATCATACACCCTGGACTTTTCTAGAGCAAGCACTCTTAAGTTCTTCCTGGTGTCTTAATTGACCTGGGCGCCTGCTTCCCAAGCATTCCAAGGTGCACTTCTCAGAACTTTTCTCTGAGAGCTACATGAATCATCTGGCCTCACCTCAGCAAATGCCGAGGGCTGCCGCTGCCATAGCTTCCATACATTTAAAGCTGTTCTCTTAATACACACGAGGAGGATCAGTTTAGCCTTTTGTGGACGTCAGAACCCTTATTACTAATACTGAGCTTACAGAGACCTTCTAGTTCCTTCTCACGTCCCCTAACAACCAAGGACTTAGACCGACTTGAACTTTCCCATCTTGTCAGAGTTCCCTCCAACCTGCTGAGATTTCACTGGACCCTGATTCAGTCCCCTTCCCGTTTCCTAGCATCTGTGATTCTCATCAACAATGATGATCCCAACTACTTCTTAAGAACAGCTAGAAGACAGAAAAATATGACAAATCTCAGAGCCTTTCATCCAAGACGATATAAATCTATTAATATATACTTGAAGAAGCATTTCAAGCTACCACCATGTTAAAGGGAAATTAAAAACATTCAAAGTACCAAAAACATCATACGAGGAAAGTGAGGAACAGTCTCGTCGAGACAGCTATTTGCGTGTGTGTGTGTGTGTGTGTGTGTGTGTGTGTGTGTCTTAACCACATAGCTCTGAATCTGGTTGATTTCTTTGTGTGTGTTACTCTCTGAGAAATCAGTTTGTTTGCTGCGGAGCCATCTAATTCAGTCGTTCACATGACAAAAATCACCAGACCAACTGGTTTTCAATCTGGTCCTTTGAAGCACTTTGAATTTAGCTGATAACTTGCTCATCCACCTGCCACTGTCTGGTGCTGAATCATGAAAAGTTTTAATCAGAGACCCTATAGCAATTGGTAATTGCTAATCATGAGAGTGCCAGGTGGCTCTAAAGTGTTGGCCAGGTCAATTTTTTATAAAACTTAACAAAGAAATTCCTTTTAAATGAGGAAGTCAGGACAGCTCAGAATAGATTAATTCAGCTGAGGGTCATATTTTCTGCAGCTAGGGTGCAACTTATCATTTGACTAAAATCAGTGCACTCAAAACATTACTCCCGCATCTAGTCATGTGACACTGCAAGTTACTCAGCCTTCGCTAATGATTTCCATCTTGCCCTCCTTAACATTTCCTAACAACGAAAGTCAGAATCTCCGCTAATAAATTACCTTAATTTCCAAGTGTGGCCACTGCATCACAACGGCACCTGAAAATAACTGCCCCAGACTTCAAAGTGGGAAAAGTGACTTCACTCTGAAAGTACTCCTTAGCTGAGAACCTCATTGTTTTCACCCCTCAAGAGGGGAACGGTGATACTGTCAGCTACTTCTTTTGCGTGTTCTCCACCTAATTCTCTACTTGTCTCCTGGCTTGCCTTTACCTCCAGAAACCTTTTAGTACAGTGTTCCTCACACTGAACTACAATGGAGTCTGAACTTCCAGCCAGAATTTATGAATTATAAAAAACATTGTTATGGTAAATTAAATTACTCTTCAACAACAAATTTAGCCTCATGTCCCATCAGTTTAATATATAAATATTTCCTTCTCATTCACTGCATTAGTTCCATTTCTCATTGGGCCAGAATGCCTAACAAACCCACTTACAGAGAGGGGCTTAGGGTTTACGGGAACAGTCTGTCATGGCAGCGAAGACATGGTAAGGGGATTGAGAGGCATTTATGCTCATTGTGTTCAATGTGAGGAGAGAAAACCGGATGCTGGCGTTCAGCTCACCTTCTCCATCTTCATCCTTTTTTGTTGGTCCGGAGCCTCTGTCCATGGGGTGATATCTCCTGACTGCCGGGTCTCTTAGGCGGAAGGTAGGGTGGAACCGGAGGGGACTCAGACCCACCGTCTCCTCTCCCTGGGGGCTGAGCGGGATGGTGAATGTTGGCGACCCAACCTGGAGGAAAAATGCACTGCATTGGGTTGAAGCAAGGTCTCAACTTTTACTATGGCAGGTTTCTCTTATATAGAGTATAAGGGGTGGGCGGGGCATAAGGTGTGGGACCAATTGGTTTGTGTTACGTGGCTGTTGGTAGGCAGGGTTCGCATCAGGATGTGCCGGATGGACCATGCTGAGTCATTCCTATGTGGAAGTACGCACCAGAGACTGTTGCTGAAACCCGGCCTGCCTTGGTTTTATCCTCAAGGCCTCAGAGGGCTGACAGATTCGGCCATGGGATCCAATACTGACTTTGGAGTGAGTCATTCTTCCTCTAGAAGCACACACATCGATCCACTCAGAGATGTTTGTCCTAGGTGAAGCTGACATTGAAGACTGACCACCTCATTCGCGGCACCAGTTCTCCTGGGTTGTTAGAGATCCTAATCAGCACGGCCTTTCGGTGACCCAGTAGCTTCTAGTCCTTTCTCTGACATGGTGCCATATAGAAAGTGTGGGCCACAGTGAGAATGTAGTGCTGGGACGAGAAAAACCAGGTAGAGAGATTGAATCGTCATGGCAACAGGAAGGGCGAGAGACACCCAGATAGAAGATCCACGTATGGAGAAGCCATCACGCCCACTGACCCCAGCTGTTGCTATCTAGGGACTCAGAGTCATATCCTTTCTGAATTCTGGACCTAAAGATTCTTAAGCCAAATAAAGTAGTTGCTTTAAGTCACTAACTCTTGACATTAATGCAATAATAACCAATAATAAATAAATTTTCTGCCGAGGGGAGGGGGTAGGGGTGAGTGATGAAAATTCACCAGCTTAGAACAAGGCAAAGCGGGTAGATGGCCCAACGCCCAGGTCACTGTACGCCAGCTGTCTACAGATTTACAGTGTCTCATGTTGGTGTTTAGTTTGGCTTTTAAGGTTTCTGTGGTGCTTCTTATATTTATTCTACAACTAGTTTTAACTTGTATAGTATAGGAACTGTAAGAATTAGAGGTTGCCATAGTTTGAATGTTGAATGGAACCCAAATTGTCATGTGCTCAGGGATTGGTCCCTAGGGTAGCATTGGTAGAAGAAATAAGATGAGGCCTAAAGAAAGCCCCTTGGGTCACTACAGATGTACTCTGGCGTGGTGGATGGAGGGAGGCGGGGAATGAGGCTCTGTCTCTCTCTCCTCTTTCTCTCTCAGCTCCCTGCCTCATGATGTAAGTGGTTTTGGTGTACCATACACTGCAGCCTCCTAACCACATATCCAATACTCTGGGATTAATTGATCATGCACTGAAATCTCCAAAACTGTAAGCCAAAATAACTCTTTTCTCCCTGAAAGGTATTACCTCTGGTACTGTGTTACAATGGCAGGTGGCTGATTCCATAGGAGTCAAATTTCATTTTGTGCATACTTTCATGGTCCTCAGTGTCCTCATCTATGAAATAATGAATAACACCAACTGTGCCAGAGTCAGGGCAGCATTTTAAGCTGTGAGATGACAAACCTAAAAATAACCTCACTAAAAATGCATAGGAAGTAAGTATAGAAGAATCACAATACTTTAAAATTTTTAAACTAGTGCCTTATCAAATAGCAAATTACACGGGACTTAGATTTTCTTTGACGTATGAAGGAAACTTGAAGTCTTTTGGCTCTCTCACGCTACCTCACCTATGAAGACAGAACACATCCAGAACACTGATTCCTCTCGGAGGTTCTGTGGCCTCCAGATTTCTTTGGAGTGGAAGACTTATGGCAAAGATTATGAGTATTGGATGAATTCAGATTTTATTGCTTTCATTTGCTCCTGAACAGTTTTGTGCGTGCATACAGTGCATCCTGACTCCCGTCCTCTGGCCTCCTCTTATCTCCTTCCGAGCCCCGTCATCAACCCCTCCTCTCTACGAGGCACTTTCTCATATTCATTCTCTTCATCTTCTTCTGTGACCCACTCTTCTTCTTTTTTTTTTTTTTTTTTTGGTCTGTTTTACTTTTGGAAATTATAATTACAGAATTTCCCCCTTCCCTTTTCTCCCTCCAAATCCTCTCCTGTATCCCTCCTTTGTCTCTCTGAAATCCACAGCCTTCCAGGGAAGATGATAACTACAAGTACTGAGGACTTTGAAGATAAGCCATGGTAGAGTGGATTAGATGCTATGCTCAGCTCTGGGCTCAGCTTCTGAATGAGCCATAGCCTCCATGTGTGGTTATTTGGGGGAAGTTGCTGATACAGGAGTAACTAAGCTGTACTAATACATGGATGAATATTAACCCTTACTATTCATCAGCATGTGGGTGTGCCTCTATCCCCTTTAGCGTGTTCACTGTTATCGTTCCTGTTCGGTTCCTACTGGTGAGACTTTGTAGATGTAGCTTCTGAAAGTCCTAGGAGACATGATCTCACACCAAACTCTCCCTGATACTTCAGCTATTACAAATATCCTGCCCTCTGTTGTGCAACGATCCCTGAGCCTTAGAAGCAGGAGTTGTTTTGGAGATGTATCAGTTGGGACTGGGGATCCACAATTGAGCATTCTGATTGGTTGTGGTTTAATGCTTTGGGCTCTGTCTGTTGCAAAGCATTTACCTTGATGATCGCATTTGTCTGTGGGTATACAAACAAATATTTAAAATACAGCTAGAGGTTAGGCTGGTTTAGTAAAGTGCTGCTTGTAGCCTCTTCTGAAGATCTGTGACGTCACTAGCCCTGAGTAGTTGTATAGCCTTCCAGTACTGGGCATGATTTCCCTCTTGTTGAGCCAGCTTTAAGTACAATTAGAGAGCTGTTAGTTAGCACCAAGGTGTGTGTGCCACTACTACACCCTTAGGGTGCCAGGTCACTGCTGTGGTTCGCAGGCTGCATAGATGAATAGAACTGGTGGTTGCTTCCCCTCTTCGCAAGCTTACATGGCACCTTCTGGTGAGCCTCGGGGAGAGGGTATTCAAATCAATTCCACCACAGGCTCCTCTGGGGCCCTGCATCTGAAGTGCATGGTGTTGGCAAAAAATAAGGACTTATCTTCCACCTCCAGCAGGTAATCAAGGACAATAGCGATCGACTATAACTCAGAAGAGGGCTTCTCATCCTGGTGCTGCTGGCGCTTTTGCTAGATGGTCCTTAGCTCTTGGAGGAAGCATTGTCACCCCTAATGGAGAATTTGTATTTAAACTATATCTATGTGTGTTTGTAATTCAAGTTATATGTGTTACATGTTGCTTTGGGCAGACACCTCATAGTATGGCTCCTTATGAATTTTTTTTAACATCCTTAATTTTATTTTACACTTCTCTCTCTCTCTCTTTCTGCATTTATCTCGCACCCTAATTAGATTCTCCCCTTTCTTTAATCAGATCATTTGTAAACACCTGTTCCTCTCTCTGTTGCTCTCCCAACCTCCTACCCTGGCAATGGGCCCTTTTTACTTTCCTGATTTCTGTAGTTACTACAAGCTACGTACTCACAGCTGAAGATTTGTAGCCAGGAGTCTCCAGTGAGAGAGGACATGTAAGTAACATTCGTCTTTCTGGGTCTGGGTTACCTCACTCAACATGATGACCTTTTCTACTTCTGTCCATTGACCAGCACAGCTCATGATTTCATCTTACTTCACAGTTGAATAGCATTCTATGTATTCTATGTGTATGTGTAGGACACTTCTATTATCTAGTCATCAGTTGTAGGACATTTAGTTTATTTCTATTTCCTAGCCATTGTGACCAGAGCAGTAATGAACATAGCCGAGCGAGGATCTGTAAAGATGGATGTCAAGTCCTTCGGGTATTTGTCAAGCAGTGTTACAGCTGGCTCATGTGGTAGATTCATTTTTAACTTTTTGAGAATTCTCCACACTGATTTCCAGAGTGGCTGGACACATTTGCAATCCTACACCAGTGAATGAGGGTTCCCTTCTTCCTCATCCCTTCCTTCCCACATCCCTTCCTTCCTACATCCCTCCCTTCCCACATCCCTCCCTTCCCACATCCCTCCCTTCCCACATCCCTCTCTTCCCATATCCCTCCTTTCCCACATCCCTCTCTTCCCACATCCCTCCCTTCCCACATCCCTCCCTTCCCACATCCCTCCCATCCCACATCCCTCCCTTCCCACATCCCTCCCTTCCCACTTCCCTCTCTTCCCACATCCCTCCCTTCCCACTTCCCTCCCTTCCCACTTCCCTCCCTTCCTACATCCCTCTCTTCCCACATCCCTCCCTTCCCACATCCCTCCCTTCCCACATCCCTCTCTTCCCACTTCCCTCCCTTCCCACATCCCTCCCTTCCCACATCCCTCCCTTCCCACATCCCTCCCTTCCCACATCCCTCCCTTCCCACTTCCCTCCCTTCCCACTTCCCTCCCTTCCCACTTCCCTCCCTTCCCACATCCCTCCCTTCCCACATCCCTCTCTTCCCACATCCCTCCCTTCCCACATCCCTCCCTTCCCACATCCCTCTCTCTCTTCCACTTCCCCTTCCACATCCCCCCCCCACATCCCTCCCTTCCCACTTCCCTCCCTTCCCACATCCCTCCCTTCCCACATCCCTCTTTTCCCACATCCCTCCCTTCCCACATCCCTCCCACCCCCACAGCATTTGTTATCAATCATTTTGTTGTTCTTTGTCATTCTGCCTGGGGTAAGATGAAGTCTTAAAGTTGTTTTTGTTTTCATTTCCCTAATTGCTAGGGGAAATGAACATTTTTTGAGATGTTTCTTAGCCATTTTTCTCTTCTTTTCATAACTCTGTGTTCAGGTCTCGGTCCATTTTTTTGAAGGGGTTGTTTATTTTTTTACTCTGAGTTCTTTATATATTCTGGATATTAATTCTCTATCAGACATATAGTTGGTAAGCATTTTCTTCCATTCCACGGGTTTTCTCTTTGCCAGGTTATTTGTTTATTTCTTCAGAAGCTTTTTAGTTTTATGAAGTCCCTCTCATCAGCTGTTGGCCTTAATTCTTGGGCAAATGGAACCCTGTTCGGCATGTCCTTTCCTACACCTGCAGCCTGTAGTGTGCTGCCTGTGTTCTTCTAGCAGTTTTGGGTTTTACATTTAGGTCTTTGATCTCCATTTGGAGATAGTTTTGTCCACTGCAGTCAATACAGTGTTTTCTTTCTTCTGCATATGGACATCCAGTTTTCCCAATACTGTCTATGTGACCACAGGTTTAGAACTAGCCTTTGGAACCTAGTGAGCTCATGAGTGGGTAGAAAACTGATGACAGTGCATGCCCCACACACTCCAAACCTATCAGGAAACAGTCGTTCATCAAGGAGGATAGAACCTAGTAAGACCCTCCTGGACCCGTGATTGACTGTTAACAGGCCAAATGTTTTTTCTACTTATTGATTGATTGATTATTGATTTTATCACTTTACAGACTGATCTCAGCTCCCTCCCTCTTCTCCTCCCAGTCCTGCCCTTGCACCTCCCTCTCTTCCTTCCCCCTCCCCTTCTTCTCAGGGAAAGGAAAGCCACCCACACTGCGTACCAACTCACCCTGGCTCATCAAGTTGCAGCAGAGCTAAGTACATCCTCTCCCGTTGAGTCCTGGCAAGACATCCTAGCAAGGGAAAAGAGATCCAGAGGCAGGCAACAGAGTGAGAGACAGGCCCTACTCCCATTGTTAGGGGACCCACATGATGACCATGCTACACATCTGCTTCATATGTGTAGGGGGCCTAGGTCCAGCCCAGCATGTTCTTTGGTTGGTGGTTCAGTCTCTGTGAACCTTCATGGGTCCAGGTTAGTTTACTCTATAGGTCTTCTAGTGATGACCTTCACCCTTCAGGCTCCCGCAATCCTTCCTCCCATTCTTCCACAAACTGCCCTCCAGGAGCTTGACCTATTGTTTGGCTGTGGGTCTCTGCATCTGTTACCATCTGCTGCTGGATGGAGCCTCTCAGAAGACAGCTAGGTTCCTATCTGCAACCATATCAGAGTATCATCAATAGTGTCAGGGCTTGGTCCTCACCCATCTCACCCATGGGGTCAGTCTCAAGTTGGGCCAGTCAGTCATTGGTTTGTCATTCTCTCAATCTCTGCTCCCTCTTTATCCCTGCACTTCTTGTAGGCAAGACAAATTTTGGGTTGAAAGTTTTATGGGTGGGTTGGTGTCCCTCTCCCTCCACTGGGAGTCACCTATGGCCATAGGAAGTAGTGACTTCAGGCTCCATATCCCCCTGTTGCTGAGTCTTAATCTAGAACCACCCCCATAGACTCCCAGAAGCCTTCCTTGTCCGAGAGATGTTCCCCCACCAATTTCTGGTTTTTCTCCTGGTGTCCTCCCCACACACTCACACACACTGCTCTCTCACACCTGATCCCCACCCCTGTATTCCTCCCCAAGCCCTCTCTAACGCAGATCCCTCCCTCCAACTACTTCAGATGAATATTTGATTTCCCCTTTGGAGTGAGATTCAAGCATCCTCCTTGGGGCCCTCCTTGGCTTCTTTAGGCCTGTGGATTGCAGGATGGCAATCCTGTGCTTTATGGCTAATATCCACTTACCATACGTGGCTTTCAGCCAGATCTTATACAGACTCAGTGCAGGCTGCTACAACTGCCCTGAGATCATGCTTGCAGTGTCTGTCTCATGGCCTGAAGACAGTGTTTCATAACCCTTCTTCTGGCCATCACCTGTCTCTTAGATTCTTTCTGGTTCCTCTTCTGAGTCTCTGAGTCTCAGAGGTGGTGGCAGAACACTCATCTCTCACTGGTTCTCAGCACCTTGAACAGAACAGGAACCCCATGGTCATCACTGTTCCCTGCAAAGACAACTTTCTCTGACTAAGGACGAGAGGAATTTTTGTCTAGCCAGGGAAGGTGGTGGTAGGATGCACCTAAAATCTGACCTTAATCTCAGGCTCATAACTCCACTTTTCAATGATTTTATTTTTCATGCTCTCATCTGTAAGATGTGCTTAATAATTGTAGTATCCATGTCGGGAATGGATGTGGGCATTAAGTGAGATGATGCTAGATAATGTTTAAAAGATGACACCCATAATTGGTGACATTTTGTCATCTGGCATTTAACTCTATAGTGACTAACACTGACTTCCGAAACTTATCTCTGTGTGAGCACTGTTATTCGTGGTTCTCCTTCAGTAACTTTAAGTGTCATAAAAATCATGTTGACTTGGGAATAGACGATTTTATTCTCATTGTGATTTTGCCAAAATAATAGTTTACGATTTTAAAAATCAAATGCAGGCTATAAACATTAGTGACAGCTGCTTGCATTTTGCCCCGGCACTCCTAAGCCTCCTCTCTCAGATCATTGACAACTCCTGTGCTATGGAGCTCCGCATTTAAAATGAAAGATCCACGTTGAAAGGCGTCAATTTGTTCCATTTCAGATGTTGCATATGAACGTTCTCCTATTGTATTGAGAATTGGTTTTTGTCAAACAAAATCTGTCAAATTTTACTAAGTTTTTCTAGACTTTCAAAAGGAAAGCTCAGGGTAGGAAAGCTATAAATCTCAGCAGCTGCTGAGAGGGGAGGGGGGGTAAGTAAAGAAACACAAGCTAAGCCAGCCTGGAGGCCAGTCACATGGCAAACAAACAGCGGCAGAGCCCGAAGAAGGGCTTCAGAGTCACATCAAGGAAGCCCAAGTACAGCAAAAGCAGCCTTAGGTTCAGCCAGTATCTGAAAAAGACAGGAAGGAAGAGATGGAGGGGGAGAGAGAGGGAAGGACGGAGGGAGGGAGAGAGAGAGGGAGAGAGAGAGAGAGAACTCTTCTGAGGACATAAAGACAGATAGGAAGGAAGGAAGGAAGGAAGGAAGGAAGGAAGGAAGGAAGGAAGGAGAAAAGAGAATGTTGTAACCTCATAGTTGTTTGTGGAGAAAGTGCTGGAGACAGGAATTCTGAAATAAATATCCACTACAGGGATAATTATTCCACCTATCTCTTTAACATGGCTCAACCCTAGCCTGCCTTCCTAGGGGTGAGCCCATCTTCCTGAATGGTGGTCCCTCGGCTAAGTAATTAACCTGCCTGACTAGATTAAGTCTTTTCTCCTTTAGGTAATTTGGATTGTCAGGTCTCCACCTAGTCTCACAATCTCATCGATTTAACCAGAAGAAACTAGTTAGTATTCCCTTAATGGCCTTTAGTACTGCTGTGTTGCCTCCTACCTCCTTGAAGAGATGATTCAAAAATCCTTTAGAAGGTAGACTGAAACTGGGGAGGAGACGGAGCCCATTCACCATGAAATTCTAGAGATCCGTTCCCAAGTTGTTCACAGACGGATTGATTGTTCATGTCTGGGCTGGAGTTTAGTCTGTCCCTCCATTCCCCTCACTCCCTACCTCCTCTACCTCACCCCACCCCTGCCCTTCATGTGCAGCCTCCAGGCAGGGGCTCAGTGAGGAGGCAGGTGGGAAGCTGTGCTCCCTTCTGGCATTTCTGGTCAGAAAACCAAGGACAGTTCTGAAACTGCTGCTTGTGGGGTGCCTATCCTGAGCCGCCTGTCCAGTTTTTACCTCCTGCCTTCATTACTACACCCCTGAAGGGGGTATCCCCAGTTGCCAACAGGGAATTGGGAGATAACTAACACGGGTTCCTGAGAATTTAACTTTTTTAAATGCAACACACACACACAACACAGGTGCTGGTGGGGAGAGAGAGACAGAGAGACAGAGAGACAGAGACAGACACAGGGTTTCTTTCAGTCTTTGAATATGAGGCCAAATCAATATTCGGTGTTTATATAACTGCAGGTATTTAAGTATCATACAAGGCAGAACCAATTACACCAATAGCTTCTCTTTCTCAAATAGCTTTTGTGTTTTCCTTGATAATGATGACTTTATTTTTCATTTTCTCAATTTTTTTATGTCTAATTTCCCCCTAGACAGTCTAATAACTTTCTAGATCATATCTGATAAACTACCCACAGTTTTATTTAATTGAGTCCCTCAGGGAGAGATCACCCCCTGGCTTTGTTCTTTGTGGCTGCTGTCTGGCCCCGCTCACCCCTCCTCTGTCTCAGTCTCACCCTGGGCCTTCCTCTTTGGCTGCTCAGTGCTGGGTCCCTTCCTCCCAGATTCCCTACATCTATCCCTCTCAGGTCACCTCCATTCTTGTGGAGAAAAATCTCCTGACTTTCATTCTATACTCAGTTTAATACCTTCATAGATTACTGATTGTTGAGTTGTAAATAAACAACTCTTTAAAATTGAGTGTCACTCCATTCTCTCTGCTTCTGCGGTACTGCTGACAGGTCGTATGTTCTGACTGTTGCCATGTGTTCATCTTTCTCCAGGATTGCTTCAGCAATTAGTTGTCTGCACTAAATCTCCTTTGACCCTTCCCCTTTCTTCCCTCCTCCCCCAGCCCCTGCCTTGTTTTCTCTCTCTTTCTCATTCTTTTCACTCTTTTCCATGAAGGCTGGCGTGTGTTTGGGGCGGGGCACTGTTTGCATGCTTGCTTGGTTAGCAATATTTGAATACCACTTGCTAAGTTCTGATACATCAATTCTAAATGCCTCGGGGTATGTCTCTATGGCTCAGCCATTTATGGATACCTGCTTCTTGGACAAAACTGTTTGATCTACTCCTGAAGTCTTAGTTCAAATTGATTTTAGAAAACATATTTTTTTTTTTTTTTACTGGTTGTTTTTGCATGAAGCTTTCAGTTAGGCACTAGTTGGACTTCTCCATGCTTGATGACATAAGTGACTTTGATCTTCAGCAATAGGAACTTACCATCAAGTTGAAAAGAATAACCAGTAGCCTTGGCAACGGCCTGTGGTTTTTGTAGGGAGGGGCCTGTGAGGCCCCTTCAGCTAACAGGAGGGGACCCATTCCTGCAACTGGAGGTTTTACTTGATGGCCTAAGATATGTAGTTGAGGCGTCGTCCTCCACTGTTATAACTTGATTTAAATTCCTTTTATAGGTCTTTATATTTTAGGAAGCTTCCAAAGTAGCAGGTTTCTATATAAGCTGTGAATGGGCCTTTAGCATTAGCTGTCCCTCCCATCCTCCCTCCTTCACCCTGCTCTCCTAACCCTCTCCCCTCTTCAGTCCTCCTAGTGCCCCCTTATCTCTTTATCGCATTATACTGTATTTCCTCTTCCTTGGAAGCAGAAAATACATTTAAGTCATTATTTTTAATTGTACAAGTATCACATGAACACATTTATGGTAAAAATCCTGATAATTATTGAATTTTTTAAAAAGTTGTTCTTCAATCTCAGTGTTCTCCTGACAAGGAAAGAGTTTTAGGTTTCCTGTAGCCATTCTGCATTTTACAGTCAATTTAGATTTATGATGCATATAGAAAATTGTGTGTGTGTGTGTGTGTATGTGTGTGTATATGTGTGTGTATATGTGTGTGTATGTGTGTGTATGTGTGTGTATGTGTGTGTGTATGTGTGTGTATATGTGTGTGTGTATATGTGTGTGTATGTGCGTGTGTATGGTGTGTGTGTGTGTAGTGTGTGTATATGTGGTGTATATGTGGTATGGTTGTGTGTATATGTGTATGTGTGTATGTGTGTATGTGGTGTATATGTGTGTGTATGTGTGGTGTGTGGGTTGTGTGTGTATTGTGTGTATGGTGTGTGTGTTGGGTGTATGTGTGTATGTGTGTGTGGTATGTGTGTGTTATGTGTGTGTGGTGTGTGTGTGTATGTGTGTGTGTGTATATGTGTGTGTGTATATGTGTGTGTATGTGTGTGTGTGTGTGTGTGTGTGTGTGTAGAGAATGTTTTTAGCCAAAGTGGGGCCACGTTGTATGTACTAAGTTTCAAATCTTTCTTTTTCTTTTTCCATTTGGCAATATATCTTAGACCACTGAGCATTGTGGCCCACACTTACAATCCTAGCGCTTGGAAAGTGAGACAGGACTAGGAGTGCAAACCCAAGCTGCTGCTGCTGCTGCTGCTGCTGCTGCTGTTGATGATGATAATAATGATGACGTTTTAGCAAATACTACAAGCTGTTTCCAAATGTATGCATGTCATTTATTTAAGTGTTAATCTATTGATGGGTTGTTACTTCATAAACATGTCATTGTCCTTTGCAAACATGCGCAATTGTTTCCTTGAACTAAAAGATCAGAAAATGAATTGCTGAGTCAAATTTGTCTTTTGGTCCTAGATTGATGATCAGATTTGATCCCAAAATAATATCACATAGAAATCAGACACACGTCGTTGTGCTTCAAAAAGTGTGATGTGGAGAAGTCACAGAGTCACTCACTGCAAGTTCACTGGCCACTTTGTCTTTGTCCCCCATCTTGGGTTATTTGTTCCCTGGTATTCTATTCTCAGTAGCCAGCTGCATGCTGGGTCCTACATTCAGGGTAAGACAGCACAACACTTGATCAGGCACAGTAACACATTACATACATAGTAGGCAGTGCATAGTGGCAAGGTATATTATCCCAGAACTCTTTAAGTTATGAAAAAAAAAAGCATTGACACATATTAGCTTTGCCTAAAATTAGTAGGAAGATCTCTGATCAGGAAGTAATAATGAGGTATGCTCCTCCGCATTAGAGCATTTAACATCAAAATGGTATCTGAATAATTTATCGGCACTTTCCATGACCAGCAGTCTTTCCTGGTGGCCCCTGAGTATATCTGGAAGTAAAACACAACAAAAGATAAACTCCAAAGTCAGGTCTGAGAGCATACATCTCCTCTGAAAAATCAATCCTCCCGTCTTGCTTTTCCGTAACATACGCGAGATGTTCCTTTGCGCCCTCTGCACTTTAGTCCGCCTGGTGGGTCTTACCGTGATGGACTTGCAATCTCACCTGGCGGCTTTACATTCTTCCTCTGTACTTCCGCCTTGCTTTGAAAGAGATGTTCCTGCTTGAATGTGTAGTGGGCTCTGCCTTGGATTCTAGCTGGGCATGGGACACTCCTCGGTGTATTCACATTGATGACCTATCTACTGGCAGATCCTGGCGGGGGGGTGGGGGGTGGGAAGATCTCTGTCCTCCTAACATGCAGTGGAATTTGGTTCTAAATTTTTCCTTTATCTGAAACTTCCTGGTACAAGCCCTCCTGGATCACCTTTCTTTCTTGAATGATTCCCCCATGCTAATGAAGGGTGAGGTCAGAAGAAAAACCATTCTGTTATATAAGGATTTTAATAGCTGAGTAGTATTCCATAGTGTATATGTACCAGTTTCTTTATCCATTCTTCTACTGAGGGACACTTAGGCTGTTTCCATGTTCTGGCTATTATGAATAAAGCCGCTATGAACATGGTTGAGCAAATGTTCTTGTTGTGTGCTGGAGCATCTTCTGGGTATATTCCAAGGAGTGGAATAGCTGGGTCTTGAGGAAACCCTATTCCCATTTTTCTGAGATAGCACCAGATAGATTTCCAAAGTGGCTGTACTAGTTTGCAATCCCACCAGCAATGAAGGAGTGTTCCTCTCTCCCCACATCCTCGCCAGCATGTGGTGTCGCTTGAGTTTTTGATCTTAGCCATTCTGATGGGTGTAAGATGGAATCTCAGAGTTGTTTTGATTTGCATTTCCCTGATGACTAAGGAGGTTGAGCATTTCTTTAAGTGTTTCTCAGCCATTTGATACTCCTCTGTTGAGAATTCTCTGTTTAGTTCCAAGCCCCATTTCTCAATTGGGTTATTCGGTTTGGTGGTGTTTAATTTCTTGAGTTCTTTATATATTTTGGATATTAGACCAACAAGGAATTCCCGAAATTTGTGGATAAATGGATTGAGCTAAAAATGATCATAATGAGTGAGTTAACCCAGAAGCAGAAAGAATCAAATGGTATATACTCACTTATATCTGCATATTAGCCCAAGGGACATGTCCCACGAAAGCCTTCACTTACCAGGAAACTGGGACAGAGGGGAGGGCATCCTATTGGGACTCTAAATGAGAGATGCATGGGAGAATAGCAAAATAAAAGGATACAGAGGGTCCTAGAAATCTACAAGTTGAACAATATGATAGGCAGATTTGGGCCTAGGGGTCCCGCTCAAACTAGGGCACCAGCCAAGGACAATACAGGAGGTAAACTTTAAACCCCTTCCCAGATCTAGCCAATGGTCAGAATATTCTCCACAGTTGAGTGGAGAGTGTGATATGACTTTCTCATGTACTCTGGTGCCTCACATTTGACCATGTCCCCTGGATGGGGAGACCTGGTGGCACTCAGAGGAAGGACAGCTGGTAGCCAAGAAGAGACTTGATACCCTATGAGAATATACAGGGGGAGGTAATCCCCCTCAGGAACAGTCATAGGGGAGGGGAATAACGGGAAAATGGGGGGGGGGGGAGGAATGGGAGGATACAAGGGATGGGATAAACATTGAGATGTAACAAGAATACATTAATAAATAAAAATAAAAATAAAAAATAAAAAAATAAAAAAATAAAAAAAGGATTTTAAAAAGAAGTAGAAAGTGCCTTCCAGTCAGCCATGTGTGCTGATTCCTATGTAACTTCATGTACAAATACCCATTTCTTCCATTGGCTATGATTACTTTTTTACCTAACATAAATATTCTCTTTATCCCTTGAGCTGTTCCTTTCAAAGACTCAAGGAAAGAAAGAAGAAAGCTTCCATTGTTGCATCAAACACAGATAACTTCATCAGATGTACTGTCTCCCTCTCATCTCATTTCTGTAGCTGAGGATAAAAAGAACATCTCCCAAGGAGGCCTACAGAACAGCCACATTAATTAAAGGAAAGGGATTTTTTTATAATAACTAATGGGCATGCAGAGGAGCCTCATTAGTGGGAATATTTCCTCTGAAAGGACAGGCATGCTGTGAAAAAGAGTGGTATGGCTGGTTCTTTTTTTAATAAAGTGAGACCTTTTGTCTTCTTTCTATTAATAACACAGGCTGAAGAGAATGAATCTAAGGGAGTTTTGTAAATATGCCACTGTAACAGAATTATCAGATCTCAGGTTCTTTTTTTCTTTCTGTTCTAAGGTAAAACTTTTCCTCATTGCTTTTGCAAGGACAGAGAACAGTTAAGAATTAGGACTCTTCTAGAGAATTAGACCTAAATATAGTAACTTAAACTCCATTCATCCAACTGACGTGTGAGCCACTGGCCTGAACAGTGACTGGATGGAGAAGTTTATCACTTCACATAAGGTACTACACTCAACTATGAAAGACATAATAGAAAGATGGAAGGGGAGATGGATAAATAAATAAATGATTGGCATATTGACAGATATCTATAAAAAGATAGATGTGTAGATACATAAACTGTAAACTAAACTGTGTAGACAGACGTACAATAAAGAAAAATTTGGTTGGCTCCCAGATCCATGGGGAATTGTTTGAAGGACTCCAAGGATACCAAAAACTGCAGCTATGCCAGTCCCTTACAGAAACCGTGTAGTGCTTGCATATAACATACATCCATTCTCCTAGGAACTTCCTTAACATACTTAATACTATCCAAAGATAATGCTGTGGGAATGGTTATTATGGGATGTCAGCTAGGAAGTAATGACAAAGGGAAAAGCCTGTTCACATTCAGCACGGATGCAGCTTTTAAAAAAACATGTTTCGCATCTAGTCAGCTAAAACTGGCATATGAATCCCCTGAATATGGGGGGGGGGACAGATGTTTCCAAAATAAGGACACTAAAGGTGAGGTTGAATCCTTCAGGTAGTTCAAGGAAGCATGGGATGGCACATAGGGTTAGTATAACACACAAACTCTTCGCAAGGCACATTGGCCACATCCCGTTACTGTAGCGGCAGAAAGAGCACCAGACTCTCCTTTAGAAACTGGACACCTCACCAACACCATGCACATCTCGACAGAGTGTAAGGCCTCCTGAGGCTCAGCCACCACTCAAGTATATATCTAGTGATTATGGGCCAAATTTTAGGACTGACTACATAACTACCAAGACCAGCTCTAACTAAGCACTTTCTCTCTCCAACTACAGTATGGCCACTATATTATTTTAAAGATAAGCTTTTATTTACTTACTTAGTTAATCAGTCAGTCAGTTAGTTAGTTAGTGGTGCTGGTGGATTGAATCTATGGCCTCTTGCAGGCTAGATGACTGCTATACCACTGAGGTACATTCTTAGCCCCCAAGGATGGGCATATTTTGAAAGACACTTAAAGCTTCAGTTTTGGGTCCTGAAGAGCTACATAATTATTAATCTTTCTATGCAAGAAGTAAATACACCAAAGATATCGGCACTCCTGGTTGTTCACTCCACCTAAGTCAGGCTAGCAGTCTAGCTTAGATCTGTATCAGGTTAAATGGACATTAGTTACCTATTTTAACTTCTACCCCTACTCCTCTAAGTGGAAACAAACAAGCAAAGCAGCCAGCCACTAGGTTCCTAACTACTTAGCTGACCAGAAAGATGAAGAAACTTGGGGTAGTGAATCCTCATATTGCACGTCTTACCTGTATTACCACAAGCACATTAGGTCTTTGGAAGGCAGGCAGCTCATCCTGGATCTCTCAAACATCCCATCATATCATCTCTACTCTTACCAACACCGGATCTCAGGGCTGGGGAGTTTGCAAGTCTCTGCCATTCTCCTGTGTGCTGTGTGAGGTTGTGTCAGACAGGAACCATCCTCCATGGCTTCCACTCACTACAGAGATGAGTATAAACAGCTCACAGCCAAAGAGGTTTTTACTAGCTCCACACACATTCCCATCCACACTACTCCTGAACCGACGGGCAGCACCTAATCTACAACTGCCCTGTGCTGGGCTAACTGTTACACACTGCACACAGCTGGCAATGCCTTTTCCGAATGCAAACCTTGATTTCCCCTAGGCCATATCTTAATCACCGTCATGGCCATCTGGCTCTCCCAGAAGTTACCTGCTGTTTCCTTTATCATTCCTTGTTTGGGGGAACCAAACGTGTGTGTGTGTGTGTGTGTGTGTGTGTGTGTGTGTGTGTGTGTGTGTGTGTGTGAACTGTGAATCTTTCCGTAGTTCTTGAGGCCACTATCTTTTGAGCTCCTCCTATGAACTAACGTAGACAGTGGACCTCCAGGAAAGCAGTAACATTTGAGCCAAAGATCTGAGGAAATATTCAACTATGGGCAGATAGGGATTAATTCTGTCCTCAATCCCTGTCATCTGTCACTGCTGCTAACATATCAGAAGTGGGATTTTCCTTCCCCCCAGGTCTGGAAATTGGGTCACAACTTTATCTGTGAATTGGCACATCACAGAGACATACAGGTTGGTGCTAACAGGTCTGGTGAACACTTGAAAAAGCTTCTTACCACCAAACCATGTCTGGCTGCTAAGAATATTTGATGTGGCCACCGCTTTCCATTTTAACTCATAAGTTGCTTGCTATATGAACTTTAACTGGTAAAATACAGTTTTCAAAGGCCCATAGGAAAATATATAAATGCAGGTCAAAGATGGCTTCAGATATCTCTCAGAATGATTCTGGATAGAAGAAGCTCTGTTGCTCCCACTTCCCCCAAAGTGAACAAACTCTAGGTAATGATACAGAGACTTATCTTAGGACCCCACTGCTGAAAATGACAGAAAAGGCCATGGTACCTGACCCACGTGGCTATTTGAAAATCATCTGGAGTGAAAAGAAGCCAGAATCAGCATACAGTGTATAACAAAACCCAGATGTCTTTTGAATAAAAGGTTAATCAAATGCTAATGCTAAATGAAAGAGTTTTTAAAGGCAGGAGAAAGAATGTTGGAGAGAAATAGGGAAATTATATGCAGCCTCCATATGAGTTGGAAGAGAAAGCTCTCTGCACAGAATCTTTCAGAGGAGATTAACCTTTTCTGTAACACCTAAAATGTGTCAGGTGCCTTATAAGAAAAGTGCTAACTACTATGCCAGGAGCCTAAGATTCAAAAAAATGGCTAAAGTGTGAAGTTGTACAGAGAGAGAGACAGACAGAGAGAGAGAGACAGACAGAGACAGAGAGACAAAGACAGAGAGACAGAAACAGAGAGACAGAGAGAGACAGACAGACAGACAGACAGACAGAGAGACAGACAGAGAGAGAGACAGAGAAACAAAGACAGAGAGACAGAGACAGACAGACAGAGAAAGACAGACAGACAGACAGAGAGACAGACAGAGAGAGACAGAGAGAGAAATACAGCGATGCCTTAGATGTTACCTTTTGGTCATATTTCATTAGACATTGACATATTAGTCCTGATTCTGTCAGGGATTCAGTGAGTTTGTATGTTTTTGTCCCCACCCGCTTTGCTTTGTGAATGGCAGAGCAGCTTGTGCCTTGCTTCCCAGCCCCTTCGGCCCTCATCTCGGCCTTGAGTGCTGGGTCATGTTCACAGCCTGCATTAGTCAAGGCTGTCCAGGGAAACAGCACCCCGGAGGACGGGACTCATATATGTTCTATGGAGTTGCCTTGTGTAATTGTGGGAGCTAGCAAGTCGGGCTGGAACTGACAGCAAGACTCTGGTTGCATTTCGGAAGCAAAAATTTCCCTCCTCTGAAAACTTCCATCTGAACTGAAGCCGGAACTAACCGGATAACACCATAATGGTCAGCGTTGACTATCAACTTGATTAGACTGGCAAACAGCTGGGAGATTAGTGAGGATTCTCTGGGATGACTGATGTTGATCATCAACATGTTTGGGTCAATAATCAAGTAGGAGACTAGTGAAGCGCTCCTGTGGGTGTGTCCGTAAAGACGTTTCCAGAGACAAGTAGATTCCTAGGAATTGGGTCGGATGGATAAACCCCTTTTGGATTCACAATTTTGATGATCTCATTAGGAGGTTATAAAAAGTAGTGGGTGGGGTTGGTAGAAGTAGTTCACTTGGGACACTTGCTTGGGGGCTTTGACTTGGCCTGACCTCATCCTGTATGTTCCCTTCTCTCTGCTTCCATCTGCCAAGAAATGAAGAACAGAACTGGGCATGTAGCTCCATGGTAGGCGCTGATCTACATGCTCAGTCTTGGGCTCTAAGCTCAGCACTTAAAATAAAGGTTAGGAAAATAAAGCACGGCCTCCACCACACACTCATCCCACCAAGACGGCCACCTCTAAGTAGCCACATCTGACCTCTCTGAAACAATGAGCTAAAACAATTCCCCCGTTGTTTCAGTCACAGAGAGGCAAACGCCAGGCTGGCACAGAGGACACTGAGGATTGTCTACTGTTGCCTCAGTCTACCAGTCTGAACATTAATCATTTCTAATAACTACCTTCAGGGCAACGTCAAAAGTGATGTTTGGCCAAACGCCTGGAACCAAATTGTAGCCCAGTTGACACTTGTCATTGGTCTTTACCCAGCCTGAGAGTCAAGGCAAGCAAATCAGATAGCAGTTGATGGACACGGCTGTTGGCAATGATTGGCGAGGGGCCTCCAAAGGCTATGGGGGTGAAGATACTTGTCCATGAGAACCTAGAGGCATTTCAGCAAGCTTTCAAGCTGGTGCGGTCCAGCAAATGTGTACAAACAGGGAAGGGGCAGATGAACCTGAAGAAAGGAGGTTAGAAAGTTTTATTCTGTCATGTCCAGATGGTTTATTACTCAATAACAAGAGCAAATGTGTCCAGCTTTTACTTTTTTAAGCCAGCAGCTTTACCCTCAAACCTTTCTAGAAGACAGACAGCCTGTCTCCAAGAACACTGGTTCCAGAGCCAGCAGTATAACCAGTGTACACACAGATGACTTTTATTTCAACGAGCACCAAACCTTCAATTCCTCCCCTAAAATTTGCCACTCCTGGCCAGCTTCCCCAACCACCCTGATAATGAAAGAACAGAGGTATATGTCACATTTTTAGGATCGTGGCCCTAAGGGTTGCCTGCCTTTCCTCTCATGTGGCTGTCATGATGGTCTTAATGCCTTCACCTTACCCATAACATGTAAACTATCCAAAAGAGCAACCTGGCTGGGAGTCTGACCTTTGGGATTTTTTCCTTTTCTGGGAGCATATATTGCATTGCTCATGAGAAGTGTCCTAGCTCTTTTGTGGTTACATGTGAGCTTACCCTTCCTGTACTAAATCTACCTTAACAAGCCAGAACCCATCACAAGCCTTCCAGGAACTAACAACTTTGCCCTCAGGAAAAGGGTGGAAGATGACATTGGTATGAACTTCAAGCTTGTCCTTCAGTAGATTTCCATCCAGCCTCCTCCTTAGCAGTGACCCTGCTCCAGTCAGACCCAGAGAACGAACGCTTCTGGATTGGCGGAAATATGGCACCACATTTCCAGAAGAGGAAGAGCAGGGAATTTCACAACATGCTCTGGTTCAGAGAAGGACAGCTTTGGGGCAGATGCTGTTTCATGAAGTGCTTACTCCCTGGGTGCCCAGAAAAGGCAGCTGCAGAAGGTCTCCACTCCCCAGCTGCTGTGGTTTGAATATCCCCTCCAAAACTCCTGCTGAAAGTCAATGGCCATTGCATCAATGCTATGAATAATTGTGTTGCAGGGATAGAATAGACAAAATCCAGAAATAGGTAAGTTGCTGGGGAAGTAAGTTCCTGGTAAGCAGATGAGTTCAGTCTGGTTCTCTCTGCCCTGGCATACTTAACCTGCCTCCTATGATGTTTGGACAGAGCAAATTATCCTCTTGGCTTGTGCCGTCTTCTTGGGCCTATGAGTCAAGCACTATGTGTTACTTATGTACTGCTCATTCAGTGGTATTCTGTTACAGCAGCAGAGCGTAAGCTGAACTACCCACTCTGTCACCCAAGATTATGGTGACATTATTCCTGGTATTATGGGGTGAACTGTGTCCCCACGAAATGCGTATGTTGAAATCCCAACTCCCAGTACTTCTGGAGATGAGTACGTTTTGAGTAAGGGCCTTAAAGGAGATAAGCTAAAATGAGGTCATGAAGGTAAGTCTCTAGACAATGTGACGAGTGACTCGATAAGAAGAGAAAATGTAGACCCCACTCAAGAGGAAGACCATGTGAAGACACAGGGGAAGAGATTCATCTACCAGAAGAGAGGCCAGAGCAGAAACCAACCCCACTGACACCTTGACTTGTGGCCCCAGCATCATGAGAAAAGAAATGCTATCGTTTAAGCTGCCCAATGTGTGAGACTTCAGCCTTGGCAAACTGAACGCACTTAGTCTCCCTCTGAGTCACACCGTGGTTTAGGTGGTGACTCAGAAAGACTGCGCAAAGCTACCTCACATGCCACGGGAGTGAAAGTGTGAGTTCTTCTGGTACAGGACTGGATCCCAAAAGGAAATAAAGATGAAAGATGTTGCTATAACCCACCTCATGCCTACAAGGAAGCACTCCCTTCCATCCCACAGAGAGCCAAAAACAGAGTCCCAGGAAGAGCTAACACATCCCCTACCATTTTGGAAATAAATTTATGAGGTCATAATATCTCTCCACTTTGCTTAGCTGCCAAACGAATTGATTAGCCAGTCCCAAGGTGGAGGTGAATTACAGACAGATTTGATCTTTTCAAAAGACCAGTTTGTATTTCAACTGAATTCTAAGGCAGAAAGTTCAGGTAGACGTTTGAGGATCTGTAGTATGTTCCTTTAAAATAAAACAAATAAAAACAAATAAACCCTCATTATAAAAGGGCACCACTCCCACAAGGAGACAATCAAGGCTGGCAGATCTGGACTTGTGGGGGGAGGGATGCAATAGGGGGACCTGCACAAACCGTTGTACCAACCAAGGACAATGCATGCAGTAAACCTAGATCCCCTGTTCAGATCTAGCCAATGGACAGCTCAGTTGTAGGAAAAGTGGGGACTGCCTCTGACATGAACTCTGGTGCCCTCAATTTGATCACTTCCCCTTGGTGGTGGGGAGGCGTAGGGGCTCACAGAACAAGGGGAAGCAGGCTATCTAGATGAGACCTGATAGGCTGTAATCATATGGTGGGGGAGGAGGTCCCCTTCTGTCAGAAGTCTAGGGGAGGGGAATGGGGCAAAAGTGAGCGGGAAACAGGAAGATACAAGTGAGGGAATAACAATTGGGATGTAATCTGAATAAATTGTAATTTTAAAAAAGGACAAAAAGTGTACCACTGTGGTACAGAACATCAGTGAAGAGCTTGTTGTAGGCATATAGAAACAGAGGCATAAGGGAAACCCTGAGCTTTCTGCTCCTTTGTGCTATAAACATGATATATGGTTTGTTAATTAAAAAAAAAACTAACAATTGTCAAAAATTTTAAATATGTTACTATTCAAAAACTGTCATTAGTTTAATACTTTTACTATTTGGAAATCCAACACACTGACTTTTCAATTCTATCAATCAGCTTATATCTTTAAGGGCTTGTCTTTAAAAATAAGGCTTACCAAAAGAAAGAAGTACCTGAAACATAGTCTATAAAATGATGTGACTGGTGGTAGGCCAGAGCTAAGTGTCTGTTGACAGATGAGTAAAATAAATAAGTGAAAACACTGCTGTGTACATACACACACATTATTTCACCTTTTAAAAATTAATTACATTTATTTTGAAGTGAAAAACTTTTTTCATTGAGTCTGTTTTTCTTATTATAGAAAGGAAAATGTATATATAGAAAGATATCTCACATTCAGTCCTTCAAAAGGAGAGAGAGCGACAGAGAGAGAGAGAGAGAGCGACAGAGACAGAGAGAGAGAGAGAAGAGAGAGAGAGAGAGAGAGAGAGAGAGAGAGAACTAAGTTTTTCTCCACTTATACAAAACAAATTCAATCAAACAGCATCACACAAGTTAATTTCAAATACACGTTTACATGGTTAATCTCTTTGGTGTTTATTTCTCCGGGTTGTGTAATTGCTTTCTGGTTAGAGGCACATGTTAGTTGATTTATCTCTCCCTGATAATTTAATTTATCACATACAAAGGGTTAGAGTTACTTGGGTATAGTTTTCATTGAGCTCATAGATATTAGTAGGGGCAAAGCAGACCCACCCGTGATGGTGGGCCACCCCTTGAATCATGATGACTCCTGACTTACCTTACTCACACCCTCTCGCAGCCACCTCAGGAGACTTTTAGATAGCGCTCTGTTAATGTCGTACATACCCCTGTGACTATTCCCAGGACTCTGACAGTGGAGTTGCTACTGAAGATACTGCTGAGGGTTTTGTTTTTGTTTTTTGGAGTTTTGCTGGGGTTTGGGGTTTTTTATTATTATTTTTGGTTTTTCAAGGCAGGGTTTCTCTGTGTAGCCTTGGCTGTCCTGTCGCTTTGTAGACCAGGCTGGCCTCGAACTCATAGTGATCTGCCTTCCTCTGCCTCCCGAGAGCTGGGGTCACAGACATGAGGCTCCACAGCTAGTGAAGATGCTGCTGCTCCAAAGGATGGGGGAAGCTATGTATGCAATTGTTCTGTGGTGTGTGTGTGTGTGTGTATGTGCTGTGTGGTGTGTGTGCGCGTGTGCTGTATGTGTGTTTGTGTGTGGTGTACGTGTGTGTTTGTGTGTGGTGTGTGTGGTGTGTGTGTATGTGTGTGATGTGTGTGGTTTGTGTGTGGTGTGTGTTTATGTGTGTGTGGTCTGTGTGTGGTGTGTGTCATGTGTGTGGTGTGTGTGTATGTGTGTTTGTATGTGTGGTGTGGTGTGTGTGTATGTGTTGTGTGTGTGTGCATGTGTGTGTGCATGTGTGGTGTGTGTGGTGTGTGTGTTTGTGTGTGTAGTGTGTGTGATGTGTGTGGTTTGTGTGTGGTGTGTGTCTGGTGTGTGGTGTGTGTGTGCATGTGTTCTATGTATCTGTGTGTGGTGTATGTGTCTGTGTGGTGTGTGTACCTGTGTGGTATGTGTGTGTATGTTGTGTCTGTGTGTGGTGTGTGTATCTGTGGTGTGTGTGGTGTGTGTGTCTGTGTGGTGTGTGTGTTTGTGTGTATGGTGTGTGTGTGTATATGTGGTATGTGTGTTTGTGTGGTGTGTGTGTGCATGTGTTGTATGTATCTGTGTGTGGTGTGTATGTGGTATGTGTGTGTCTGTATGTGTGATATGTATGTTGTGTGTGTCTGTGGTGTGTGTGGTGTATGTGTTTTTGTGTGTGTGGTGTGTGTGTGTGTGGTGTGTGTGTCTGTGTGGTGTATGTACCTGTGTGGTATGTGTGTGTATGTTGTGTGTATCTGTGGTGTGTGTGGTGTGTGTGTCTGTGTGGTGTGTGTGTTTGTTTGTGTGGTGTGTGTGTGTATGTGGTGCATGTGTGTGGTGTGTATGTGTATGTGGTATGTGTGTCTGTGTGGTGTGTGTACCTGTGTGGTATGTGTGTGTATGTGGTGTGTGTGTATGTGATGTGTGTGTCTGTGTGGTGTGTGTGTCTATGTGGTGTGTGTGTTTGTGTGTGTGGTGTGTGTATATATCTGTGTGTATGACATATGTGGTGTGTGTGGTTTGTATCTGTGGTGTTTGTGTGGTGTGTGTGTGTGCCTGTGTGGTGTGTGTGTGTGTGTGTGTGTACGTGTATGGTGTGTGTGTGTATGTATGTGTGTGTTTGTGTGTGTGTGTGTGCCTGTGTGGTGTGTGTGTGTCTGTGGTGTGTGTGTGTGTGTGGTGTGTGTGTATGTGTGTGTGTATACAGAGGTTGACATTGGGTGTCCTCCTCCATCGCTCTCCACCTTCCTTTTTGAGACATGGTCTCACACTGAACCTGAAACTCACTGATTACCTAGGCTAGCTGACCAGTGAGCCCGGATCCTCCTGTCTCTGCCTGCCATGGATTACAGATTCCTGCGGCCACTCTTGGCTTTTTTACAGTGATAGGGACCCAAACCCAGTCCTTGTGCATGTGTGAGCACTCTGCTTACAGAGTCATCTCCCCAGCCCAACTGTAAGATTTTAAATGTTGACCTTTTTTTAATATCCTACAAAACTTTGACCATGTCCCCTGGAGGGGGAGACCTGGTGGCAAGGAGGGGACAGCAGGTCCAAGACGAGACTTGATACCCTATGAGAATAACAGGGGACGTAATCCCCCTCAGGAACAGTCATAGGGGAGGGGAATAATGGGAAAATGGGGGTGGGGGGGAGAAATGGGAGGATACAAGGGATGGGATAAACATTGAGATGTAACAAGAATAAATTAATTAAAAAAAAAAATATCCTACAAAACACCCATTAATTATGACAGACCTTTAAACACTTCTGAATTTTCAAGGAAGAAATTCATAGGCAGTAAAAATAATGATCTTGACATATCTTCTGTAATATTTGTATCACACGCATTTCTCTTGCTATGCTTTTGGCTACAACCTCCAGAGAAATGAACAAGAGACATCAGGGGGAACAACCTAGTATTGAGCATGATTTTACTGAGTGTCTCTGCTTTGTTTTTATTGCATTTGGTTTCTAATAAACACCATTTATCATGTGTTGAAAGGTTTTCATGTTTGGCTATTTATCAAAATGGAAACGTCCTCACATACATCATCTATACTTGAAAATTAATCTGCTACATGATCATATATGATTTTGTTCTTTTACACTATTAATGTAGTGAAGCACATTGCTTGTTGGGTGTCCCTCTATGAAAACAGTCCCCAGATTACTGGATTAAGTATATATTTAAGAGATTATCTTTTGTTGTCCTTAAATTCAGTTTATTCATATTTTTATTTAGGTGTTTAAGACTTTGGGAATGGTTAATTCCAGTGTGTGGTTTTGTTTTGTTTTTGTTTTTTGTATGTTTTTAAAATGAAGGAGGTTTTTTTTTAAGTCTATATTCTGAGAAGTTTTGGTTTTGGTTTTGGTTTTGTTTGGTTTAGTAGCCTTTGTGTCAGAATTTATCTCAGGAATTGAAACAGGACTGGAAACGTCCTGCAGCTTATGATGCCTCTGAGCATCTTCAACAGTATGGAAACAACAGGCCCTTCAGGGGTGGATAGAGACATTTTTAATGAGCTGGGCAAGGGCAGGGGGTGTAGCTCACTGGAAGAGTGCTTACCTAGCGGACTTGAGGCCCTGGGCTCCATCTCCCAGCACCAAAATAAACAAACAAACAAATAACTGAGACTCTCGGGTTCTCTTTTGAGAGCTGGCCTTGGCCTCTCAGGGTCTTTCAGGCACGCTGCCTATTCAAATTCCTCTCGCTTCTTTGGCCAGCTCTGTTCCTTTCTCCAGCCTTTGCAGAACACATGCTCATCTCTGTGATCGGACGCGTTGCTGCAAATTTCTATATAATGATTTTCGTTATTAAAAATCCCTTCTTTATCTGTAACTACATGCACTTATGGCTGATGTAGTATATAACTATTTTCTCTTTCTTCTTGTTAAAGTCCTAAGAGGCTTGTCTATCTAAGTGGCGCATCTAAAGAACCAAAGTTGGTTTCTTAATTGATGTCACACTTTGTAGTGGGAAGGAGACATTTGCTTTCTTTCTCTCTTTTTTTAATCATAGTAATATTATTTCCTTGCTGCCTTTGAAATTGTTGCTTTTGTTGCTTGGGCTAACACCATGCTATTTCACGTGTAATAGAAGTTACTTATATCTTATTAACATATGGCATTTGATTAAAAAGTCTTTGAGTCAAGATTTGGATTTCTGTCACAGGCTTTGAAATGAGAGCTTCCATTTTTATTCCTTTTCTAAGTAGTCTGTAATTATTTTTTAAAACAAGTTTTCAAAGAAAATGCAGGGCATCTGTTCTCTGGTTGCAGTGTTTCCTAGAGACTTATTAAAGCCCGCATCTTCCAAGACGACTTACTAAAGCCCGCATCTTCCAAGATGACTTACTAAAGCCTTCTTCTTCCACGTGTTTACGCATTGTCTTCCCTTCTTTCCCAGCCCTGACAGTGTCCCCTTTCACCTCCAAGACTTGTCTTTATGTGTTCTAAAGTTGTTACTTGAGTATATGATGGATTCTTAGAGGTTTGGGGGGAGCCAAATCGCTCAAGGGATATCCCTTTAAACAATAGGAAATACTTCCGTTTCTCCCTGGGCTGCTTCCCTCTGTCTCTCCTGATGCCAACATATTTGGAACTGTCTGAGGTTTCTTTGCATTTGCTCACGGGATCTTTTCTCTTGTTGCTGGATCCACTGATAGACAGGATTTGCTTTTGTTTTTCCAGGTGGACAACATTGTTTTCTGTGGCACCCTTAAGGCCTTCACCTTGTTCCTGTCCGCTCACGGTGTACACCTGACATTTCCCTTCGGTTTAGTCTTATGTAAGACTTTTATACTCTCTCAGTGCCTTTCTTTTCCCCTTTCGGGTTCCTTGCTGGAATAGCTAATGCTATTTCCCCTCCCCTCACATACAAAGGTTAGATGGCTTCAAAATGAATTCAATAGCAAGTCTATTTCCCTGTCAGCCTGCAAACTGCATTCCATCTTCTCCTGGCACAGTGCTTCCGAAGAAAAGCCCAGCCCTGGAGACATGCATTTGATTCGCCCTCTGTTGTGCTTTTTTTTTTTTTAATTTTTTATTATTAATTTATTCTTGTTACATCTCAATGGTTATCCCATCCCTTGTGTCCTCCCATTCTTCCCTCCCTCCCCTTTTCCCCTTATTCCCCTCCCCTATGACTGTTCCTGAGAGGGATTACCTCCCCCTGTATATGCTCATAGGGTATCAAGTCTCTTCTTGGTATCCTGCTGTCCTTCCTCTGAGTGGCACCAGGTCTCCCCCTCCAGGGGACATGGTCAAATGTGAGGCACCAGAGTACGTGAGAAAGTCATATCCCACTCTCCACTCAAGTATGGAGATTGTTCTGACCATTGGCTAGATCTGGTTAGGGGTTTAAAGTTTGCCGCCTGTATTGTCCTTGGCTGGTATGTTGTGCTTTCTTAATAACAATACCTGATAATAATAACAGACAACAATAACAATCTGCCCAGCACTCATGCATGTCAGGCGGCATTATTAATTATATTCCTAGCTTTCTTCTAACTTTTCAGGTGTAGGAAAAGTCTTACTACGTTTTCGAGACTTGCCTTGAATTTAGGATCCTCTGCCTCAGCTCAAGGCTGCAGCCCTGTGCCCCAGGTGTGGGCCTCCCTTCCCTTATGCTGGATTTTTCCTTCTCTAAAATCTTGTACCACCTTTTTCTTCCTCCTGGAATTTCAGAAATGATATCACATTTTAAAAAATAATAATAATCTTGACTGTCACTCAGTGAGTATTCCCAGCCTAAAGACTAAAACATTTCAGAAAATTGGAAGTGTGCTGGGTCGGCTGTGTCTGTCCCTCCATCCCTGTGGCCCGTCCTCCTTCCTAAGCTCTTATTACAAAGCACAGACCCCCACCGGCCCCGTGTCCACGCTCCTGCCTGTTCTTCCCTTGTTGTCTTTGTACTTCCTCACTCTGCCAGGAGACTTCATTAAATTCAAATTTCTACTCATTAATCGAGTTCTTTAGTGGTGTGCCTTCTTACAAAACCAAATTTAGAATACTTGTGTTTGTCAGCCCTTGACTACTTTCACGAAATATCCAAGATAGTCGATTTAAGAGGAGGAGAGGTCCATTCTGTCTCGCAGTTACCAGGACTTCAGTCTACAGTCTGCTGCCTTGGGCCTATGAGACGGTGATGACTTGGCTGAGGATTTCTCATCAGTTTATGGTGCCCAGGAAGCAAAAAGAGGCACAGAAAGAAACTAGGCTCCCACACTCCCCTTCAGTAGCGTTCTTCCAATAGTCCATTTTCCTCCTGCAAAACCCCTCCTCCTGCAGTTTCCACCATGCCCCAGTGGTGCCACAGGCTAGGGAGCAAGACACATGGCTTTTGGTGGGGGCGGGGAGGCATTTATTATCCAAATTCTGAAATGTTTGCTGTGAGCCTTTCCCCCATGTGTCTCTTGCCTTCTAGCAAACTGTTCCCATCACAGTGGTGGAAATACACCCCCCAGATTTCACTGATAATATCCAAAGTCATGAAAATCTTCCCCTGAGTTTGGAAGGCTTCTGTGAGGTCCACACAGATACCATCGGGAGTCCAAGGTGTATGTGCTCAGATGCCACCAGGAGCGCAAGATGCCAGATACTGTCTTCAATGTGGTGCGTGTGTTCGCACACTGAACCCAAAGCCACTCTGAGGCTTAGACAGTGCACAGCTGTTACTAGCACTGTTTCGCAAACAAAGATCATAGGCAAACCCAGGATGTTGATCCAGGCTGTGACCCCGGAGCCTGAAGCATGTCACCACCACACATTGCTACCATTTGTTTTTGTGCTACTGCTTCTACCAGCAGCTACATCTGTAATTTCTCTGGTGTCTGCCTAATTTTCATAAACAAAAATTAGAATGCATCCATAATGATAGGAAATGTGGCTACACCCTTGTACCTCCCCAAGCGAGATGAGATGTGGAGGTACCACCACAGATACTGTCCCAAGATGACACAGGCATGACCTGAAAGCCATGCCATCTCCCCAGGACCTGGTGACTGACTAGTTCACTATTCCAGCCTCTGAGGCTGGTGTGCCTGCCCAAAAAACAAAACAAAACAAAAAGAAAACCAGCAGATAGGCTGTGTCTTAGTTACTTTTCTGTTGCTGTGACCAAGCACCATGGCTAAGGAAACTTATAGAAGAAAGCATTTAATGGTGACTAACCGTTTCAGAGATTGATTCTGTGGCCATCATGACAGGTAGCATAGAAACAGGCAGGCAGGCCTAGAGCAGAAGCTGAGAGCTCACATCCGATCCACCGGCACCAGACACGGAGAGAGAGAAAGCCAACAAGAAACCATGTGGCCTTCAAAAACTTCGAAGTACACCTCCAGTGACACACCTCCTCCGACAAGGCCACACCTCCTCCGACAAGACCACACCTCCTCCGACAAGGCCACACCTCCTCCGACAAGGCCATACCTCCTAATCCTTCCCAGACAGTCCCACCAGCTGGGACCAAGCATTCAAAAATATGTCTCCGGAAACCATTCTCACTGAAACCACCACAGGCTGCTGAGTGAAGCAGACTCCCTGGGACAGAGACCTAGCAGGGCAAAAGCAAGAGACCAGGGGTCCCTGAGAAGGAAACAGACTGCTCTCAGAAACTCTCAGCCCCTCTCAAAAAAAAAAAAAAAGTGAGATAATGAACTTCATCGAACATAAATCTCAGGCCCCTTTTTATATAAAAATCCAAAAACTGAAATGGAAAATGCGCAGCGCCTACACGTGGCCTTTAACACACTCCTGGTACTCACGTGGCTGAACTGCTCATGTCGGTCGGTTTAGGCTTCATTCGCTCTGCCCGCCATGATCCACCTGTTCATATCTTCCCAAAGCTCTCCCAGCCTAGCCTGCCGAGGATGGAGCTGGGGTTCTTTAACACAGCTGCAGATCTTTTCTTGAATGTACATGCCTATGGTATTTCAGTGGGATCTGCGGCAGAGAGGGGAGAGGACACCTGAACTCAAGTCACCTTGAAAACGAGCCTTGTATCTCTGGCAGGCTTGTGCTGTTGCTGCTGCTGCTGCTGCTGCTGCTGCTGCTGCTGCTGCTGCTGCTGCTGTTTTTAACTGATAGATATAATTATATATATATATATATATCTAGCATTTACAACTCAATATTTAGGGGCACATGTCTATGCCAGGACTTTTATGTGGGCACAAGGATCTAAACTTTATGCTTACACAGCGAACTGCTTCCCACCGAGTCGTCCCTCCTGTCCTCCTGTCCCCAATCTTAAGATTTTTAACTGTCATTTATTCTAAGACTGGCTAGAAAGTGATTTAAGACAATTTCCCTTTAACCAGACCGGATGGTGAAAAAGAGCTGTGCTTCCTAAGCTCCTGGTGCCAGCATGGATCTTCTTAATGCTCTTGTGGACAGCTCCCTGGAAGCAGGCAGCTTCGGTCAATCATCCATCCCTCTCCTCAGGAGCAGACGTTCCTGATAGATGGTTTTCGCTGTCGGTTTGCACATTTGAGCCTCTGTTTGCTAATTGCCTGTCCTTATCTTGCTTGTTCTCCTGCCTAGAACGTAATGTTTTATATGTATTATCTTCATGTCTACTACACATCCTAGAGACAGCCTATGCTGTTCAAGATAGCACTACTGTCTCAGTGAATTTACCATGCCTGCTCTCCTTTTTGTATAATCTCCCTCATGTCTTCTATCGTTTATTTTTTTTTTAACCTCTCCACCCTGAGGTCAGGATTTGTTTTAGCCTTTATTACGGAACATCCCCTACTTGACAAACAACCCACACTTTTCTCAACGCAATGGCGGGTTTCTGGCATCGGTGCCCTATTTCATTAAACCCTTTCTCATACTAGCCTCTCAGTGTATTTTGGCTGTATGGTATGCAGTCACACTGAGCATCATCCTTTAAAGAGTTGTTTCCTTGCACATGTATTCCCTCAGAAGAGCTCTTGGATGTATGTTATCCCATTTCAAAACTCCATCCCTTGGGGATTTTGAGTAGAACTGCATCAAATTTACAGACACAGGAGTTGCTACGATGCTAGGTACCACTAAGCACTCCCATGTCTCTCTTTCCTTCTACAACAGTCAAAGCCTCCTCTTATGTACGTAAGGACATTCCGGAAGGATTTCTCAAATCCACCTCTCCTTCACTAATCCAATTTTCCTCATAATTTAGCATTCTTCTGAAGTGGCAGTTTTAAGCTTCATAATCCTATGTTCTTTCTGCAGTCCTCACATCAGAGCGTTTTCCTCTGGGGAACTCTCAGCCCCACTCACAGATTGCACTGGAGATGCGACAAACATTCACTCCTCCTCCTCCTCCTCCTCCTCCTCCTCCTCCTCCTCCTTCTGTTCCTAGCTCTAAGTCTATTTTTGTGTACAGCATCAGCTCCGACTCTCTGGAACAACAGCCTAGTCTTCTCCGTGTCTAGGCCGCCTCTTTTTTCCCCTCCTGGGCAACCCAGGGAGAGTGAGTGATTCCTGTGCACTTCAGGCTCAGAGAACGAAGAGGAGGTGAGAATCTGATTGTTCTGGTTTGATCTCGCCTGTACAGAGGCCAGGGAAAATGCTGCAACTGGAGGGTGCCTACTTCCTCCCTCCTGGACTAGCCCATCCAGGGTCCATGTGGTCCACCACCTACACATACCCTCATTAGACATCCACAAGCCCCTCTCCCCAGCACAACCGTCCAGTCCTAGCATAGTCCAGTGTCTTTGCAGCAGTGGACACCTGCTTCTAGGTGACATTGTTTAGATTAAGATGACTCTCCCCAGGACCTGGCCAGCTGAGTGACGGGGCACGCCCAGGCTCTACGGAGGTTCCTGGCTATCTGTAGATTGTGTAGGAAACACAAGTTTAAGTAGGGCACATAGCATAGCCCTTTTCTGGGTATGGAGCAAGGCTCTCCTTCTCTGTCTCATGTAGTCATTTCCACTAACACCCAGAGGCTGGGGTTTCAACAGTGGACACCCTGGGCCCAAGATGTTGGGGGAAAGCTGAACTCTGCACCTCATTTGTTGCAAACAATTTTCATCTTTCCTCATTTCTCATTTTTTCACCTTTATGCTATTTCATTAACTAACTAATACAAGGATTTTTAAACAAAATTCACAATAATGCAACAAATACTGAATTTATCTAAGTGCAAGTTAAGACTCTACCAGAATTATTCTCAAGAAGGAATAAGTCACCACAGAAGGGGGCCCCCCAGGAGCCTCTTCGAATGCCACATACACCCAAGATTGTATCTGGAGTGGAGTTCCATTTGGGAGAGGCACAAAGTCCTTGAGCAGCCTTCATTAATGCCACTTTGGGACTGTAGAAGTGACCCAGTAAAGTAAGTAAAGGACGCCAGGAAGCTTAACAAAGGCACCATCAGCATCGCTTTGGGCACAGCTTCCTCTCATCTAAAGAATATGTTAGTAAACAAACCTTTAAAAATCAATGTAGAGAGCAGGGCTCTCGGCATGCAGACCATGACCTAGAGGATAAAAGAAAATAAAAAGCCATGGGATGCTAGGAACTGGGAAATAGCAACTAAAGATGTCAGATTTCATGGGCAACATACATGGGTTTAAAGCACGCCGATTCTTGAGTAACTTCAATGTGTCCTTACAAAAAACGAATTTGAGCCAGGCACCCTTAATCCCAGCACTCAGGGAGGCAGAGGCAGGTGGATCACTATGAGTTCAAGGCCAGCCTGGCCTACAAAGCAAATTCAGGATGGCCAAGACTACACAGAGAAATCCTGTCTCAAAAAAACCCAAGATATATAATAATAATTATAATTATGATTATAATTATTATTATTTGTTTGTTCAAATATAGCTGAAATCGCATCTACAAAGGATTGATTTCAAACCACTGCCATTTTACTCCATGATTCCTTAGGTTTTTGAGGAGTCGGTCGGTCACGGTTACTAGGGTGGAGGGAGCACGCGCAGTGCACGGAACTTGGCAGCGACAATAAGTTCCGCCCACTATTTATGTATTCATTAGGCTGTCCTTTTTTCAATTGTACATTTACTTGCATAAGTATCTGGTCAGTGTAGATTTTACCCAGTTGGCACACGATGGTGAGGATTTTCCTTGTGTGAAAGTTCTGTAGCATAGCATTCTGGCCTGGGCTAAGCACTTGATAATCCTTTGTTGAGGGGACGGGGAGAACATTTAGTAGTTACTAAGCAGTGGGATGTTCTGATGGTGTACACAGGGCCTATGTAGGAAGGGTGGGCTGGCCTTCTCCTCTTTACACAGTGTGCATGGGTGCTCTGTCCTGTGATGTGCACTTCAGTCAAGTCATACATCTTTTGATGGAAAGGCTGTGGGTTCAGTGCTGTCCAAACTTAGTCATTGCTTCTGGATTCTCAGGCAATTCAACCTTTAGTTGCAGGACCATGTACCACCAAGACCCTCCACGACTCAGCTTCCCCAGACACAAAATACAGGTGACAATAGTGCCCAATTGGAGGGCCAAGTGAGCACTACGTGAGGTATCTGAGAGACCCAGGAAATAGGACCTGGTGCATAGCAGCTGTTATGTCACATTACCACTCATGCTACTGATAGCAGACAAAGGTGTTTTTTTTTTTTTTTTTAAAGAGAGTGGTGAGCATGGGAGAGGCAGTGCCCAGAAATTATAACAAAAGTGTGAGTACTCTGCCCCTCCTGGCCACCTGCTGGGTGCTGTTCTGCTGTGTCTGTTTCTGCAGAGTCAAGTGTCCGAACTGAGCCCACCTGGATGTGCCACAGCTCCACTCAGTGCCTCAGTCTCCTTTCACAGGCCCACTCAGTTTCTCCCTGCTTATTCCTGGTACCGTGTTGGGCTTCCTGTTGGTTGACTTCCAAGGGCTTCTAAGGGGGAGTACAGTTTCTGCTCCATTAAAAACTAATTATACCAAAGCAGCACTCTCCAAAACGTTCCTATTAATACACGTTAGTCAAGAAAATGTTCCTATGCTCCAGGAGTTTAGGGCCTGCTTTTATAAACAACACTAAGCAGATGTCTATATCCCAAGACTGTTTGGCATTTGAGGCATAAATGGTCACATTGCATTTCTGAAAGAAAGAAAGAAAGAAAGAAAGAAAGAAAGAAAGAAAGAAAGAAAGCAGAATAAGCTAAGCCATTTGCAACAAGAAAATGTTCCTCCCTGGGCGGAGGGGTGGGGTGGGGGATACTAAACAAGTTCTCGGAGAGGATGAGTGTTGATAAATGTAGTCATGGGAGTTAAGCTCAAAAAGGTGGAATGCTTGAGGCAAGAGAAGGGCTTCAGGAATAAGAGAAGACTCACAGGCATGCTCTTGTGACAGAACAACATTGGGTTCATGACCTTGGCCTCCCAACGTCAGCTTGGCCATGTCCCAGCCACATGACTTAAATTGCCCATTTAATTCTTTGCTTTAAGTTCTGATTTATGTGTAATAACTACACATGTGTCCTGGTCAAACCAAGGACTTTCCATCATCACATTTCTTTACATATAGAGCCTATGGGCTCCTCTTTTCTACTTCTCCATAAATATTAGAACATACTCCTCACCACCATCACCATCACCACCACCACTATGACCATCAATGACAATGCCATCACCATTACCACCATCACTACCACCACCACCACCATCGACAACAATGCCATCACCATCACCACCACCATCGACAACAATGCCATCACCATTACCACCACCACCACCAACAACAACAACAACAATATCACCGTTACCACCATCACCATCACCACCACCACCATCAACAACAATGCCATCACCATTACCAACAACAACAACGCCATCATCATTACCACCACCACCATCAATGACAACGCCATCACCGTTACCACCATCACCATCATTACTACCACCACCACCATCAATGACAATGCCATCACCGTTACCACCATCACCATCATCACTACCACCACCACCATCAATGACAACGCCATCACCATTACCACCATCACCATCATTACTACCACTGCCACAATACTGGGCTGGAATTGAGGACCTCACACATGCTGGGAAAGCACTCCACTGCCAACCTCTATCTCCAGGCCTCTTGTGATATTTTTTCTTTGAGACTGGTGTCGCCCCGGCTAGTCCTGCATTCATTCTGTAGCTGAGGGAGGCCTTGAATGTGTGACCTTTCTGCAAAAGCTTTCTTAGCAGCTAGAATTTCACAGCAGCTAGAATGATGGGCCTATGTGAACAGGCTCCTCTAGAGCATTGGCCTTAGCCCCCTCTCCTGAGCCCTTCCCAGCCCATAAACATCACAACTCCACATTCAGATTGATGTTTAGTGCCCACGTATGAGAGAACATGTAGTTTCTTCAGCTTTAAAATGGGAATAATACTAGCACCTTCCAAGGGTCAATGAGAAAATTTAGTTAGAAAAATTAGAAGCACAAAGTCCAGTTAGTATATTTTCAGGACATAAAGCTTAAATATAAAATTAAACATAAAATAGGCCACTGATGCATTTTTCCTATTTTGTTTCTTTGTTATTTTATTTTTATGCCACTTAACATGACATCTCTAAGAGTAGACTATCATTAAAGCTCTGTTAAATAAATAAATAAACAAGATGTTTTATTAAATTCTAAATGGGTAATTAATCAAACTGTAGCAGGGTTAGCACTGGGCATGTGTGCAAACACTGGGATGAATAGTGCTGTGATTAAGTTGACCACGATGCATTTTGTCCCTGCTAGGCAATCTCTCTGTGAACGTCACCATCTTTTCTCAGCTGGACGCTTTTCTGCAACTGTGTTACTCCCAGAATGAGGGCATAATTTGCATGAACTGTGTTCTGGTTCCAAGTACGGAATATATTAAGATACATTGTTTGACTAGGGCTTTCTAACGCAGTTAAACAGACAATGCAGCCTTGCCTGTCTCCCTTCGCCCAGACAATTGCAGCACAACCTGGACAAGAGCTGTGGGAACAACTTTGGCACCTTGGTTGTGTGCTGGTTTGTAAGGAAGGCCTTATGCTAAGGTGCTTCATTTCTGGTTCAGCACTGACAGTGAGTGTGTGAGTGAGGCAAGGAAATCCATACAAATAATGCCTTTGGCAAGTGAGCCTGCACGCTGGCTGAGAGCAAGTGCTGAACTTGCCCAAAGAGACCCGCTTGAGTTCTCTAACAATACACGTTGGTGTGTCTATGCTTTGAGTCTCAATGGGTAATGGATTATATTTTGGGCAGGGCCTAACTCGGGTGGGGTGCTCAAGAAAAACGCAAGAGGACTACTATTGTCCAGGAACATTGGCTCAGAGAACTCCCTCCTCCCTCTACTTCCTGTTATATTACTCCATATGGTTTAACCCCTGACTTTACTATAAAAATATGTTTTCAGTGATTCCAGAATTTTCTTTATGCCCTACATAAAGAGCTTGGGATAACATATAATGAAATGTATAAACTCTTTCAGAATCAATAATTCTCCTGAAGCAATTAATGCCAGGCCTATTTGTTACTCTTTCGCCTTAAGTCATAAAATGAAGGAGGAGAGCATCTTGAAATTATGTTGGTATTTAGAAAAAGCTTTGAAATCCAAATGCCACTGTCTCTCTCATTTAGGTGTCTAATTTCAAGGGGAAAGATTCTGGATGCAGTTGATGTATTCATCTTCCCACTGGAGATGATGGGGGAACAGCAAATTGGTTTTAACATGCTGTCTAGCTGGGGCATCCTAGAAACGACGGCGCCGGCCACGTTACATCGCAAAGCTATTCCATTTTTTCAATTATAGTTCCCATTATCATGCAGAGTAATTTCAGCAATGTTAACTTATTTCGCTCGGTGAATTTTGAGTCGACTCTCCGGCTAAGCACTGAGCATACAGTGCAGAATAAGGAATAGTCTGTAGCTGGTGGCTTTTGAGGCTGTTGGACAAGACCATCACAAAAGCATTCGTTACGAGCTCTGAGAATATAAGTGGAGAGCAATTAATTCTCTGTGGTGACATAAACTGTGGTGCCCCATATTTAACCACGTTCCCTGGATGGGGAGGCCTGGTGGCACTCAGGGGAAGGGTAGCAGGCTACCAAGAAGAGATATTATACCCTATTATCCATATACAGGGGGAGGAGGTTCCCCTCAGTCACAGTCATACAGGAGGGGAATAGTGTGAAAGTGGGAGGGAAGGAGGGAGGGAAGGAGGGAGGGAGGGAGGGAGGAATGGGATAACAATTGAGATGTGATATGAATGAATTAATAAATAAATACATTTTAAAAATATTCTCTGTGGTGAATGGAGAGAACTGGAGAGAGGAAATTAAGTTGAGCCTTGAGGGATGGAGAGGAACATGTATCTGTGGCCACTCTCAAGTGAAGAACACAGCTGGAGGTCACTAGCCATTCGGAACTATGATAAGCAGCCTGGTGTAGCCAAAATGAAGTGGCAGTCATGGTAGGAGCAGCCTGAGAGACAGCTAGGGCTGGGACCCAACACCTCTGCTAGTGTAGGGGATGGCTTCCACTGCATAGAACTAAGTTGAAAAGGGTCTCTTACCCCATGCCACTTCTTTGAGTTCCCTGCCATGTCCCAGCGGGTGTCCAAGGCCCAAGGTGCAGCCAACTTCCTGATTTCTCCTGGCGCTAATATTCCAATTAGGCAAGACAGACAGTATCCCACCCACCCCAAAAAAAGCAATAAGTAGAAAAGATCAAGAATTAATAAACACTACACAGAATGTTAGAGCTCAGAAACGTCGTAGAGTATCTCTAGGGAGATTAACTAGGAAGACACACAGAAAGGGCCTTTCCAAACAGCCAACATTTAAACTAAGATCCGAATCACAGAAAAGGAGCTAACCATACAAAGCATCAAGGGAAGACCCATGCAAACAGAAATCTCAAAGTTCCTTGGAGAGAACAAATCACTTATGTTTTAGGAGTAGAAAAAAGGTCAGATGGATCAAGTGTAGGGATCATGTATCAGATAGTTACTGCTGCGTAACAAACCATTCCAAAACATGGTGACATCAAACAATGATTTCTCTAGCTAGCTCTTCTCTTCTATGCATTGGTAATTTAAAATGAGTTCAGGTAGGTAGCTCCTTCATGTATCTGTGACCAGCTCCAGGTCATTTAGGTAATTTTGTTACTGATATTAGTCAAGACCCTTAACCATACAGAGAAACTTAGAATGAGATATTTCAACGGCCTCAACTCTGGTGCTTGTTGTCCTTTATCTTATACCTAGTGGCAGTACAAGACCCCAGAAAGAAAATATACCTCTTCAAGCCTAATGCCACAGCAGGCACATCATCACTTCTAGATTCTGTAATGGAGTTAGCATCAAAGCAGGTGATAGGATCAGACCAAACTACAGGGAAGGAGATAAAGCTCTGGCTCTCAATAAAAGATGCTGAAAGGTCACATTGCAAAGGGAAGTTATATAAATAAGGAGTGGCGTATCCTGTCTATGTGTTTGGAAATGTCTGCTGCCTAACCCAAGGCCAGGCATGAACGGGGTCAGTGGGGAGGTTCTCTGTTGCAATGACCATGAGCTGGCAGAGTGTGGTAGGGAGGAGGACGCAAATGCTGCGAAGGTGAGTTACATGTAACTGATGAGATTCATTCAGGCAATGGCAGGCCCCTCATCCTGCTCAGAAGAGTTAAACAGGAAGCTGTGGTTGTGTGGCAGGTCACCTGATTTCCATATAGGATTCTTCCCAACATCAATATTGTCACCTTAATGACAGATTCCCTGAGACATTCGGCATCACCATGTGACAGCAAACGTAGACCTCAGATGCTATATCGAGTGCCTCAGTCCTTACCAAAAAGTTTAAAATATTGTAGATAAATAAATAAATGTGATGGCATTTCCTTTACATAGAGATTTTTATTATCTGATATCCCCTAACCACTTGATAGTTTGTTGAAATATTAATAATAATATCACAGTGACACTGTTGAAAACTTGCCTTTTTCAACTTACCTTGCTTGATTGCTGAGTTGCCAAAACCAAATGTTGCTAATCTGTGCATTTACAGACCCTGCATACTCAAACTTTTCTCCTTCATCTTCTTCTACTGGAGTTTAAGTCTCCAAAGTGCTCTCTTCCCTTGTCACATGGTAATTTCCTGCACACCAAGAACTTGCTTCATTCAATTTCATGTAGCCAGGGACTCACACATGCAGCATCTACACCAAGTAGGCCATGAAGAAATATTCCTGAAAGAAATGAATAAAATCTTCCTCAGGAAGAAGATAAAAATAAAATCCACTGCAAAGATTCATCAACTAGAGTAGCTTGAGGTCTTGATGTCCTTCGAGACCCTCCAGTTTCATAACTGCCTCATAATTGTACATCACAGTGAGAGTGTGCTTAGCCTTTAAGAAAAACAGGTTAGGGGCTGGAGAGATGGCTCAGTGGTTAAGAGCACTGCCTGCTCTTCCAAAGGACCCGGGTTCAATTCCCAGCACCCACATGGCAGCTCACAACTGTCTGTAACTTCACGATCTGACACCTCTACACCACGGCACATAAATTAAAAATTAAATAAAATATTTTTTAAAAAAAGAAAGAAAAGAAAAACAGGTTGATTTCTACTCTGCAGTCCAATAGATTTGGAAATTCTTCTGTTAAAAACATCTCATTTTTAAATCCAGGGAGTTCTGGAGAGGTAAACTCCAATTCCCGGAAAAATATTATTTGCAGGCAATAATTTAGTTCTTGTTATTCCTGCTAACTGCAGATGAATGTCAGAGTTGAAAAGTCTAGCAATTGGCATCCCATTAGGGTTAGTGGAGGGGGTGTAAGGTTATTGCTATTTAACTGGCACTGTAAGCTGCTGGTCTTTCAAGGTGACCCAAGATGTAGATGACCTAATCTCAAAGTGGGTGAATTATCATTTCATTCTGGGAGACTGGGAAGAAGTTCTTCACTGTTAGGGTGTATCATGGCCACGTTGACAGTGATGGATAGACAGCCCTTTATTATACAGTTTAATATAGATACACAGGGCTGGGACAACTACCTACGTCTTCTGGTCCTGGTATTCTGTTGTCAAAAGCATGCACCCTTTAAGGAATACTGACCTGAGAGAAATAAGAGATTGCTTGTTTGTTTTTTTTTTTTCTAACTACACATTAAACAGTGGCTCCAACCCAGATCTGGTGAGCTTAGAAATATTGCTTTCTTCCTTTCTCTCTTCTATAATGGGCATATACCGTAAAAGGTCTTAGAACCAGTTCATTCCTACCTTCTCAGGGGAGAGTGTTTCTTCTTTTCTTCATGCAGTATGTGACCAGAGCATGGCTTACTAAACACATGTGCCAGATCAATAAAAGATATTCTATCCCGTTTTTATTGCTCTACTGCTGTGGTCGGCCTCTCTGTCATTAAGAACTCCCTCCTATGGCTGTAAACGTGTCACTTTATCAAGGGTTCCTTAAAAAGCAGGGTCACTGAAGGACAGCTTCTCAATTTTCAGATTGAAAGACTACATCAGGACTTTGAGACTCAAAAATGGGGGCTGCGGAGGTAGCTAGGCAGTTAAGAGAACGTGATGCTCTTGCAGAGGGCCTGGGTTCAGGTCCCGGCACCCATGCTAGGTGGATCACAGTCACCTGTAACTCCAAATCAAACACCTTTCTCTGACTTCTGTTGGCACCTGCACACACACGGTACACATACACGTGCATGCACATACACGAACACACACAATTAATAATAAGTAAATGTTTAAAACAAAAACTCAGAAGTGACTTCTCCATTCGTTCTGCTGCCAAGCCCAACTTCTGAAATAAGTGTGGGAGCAGCGACAGGGGTGGGAACCTGAGAGGTTAAGATATAGGCCACCTATGTTCTCTGTCACCCCCTAAGAAGTAAGCCCTCTCTTCTCTGGACCAGCACTCTTTTTGTCTGAGTGCCTTTAACAACCACTTAATTTAAAACCATTTAGTAATTTCCAAATGACTCCCAGCTCCACTACTCATTTGAATCACATATCATTGCTATCCAGACAGCAGGCCAAATATTAGGACATTTAATAAATGAGAATGTGAGACACCGAATATGCAAACAGCTCACTCAAGGGCAAACAGAAAGTCTGGACATTACCAAGACAAAGAAAAATCAGACTGGCCCCAACTGGAATTTTCCACTCTTTTGTGCACAACAACTTTTCAATAACCGTGGGAGGGAGAGAGCTGGCATCATGGTGCAGCATACTCCAAAATATGTTTGCAGCAGCCACCAAGTTGGCCTCAAAAAAAATTTACAATTAAGTTAGGAAATGGAGCGAGCGCAGCTCTGTGTCTAGACCGTAAAGACTATGGGATTTCAGGAGCTGGAGCAATGGCTCAGCAGGTAAGGACACTGACTGCTCTTCCAAAGGACCCAGGTTTGGTTCCCAGCACCCACATGGCAGCTCACAACTGTCTGCAACTTCAGTGCCAGGGCACCAGATACTGATGTTCTCTTGTGGCCTCCACAGACACCAGGCACACAAATGGTGCACAGACATATACATGAAAACAAAATGCCCATACATACAAAATAAACCTACAAATTTAAGTAAAAGAAATAAGAAGATTTCTATGTTCCAAACTCAACCCTGCTCACTCTCTTTTTGGACTCTTCCCATAAATACTGACCATATTTTCTTCTTAAAAGAAAAAGAAAAAAGATCTTACGTCACTAGCATAGTAAAAGTTGTCTTCTCTAAGTTCTTCCAGATAAACTACAAAGGATACGACATGGGTGATCTTATATTTTCTATATTTTGAAAGCCAATACAATGTAATTAAAAAGTAATTTTAATAATATTTAATTTACCCCAACATCTTCAAGATGTTTTTAACACAGAGAATTTGAGGACATTTCATTTCAGCATGACACCCATCTAAAATTATGTTAATGAGGCATCTGCGTCCTTAGCCTCCAAGCCAGCATGTATGTTCTACTCAGAGAACACCTCAGGTTAGGTGACTGAGTAAAGTGACTCAGAGCCCTGTGTAGCCTGGGTAGCCAGTAGCTGGCCCAGAAACACAAGCTTTTCCTCAAATTCTGTGACACTGTCCCCTCAGAGATATGCTCACCTTCCTCCCGCTCCCCGCCCCCGCAGCCCTGCTGCTACTAACTTCCACCCAAGAGGGAACCCCAAATACAACTCAGAATTTCTATCTCAGGAGAGCGTGTTATCCACATACAACCCAGGAGGAAAATCAGATGTAGATCCCGCAGAGGCTGACCTTGTGGCAGAGGCAAACAGGCCAGCAAACTGGGCAAAAGGACCCCACTCCCTCCTCCTCACCAATCTCCTTCCCAGTCCATTTGCATCCTGGGGAAAGAGAGGCCTCCCAAGTTGCTTTTGGGGTCACTGTTGGGTGATTCAGGCCACAATGGGCCATAATTTCTAAGGTTTCTCCCAGCAAGTCAACTACTGCTAATGGCCGCCTCACATTAATGCTGATGCCCACAGATGAAAGATAAAAGGGTGGATGTTTGTTTGGTCAGCCCATTGAAAACTCCAGGCCCAAGCCCATTTACAGAGCATTTCCGCACAGATAAATGAGACACAAATCATGTGTACCTGACTGCAAATGAATAGCTCGCTTGTCCAAGGCAAACTCTGAAAACTCCATTTCTCAGCCGAGAAAGCAATGACTAATGACATGCTTTTGTTTCCCCCTGGGACTAAGTGCCTCTTTCCAGAGAGAAACAGACCTGAGCCTCAACACCCTAACCCATCCCTACCCCAAAGAGACTGAATTACTGTGAATATTAACCTACCACCTCACCCTCCCTCCCCCCACCCCACAAAAAAACAAAACAAAACAAAACAAAACAAAACAACTTGCAAAAGATCAGAAACAGCAGTGTTACATTTGAACTCTGTCCCCCCAAAAAGCACTAAAGCTGAAAAAACGGACGGCAGGACCACTCAAGTAGTGATTCATGGGGTAACTGACTTGCTTTGGTTACGCTGTTTATTTTGAGTTCCGCTGCGCCTCAACATGGAAACATCAGGGGAAGCACAGAGCCAAGCTTGAAAATGATGCTGGGCATCCAGCCAGGCAAATTTCTCCAAACCTATAGAAGACACTACTTCCTTGCCAGGCACTGTGGGACCTCGTGGGCTGGAAGGTTATGGGTTGAGTAGGCATTACCTGGCTTGTGCTCCAAGTGGCCAAAGTGAGGCTCTGGTTGGTTTCTGGTTTGGCCAAGAAGGTGCACTTGTTTGTTCTGTCACTGCACATTAAGCCAGATAAACCCGTCAATACCAATGTTACTTCTGAATGATTTTTTTAAAATTACATCTCTAATAAGAATATTGATCTGCTCTATTGATTTTTTTTAAAGACCCTTTCCAATTTTGCAGTGTCTGCTAGTCACGGACCTTAAAAATTAGATTTTCACAGTGTTATCTTTGCCGCTTAATGTAATCAGTGCCTCTGAAATGTTTACTAATGTACGAGTGGCTCCTTTTATGCTTACTGTGTCTAATGTTCTTGTTGCCTTCCCAGGGTCACTCTTTGGAGCACGTAGATTGTTTAAGTGCATCAGAAGAGATCAGAAGAGACATCAGGGAGGACTTTCCTATAGAGTTAGAAAACGCTAGGTACACCCTCGATGCCTTTTCTGAAGTAAGCCAGTGAAGTTAGCCACTAGATTGCTCTCTGAGTTTCCCTGGAAATTCATGTAGCTGCTTTTGTGTATCTTCCCAGCCTCATTCACAGCTACAGCTTTGGTGACTTCTAAAGTCCCTGCAAGGGTTAATCCAGCAGTACCTGCTCTGGTATATATAAACCACTGGCCCCACCTCTCCTTCCCTTGTACATGACTGCTCTTACTTCTGTCTGGCCCAAAGTTGAGCAAATGCAACTGAAAAGCACCACCCATTCAGTCCTTTAGACAAGTCACGTGAGTGTTTTAAAATATGTACATGAGTGTGGATTTCAGCATCTGAGTTTCACTTCCTTGGCAAGGGCATATTCAGGTAGAATCCCACATTAGCTTGCACGTATACAAACACAATTGGATGTCCCATATCTGGCTCGCTTCCTTTCTCCCTTAACAGAGCTTTCTGAAACACACACATACACACATGTATGTGCATGCGCACACACACACACACACACACACACGACTTGTTCTCAAATTCTATTAGTGGTTTGATTTTGTAAGACCTCAGAGAGTGGTGGTGCCTTAGCACCCACCATAGAGAACATGTACTCCCAAGTGAGTTAGAATCCCAAAACACCATCAACTCAATCATTAACCCAGTGGAGCTGACTTTTCTCCACACCTTTACGTGTCCCAGCTGGTGACATGGTAAAGTGTTGCAGGTGCAGTACCAGATGTTGTGGCTTCTAGGATCTGAGAGTGAAGTGTGGAGAGATTTTTCTGTTAAGTCATTCTTGGGCCCTTCCTAATCCACCCCAGCAGACAAAAGATTTCAAAATTTAATCCTAGTATTTCTTAGTCTCTTCAATGAATACTAGCAAAAGCATTTCTTGAAGTCCCCATTTCCCATCTTCCCCACAGGTCTGGATAGTGTTGAATTCTCTCCTCTTGCTTTGAGGTTGCTGGACACTCTATCTGCAGCACTTCCTCCTCTTCCTCCTCCTCCTCCTCCTCCTCCTCCCCTCTCTCAGTCTTCCTTGCTCTTGCTACCTAATCTAAGTTAGGTGAATCTCAGCTTCTCCTTACACATTCATTTTCAGCCTCCATAATAAAACCGGGGCCTGACTCAACTGTTCCCAGCCCAAAATTGTGGAAAACAGAGAAACGCAAATATCTATTCTAACCTATGTGGGAGGGTGACCCTCCCCCCTCACGGCAGCATCCTTGTGAACTCTGCAAATAGACATCTGGTGTTGGTTAGAGTCACCAGAACTCTTCCCGGGCACAGCTGAGCCACTTCCCCTTATTTTCTGACTTGGGTGGGTATAATTTCTCCAGGTGTTCCAGCTGTGGCCTAGCCGGTTCTGTTCCTCCTTGACAGAATGGGACTTGGAGAACCGGTAAAATGCCTTCATTTATGACTGGTCCTTTTTTCCCCCCTTTCACTAGCAGCCATCACCTGTCCTCTCAGCTCCATACAACCCCCATAACCCTGACCTCCTCTTGAAACATTCTCATTCCGTGTACCCTTTATGCATTTTCACATTCCATTGTGAGACTTTCTTTGAAAGAGACGGGGGGAAAAGAAGTAACTCAAAGTCAAAATGATAATAAAATACCCCCAAATAGATGTAGGTAAGAGCTTTTTTAAAAGAGCACAGAAACAACAAATGAAAGGTTGGGAAACAATTTGGTTTTTTAGGGGAAAAAAAAAAGATTTCGATGCAGAAAAGAATGGCTACAATGAAAAATAAAAATGAAATTACCAGAGGCTCGCCTGTAACAGAGATGAAGGGTACATATCAGAAGTGAAAAAAATAAAAGTTTGTCTGACTCTGTCACAGACAGGCCTTTCAAACATCACACATCGTTCAAATTTATCAGGATGCGTCCTGCATCTACTGTATCCATCCCGGGTTGTAGATGTCACTTAGTTGAATGACAGCATATGTTTTAAGATATACCATTCTAGTCACAATGCTGCGTTACGTACTGACAGTGGGCTCCTAGCTGGGACACAGTCCCAAATGCCAAAAGAAACAGAGAACAGAACAGTAGGTCCAGCCCCGCTTCCAGCCATAACGTGGTCAGAGTAACGGCCAGCCCTTGAACTCGCACTGGTTTGTTCTGAGCCACAGTGAAGTTCGTGCGTGACGTGACGCAGAATGTGAGTGGCTTCTGACTAATGGATGTTTGGGATCCAGAACAGATTGTGGTCTGTTTGTCTGTCATCATTTCTCTCATTTGCCCAAATCCCCATATAGCATTACCAGCCCCTGTCAGAAAGGCAGGATGCATTCTGCATTGTATATGAGCTGAGTAACTGCCGTGGCTCTAGCTGCCGCGTGGGAGTTGTTTTGGTTCCATTTGGCTTAAGCAGGAAGCAATGAATATGTTTATCATTTTCTCAACACAATGTGATCCCAGGCCACTTGTGGCCAGTAGTCTTTCCACATGGCCGACGACTCCAGCCAGCAACTGCCATCTTCCAGGATGCCTACAAATGTCAAAGGTCTCCAGCATTCCTCAAAGCCTGCCTCTGCTTTCAGCAGCCTTAAATGGGATACCAAGGCCCATTTTTTTCTTCTATTGTCATTCCTGCAGGGACAGAAAGGAATACATCTGCTGCTTTAGATGAGATGCTCAGGAGGGGAGCACACACACAATCAGGGCAGAAGTCATGGCCACTCTACTCAACTGAACAGACAGAGGGCAACGCTCTGTGTCTTCACCTTCAAGACTCGTTTCTATGTTTGTGCTTGATGAAGAGACGTGTTTTTAATCTGATAGAATGTATGCAAGCAAGGATTAATCATAGTAATCAACACCAATATCAACCAAGGGAGAGCACCAATTTCTAATAATAAAAACATGCTTGCTATTTTCATGGCATGTCCCAATAATTTTCTCATAAGTAGTTATTTTTTCCTCTGCTCCCATAAGGAATAAAATGGATAGTCAAAGAAAAATAAGTCACACTTGTCTGCCCCACAGGTCGTTGAGGTGGAATGGGTCAGGCGCTCATTGGCTCTTGGTCCCCTAGGTCAGCCATGAGGATGGGTTGAGTTGGGCACATCTGTCTGTCTCCTCTGGAACATTCGTGTACACGCAGTCAGCAGGTGGTGCGGCTGGGACTTGGATGGTTCCAGGTTGCCTTGCCATGTCTCCTGCTTCCATGGTAGCTGTCGGCTGGGGAAATTATGGAAATAAACTATATGTCTCTAACAGATGAGGCCAGGCTTATCTGCCTGCTGGTGGCCACAGTACGAAAGGGCAAACCCCAGGACACTAACCTCAAGCCACTGTTTATCACGTTTGTTATGTTCCATTGGACAAAATCAGAGGGCCCTTGCGAATAGGAAATTGCAAGAAATAAGATAATGGGCAGAAGCCAGTTAGGGCCATGATTACAACAACCTACCGGAGAAGTTTCCTTATAAACAGTTTTATGTTTCGGAAGACCAAAACCCTGGGGACTTGGAGAAATGCAGCCAAATGACAGACTAGAGCTTGCTGTCTTCAAGCCCTTCCTTTAAAAGTTGAAGCAAATTCAATTCAAAGGAGTGGATTTTTTTTTATTGTTGTTAATTTACTTCAAATCATGTTACTGGTTTGATAATTCATTATAAAGGTGCTGGAAAGCATTTGGGATCCATGGCCGTGTTTAGGATAGAAAAATCCTCCGCCAGGGCTTTAGAGTCTGGAACGTATTTTAGCAATGAAATACAATGAAGAGACAGAGCCCAGGTGTCTGAGATGTCACAAGAGAAAGTCACCTGGACCAGGTGTCTGACTTTCCTCGGAGTTTTCTGGGGGTTGTCTGTATGGAGATGCCTTGTTTGTTTTTGAGACACCATCTCCCTACGTAACACATGCTGCTTTCAAACTTCCTACAGCTAGAATGGGCCTTGAATTCACCTTGATTCCCCTGCCTCAGCTTCTTGAATGCAAAGATTACAGGTATGTATCACTATACCCCATTAGTTTTAGATATGGAGGGCAGCACCTCCCAGACTTTGAGGTGCCTCGGAGTCATCAATAGATTTCTAAAAACAAAGATTCTGATTCAAGGTGTGGGGGTCTGAGACAAGCACACCCAATTTGATTCAGGGGGCGGGGCCTGGCACTGCAGCCATAACACACCCCATCAGATTTGGGGGCGTGGCTTCCCACTGTGGGAGGGGCCTGGCACTGGAGTTATGCTCTATTCCCAGGTGAGGCTAATGTTGCTTGTGGAAGAGCCACAGCATAACAGCGCTCTGGGAGTTAGCCTTGCCTAATATTCCGGCTCATTCTTATCTCCATTCACCCTCTGCACATAGCTCTCCTCTCTGGCATTGACACTTCTCACAGTGGCAACTCGGAATCCGACTGTGGTGTTCAGATATGTCCAGGGCGAGCACTCCCTCCAACTGTGCTGCATGCCTTGAGACAACCCTCACCCGTGTTATCACCAGAAATAATATGGAATTCACAGAATATCTTCTGAAACCCAGGCACCTGCCCCTGACAGTCCACCCGAGGGAGACGCCTTGCCCTGGTCTCTAGGCCCTTCTCCTGAGCACAGTGTCTTCTCATGGCTGCAGTTCTCTTTCGCTGAGGCAGAAAAGGGTGAATTCTCCCACTTCTTGGCCAGGCCACTCTGTCTGAAAGGTCTTTGAACCTTTAGTGAGACTTTCATAACGCAGTAGTAAAAGGGTAGGAAAGTGGCAGGAAATGAAAATTAAGACAACAGCAGCTTATTATTTCAAGCAAACTGCTTCCAGGCATCTGGGGCTTAACCTGCTGGGGAATCTCTGGAAAACTAGAACGTGCCTTAATGTCTTCCCCCTCAGCTGGGAGCAAGTTAAAAATTTATTCACCAGATCCTTGAACGCGCTGCAGTCCCCACATGTGATTTCTTTGGGCATAGAAGGAATGTGCCAGGAAAAAGCTTTCTGGGAGAGTCACCGAGTCGCCGATGTGTCCTAGTGGAGTCGTCCACTCATAAAGGCCAATGCAAAGGGCATCCAGAGGAGGCCAGAGTCTTTCTGCCTTAAGCACATGGGGAGAATTAATTAGTTCCCTCTGGTTGCTTCTTGTTCCGGAGAAAGACAGCCGTCCAAAGAAGAGGCTCTAAGAAAATGAGGTAGTAATAAGTACTTCCAATAGAAATGGCGCCACGTTCTGATCTTTCACTGAGAGAGGAGTGATCCTCAACAGTACTTGATTCTATAATTCAGAGTCAACTGCTAGAGTCTGCAAAATCCCCACCAACTGTCATGTTCAACAGAAATGCAATCACGTTTGAAAAACTGGGGACTTTGACTAACCTCCAATTGACTCTGACATACCAAGGACTATGTGAAGGCGTTGAATATAATTTTTTAAACTGCTGACTTGCATAAGGCCCAGACTTAGCCAGACAAAACAAAGAGACAGAAGTGAGATTATTTTGTCAATGTGGACATGACAAAGGAAGAAAACAAAAATTATTGCTCAAGCTTTGGAAAATCTCTCCCCCTTGTGAAGGAAGAAAGTGACCATTAGTTAAGCCCTTCTCGATGCCAGCTCCTGTGACAGAGTCTTCATTTGTCACTGATTTGATGCTGGCCTTTCCCCCAAGGCCATCAGAGAAACTCGTTGACCGAGTAAAGCTATTTGTCAGACTTAATACAGTGACAGAGAACAGTGCCTGCCTGAAGAATAGTTTATGGATTAAAGTAGACTCTGTCCCAAAAGCTGGGGTGGGCTGACTTGTTGGACTAACATGATGATGGAGCTGATTATTCACTTCAGGTTGGGATAAGGGCTTTAAAGGAGTTTTGATTTTTAAGCTTGTCAATCTTAAAAACTAACTTAACTCCTTGGTGTTGTCCAAATAATTTAAGTCCCTCAAAAATGTATGAGTTGAATTCCTAATTTCATCACACCTCAAAATGGAGCACTGTTTGAAGATGAGCTTTTAAAGGAGTGTCCCCATTAGTTTTAATTGTCAACTTGACACAGACCAGAATTATCTAGGACGAGAACCTGAGGAAAGGGATAAGCCTGTGGGCATGTCTGTAGGGGGTTGTCCTTGTTGTTGACTGATGATGTAAGAGGGCCCAGCCCACTCTGGGCAGCACTATTCCCTAGGCAGACAGTCTTGAATGTGTATGGAAGCTGTTGGGTTTAAACCTGCCTGCCACCGAGCACGCAGCATCTTCCACGGTCCTTGCCGTTCTACTTTGGCTTTTAAGTGAGTTTCTTGATCGGAAGTAATGCTGTGTGCAGAAGCAAGCAAGCCTGCTTTCAAGTTCCTGCTTTGAATGCCTGCCTTAACATACCTCAGTGATGGACTGTGACCTAGAATAAACTCTTTCTCCATAATATTTCTTTTTTGTAAGAGTATTGTTATCACAGTAACAAAAATGAGACTCAACCAAGAGGTTATGTTTAAATGAGGTCACATGGATGAGTCTTAATTCAATAGGACTGGTATTTTGCTTTGTTTTATGGGGTTTTTGTTTGGGGTTTTTATTATTGGTATTTTAGACAATTTGGGCTCCAATAATAAAAATACTTGGACGTGATTTATAAAGAGTTTATATTTAATTCTCACAGTACTGTAGACTAGAAAATCAAAGATGAAAGCAACAAGCATAGTGTCTAGGGAAAGGTCTGGTCTCTCCTTCTAAAATAGCACTGTCCTTCTGCATCCTCTGGAATGGGAAATGCCACCCCCGGATGGCAGAAAGGACAGAAAAATAAGTGAGGCGAACCCTCAGATGACACTTCTGAAGGGCAGTAATGTGCTTTCACAGGTGGGCCCTTCATGTCTTGATCGCTTCCCAAAAGGCGCTGCGTTTTATTATAACCTCTATGTGATTAAATCTCAACACATAAATTTGGGAGAACACCTCGACCATAGCAACTGATGCTCTCCTAAAAGAGCAGAAGGGCTCTGACCTCCATGAGCATCAGGCACACACGTGCAGTGCACAGGCATGCATGCAGACAGAATGCTCATTCTGAATGCGTAGCATGGCCACTGCGTCGTGCATGCCATGCAATGCCGATTGGACACTGCCCGAGAATATCTCAGCTTGGATTTGAATTACACTGTTTTTAGCGCACAGTTTTCTGCTCTTATAGAACTATAGAGTTTAATTATAGAAAATAAAAACAAAATCTTCTACCATCATTCCTACACATGTTACTCTCAGATTAATGTATCTTTGAATTTTTTTCATGCTAGAACATTTAGCTTTAAAAGCTGGGAATGAGTTGATGGTGTATGTTTCATTAAAATATAAGGCAAAACAAGTTCAATGAGTTTTGGCTTGGAATTACAAGAGAATTTCCAGCAACTTTTGGAATATCTCTAAACATACTTCTGGTTATAAAATCAAAATATTGAAGACTATCTACATGCTGCAATATCAAATATTCAACCAAAATTTAATTCTTTATATAAAAATAAACAAGCATGCTCATCTCAAAAAAATAAATAAATCATTTTCAACTGTTTTGTAGAAGAGAGTAGGAGACAGAGACACACAGAGAGAAGATGCTGTAGAGACACACCACACGAGAAAGCAGGCATCTGTGAGCCGGAGAGAAGGTCTACACGAGAACTCTGACCAGGCCAACTAGTTATTCTTAGACTTTTAGCCCTTGGGGCTGTGGACAAATACATTTCTTGTGCTTAAGCCAGTGAATCTTTAATATTTTGTCCTGAAAGCCATGTTCAGCTAATCCAGTCGGGCCACAGTTTTTCTTCTACAAGAAGGTAACTCCAAGAGTGGGAAATAATGGAGTGGAGATGGCAGAAGTCAGCCTCACTCTGCTATGCTGCAAAATCCTGGCTCTCCCCTGCTGTTTGAATGCTCCTCTGAAACAGAAACTAATTACAAATACAGATTAAATAGAAAGTAATGGCGGCTTTGTTACCCATTTTAGTCACTGATCGGTTTTCTCTAGAACAAAAGGCAACACAGGACACTCAAGCCAGCTTTGCCTCCAGCCTCCAAAGATGATGTTTCGCACTGTCAAGTATAAAGGCCGGATAGTTTGTTTTTCCCCAAGTAAGCACAGCTTTCTGTCATGACTGACCATTTCGGGCCAAAGATTCCATGATTTTTCAGTGCCCAATAGCTATCACTCATCACCTAAGGGGGTTATTGCTTGACTCTGGCTCAGGCCAGACTAGAAGTTTCTGGAAGTGGCTATCCTTCAGAGAAGCGCCAGACCACTGATGAACAGGAGTTGGTAGATAAATACTGCTTTCCTTCTTCACATGGGTGAAGACTGTATCCAGAGCTCTGTTGTTGCTTCTGTAACTCCTGGCTTGCTAATGATACACCCTTACTGGCTGCCCATTCTCCTGGGACCATCACTCGGATTAAATTACCTTCAATTCCTTTGCCTTGGAGTCTTATAGAGGAACCCAAATGAAAATGCCAAACTGTCGCTCAAGGCTCCAAGCAGCTCCTTCTCCTGTCTCTAGTACTTCTAAAGACTACTAGCTGTCTAGAAAAAATGTAATTGTCTAAGGTAAACATAAGAACCTCATGTTTAGAATATTCCTGACTATAGAGCTCAATGCACCTTGGCTTTAGGCACTAGCTTCCCAATGCCATATTCTACTACCCAGACATCGCTCTTGTAAATGGATATCCAGCTACCAGCAGCCCACTAAGGAAACCCGGCAAGCGCCTTCTTAGCATAACAATAAAAGCTAAAAACTGAGATAGGGCTGTAGGCTTGACATGCTATGAGTGTGCAAGAGACATGTCGCTTGCCCTGACCATGCATCCACAGGAATAAATGGAACACCCCAAATACACAGCGAACTAAGCCAGTCCCAGTCTCTCTCTCCCACCTCTCCTTGTACTGAACCAAGCCCCACCAGGCTTTGTAGAGTCCTGTGAGCCACTATGTTTCCTCAGGCTACAGAGTGAGCTCTCCCCCTCACAGGGACTGTGCCTCTCCTCTGCGCAGTGTGTTCTTCCCTCTTCAGAATTCATGTAGGCTTTCCTAAAGGAAGATTTCCTGAGACCGCAACAGGGTCAGATCTCCTGGAAACACTTGAACAATAGCTTTCCTTTGAAAAAGGCACACCCCTTGGAATTGTTCTTTGTCAGCAGGAAAGGACTCCAGCTACATTCACTTTTGCTTTTTTTCTCTCTGTGCTCCACACCAGGCAGAAAGCCCAGCACCCATTGGACACCAAATAAATAGCCATTGGAGGGATTTTTATTAAGCAGCCCAGTTTCAATTTTTCCCAAATCACTACACAGTTCCCTGATCTCTAAAATCTTCAGGTGTTTATGCTTAAATGTAAATGGCAGTTCCTATTTTCTCTGAGAAACACATCCTCTAATGAAAACAAGTCTACAAAACATGTGGCTATTCCTTACATGTTCCCAGAATATGCTTTGAAAAGACTAGGAAAAACTTTCTTAAGTTTTATTGACGAGCTACTCCTACATAATAAATACTGCCAAAGCTCAGAGGTACAAAGCTACACCAGTGCTTAGCATTCACCATTGCTGATTGGCTGGTAATGGGGCTGTTGGCCCTGATCCTTCATATGCCACCAGAGAGCTAGCATATGCATGCTCCTCTCACTCCAGTGACAGAAGCAAATGCAACCATATAGCGTCACGGGAGCCCTAGTAGCACCCAAGCTGTCCCTGTCCGACCGCCACCTCTGCCCATGTGGCCTTGACCAGTACGACTTAATATCATCAAGCCCATAGTCAAGAGGTAGAGATTTGGTCCAGCCACAGTGGCCACAGCAAGTACATGGACACAGAAAGGGTTAAAAATATATGATCTACCTTAAGAGCAGTGGTCAAGGGGACCACAGGGAGCATTTAGAAAGCCAGTAGCAAATGGTGATCATGCAGGTTCAAAAACCCTTGCAGGAGCAGCAAGGCCAGCTCTCTAGACATTTCCAGATCATGAAAGACAAGAAAATTTGGGAATTGACACAGTCACAAATAACCTCAAGAAATATGGCAAAGGGAAGGGAGTGTCAAGAACTCCACAAAAAGACCTACAGAGTCAACTAATGTGGCCTGATGGTGGCTCACAGAGCCTGAAAGCAAAAAGCACGTCAACCAAAGAGCATTCATGGACTGGTCCGAGGCCCCCTGCACATATGTAGCAGATGTGCAGCTTGGTCTTCATGTGGGGCCCCCAACAGCTGGAGCTGGGGCCCTCTGTGACTCTGATGCCTCCCTCTGGATCCTGTCCTCCTAGCTGGGCAGCCTTGTCTGCCCTCAGTGGGAGAGGATGCACCGAGTCCTGCAGCAGCTTAACGTGCCAGGGTGGGCTGGTACTCACAGGGGACCTCTCCATCCTCTGAGGAGAAGGAGAGGGGAAAATGGGAGGGAGGAATGGGGGTTACTGAGGAAAAGGAAGGGGACTGCAATCAGGATGTACAGTGAATAAATAAATACATTTTTGAAAAAGAAATATGCAAATAAAAGTGATAATGACCCAGTAAAAAAGTTAGGTGGGTGAAAACACTTGCTGCCAAGTTTGATGACCTGAATTCAAGCTTCAGAAGCTGTAGAGTATTGCACTGTGTGTGTGTGTGTGTGTGTGTGTGTGTGTGTGTGTGTGTGTGTGTGTATTGCACTATGTGTGTGTGTGTATTGCACTATGTATATACGGGGTGTGTAGTAGTGTGCACTCATGTATGCATGCACACATATACATACACACACTCTCTATATACACACATATATACATATATATATTATGGGGTGTATGTGCATATATGGGATGTATATGTGTGAAAAAATAAATGTTTTTTAACTCCTGGATGGGCTTACGGGAGGAACTGGGGACATAGGGTTAAAACTGAGAAAATCTGAATAAAGTACGGGATCTAGTTAATCATAATATCAGGTGATCAACTGTGAGAATATTCCATTTTTTACCCATTTCAGGTTTTATTTGATTATTTTAGGAGAACAGGGCATGAGAATTAGGTTAAAACGAAGCTGATCAACAACGCACACGCACACATTCATGCTTTACCTGCGATAGAGCTATAGATGAAACAGTTGTATACTTAACTGGACAAGATGGCAAGTTTTAAGTGGAGCAACTAAATTATGTGAGAAAGTCTGAAGGTAAGCATTACTTTAACACAGTCTTGAAAATGGCACCACTGTCACCTTCTAGTCTAAAAATGGCACCCGCCTCTAGAAGAAGGGCCATTCTACTCTAGAATTAAGCCTCTTGCTTAGGGATCTATGATATGTTGTAAATATGTTTCTAGGTTTTCATTTGTTTTTCAATTTGATTTCTTTTTTCATTTATTTATGCATCTTATCTGTTTTACATCCCGATCACAGGTTCCTGTCCCTCCTCTCCTCCCAGTCACCTCACATATATATCTACCCACCTTGGTATATCAAGATGGGCTAGGACCAGGTGCATCTTCTCCTACTGAGGCTAAACACAGCAGCCCATTTAGGGCAAATGGATTCAAAGACAGGAAACAGAGTGAGAGACAGCTCCTGCCTAAGGACCCACATGAAGACCAAGCTGCACATCTGTTATATATGGGCAGGGGGCCTAGGTCCATCCCCTGCATGCTCTTTGGTTGGTTGTTCAGTCTCTGTGAGCCCCTGTGGGTGCAGGTTTGCTGATTCTATAGGTTTTCTTGTGTTGTCCTTGACCTCTTTGGATTCTTCAACCCTTTGTCCCCCCTCTCCCATAAGATTCCCCAAGCCCCACCTAATGTTTGGCTTTGAGTCTCTGCACCTGTTTCCATCAGTTGCTGGATGAAGCCTCTCAAAGAACAGTTATGCTAGGCTCCTGTCTACAAGCATAGCAGAGTATGGTTAATACTGACAGGGTTTGGCTCTCTCTCATAGGATGGGTCTCAAGTTGTGCCATTGTTTAGTCATTCCCTCAGTCTCTGCTCCATCTTTACCCCTGTGCATTGGGGTCCAAGGTTCGTGGGTGGGTTGGTGTCCCCACCCCTCCGTTGGTTGTCTTACCTGGCTATAGGGGGTAGATATTTCAGGCTCCATAACCCCTGTTGCTAGGAGTCTTATCTAGGGTCACCCTCTTAGATTCATGGGAGTTTCCCTTGTCCTAGGTTCCTGGCTAATCCCAGAGCAGTGCCCCACCACCACGACCACCAATTTCAGCAATCTCCCCCAGTTCTTTCTCCCTCAGCCCTCTCCACACTTGATCTCTCCGTTCCCCTCCTACTCCCTCTGCCACCCAGGTCCCTCTCTCCATCCACCTCTGATGTCTAGTTTATATCCACTTCTGAGAATCACACATCCTCCCTTGGGTCCTCCTTGTTACTTAGCTTCTTTGGGCCTGTGAATTGTAGCATGGTTGTCCTGTACTAGATGGCTAACATCCACCTATAAGTGAGCGCATACCATGTGTGTCTTTCTGGGTCTGGGTTACCTCACTCAGGATGATATCCATTTACCTGCAAATTTCATGATGCCCTTGTTTCTAGTATCTGTGTAAATGTGTTCATGTACCACATATTTTTATCCAATTTTTTTAGTTGAGGAATATCTAGGTAGTTTCCAGGTTCTGTCCATTATGAACAAAGCTACTAAGAACATAGTTGATCAAGTGTCCTCGTGGTATGGTAGAGTATCTTTTGGGTATATGCCCAGGAGTGGCATGAGGTAGAACTATTCCCAATTTTCTGAGAAACCTCCAAATTGATTTCCAAAGTGGTTGTACCAGTTTGGACTCCCACCAGTAATGGAGGAGTGTTCCCCTTGCTCCACATCCTCACCAGCATGTGCTGTCACTTGAGTTTTTGGGTTTTTTAGTCTTAGCCATTCTCATAGGTATAAGATGGAATCTCAGAATATTTTTGATTTGCATTTCCCTGATGACTAAGGATGTTGAGCATTTCTTTAAGTGTTTCTCAGCCACTAGAGGTTCCTCTGTTGAGAATTTTTGGTTTAACTCTGTATCCCATTTTTAATTGAGTTATTTGGTTTGTTGGCATCTAATTTATTTTCTTTATATATTTTTCATACCATCCCTCTGTAAGATACAGGGTTGGTTCAGAACTTTTCCCAGTCTGTAGGCTGCCATCTTTTCCTATTGATGGTGTCCTTCGCCTTACAGAAGTTTTCAGTTTCATGAGATCCCATTTGCTAATTGTTGATCTTAGTGCCTGCGCTGTTGGTTCTGTTAAGGAAGTTGTCTCCTATGCCAGTGAGTTGAAGCCTGTTCCACACTATGTCTTCTATTAGATTTAGTGTATCTGGTTTTATGTTGAGGTCTATGATCCACTTGATCCACTTGGACTTGAGTTTGGCACAGGGTGATAGATATGGATCTATTTGCATTCTTCTACATGTAGACATCCAGTTAGACCGTTTGTTGTAGATGCTTTTTTTTATTGTATTGTTTTGGCTTCTTTGTCAAAAATCAACTGTCCGTAGGTGTGTGGGATTAATTCCAGGTCTTCAATTCAGTTCCATTTATCAACCTGTCCATTTTTATGCCAATATCATGTGTTTTTCATTACTATTGCTCTATAGTATAGCTTAAAATTAGGAATGGTGATACCTCCTGAAGTTCTTTTAGTGTACAGAATATTTTTTAACTATTCTGGGTTTTTTGTTTTTCCATATGAATCTGAGAATTGTTCTTTCAAAGTCTGCAAAGAATTGTGTTGGAAATTATGGTGGAAATTGCATTAAATCTGTAGATTACTTTTGGTAAGATGGACATTTTTACCATGTTAACCTTACAATCCATGAGCATGGGAGATCTCTCCATCTTCTGATATTTTCTTCAATTTCTTTCTCCAAAGATTTGAAGTTCTTATCATACAAGTCTTTCACTTGCTTGGTTAGAGTTACACCAAGATATTTTATATCATTTGGGCTTTTGTGAAGGTTGTTGTTTCTCTCATTTTTTTCTTAGTCCATTTATCATTTGTATATGGGAAGACTTCTGTTTTTGTTTTTAGCTAATTTTGTATCCAGCAACTTTGCTAAAGGTGTTCATCGGCTGTTAAGAGTTCTCTGGTAAAATTTTTGGGGTCACTTATGTATTCTATCCTATCATCTGTGAATAGCAATACTTTGACTTCTTCCTTTCCAATGTGTATACCCTTGATCTCTTTAGTTGTCCTATCACTCCAGATAGAACTTCGTGTATTATATTGAATAGATACAGAGATGCTGGGCAGCCTTGTCTTGTCCCTGTTCAGTGGAATTGCTTTAAGTTCCTCTCCATTTAATTTGATATTGGCTATTTGTGTGTGTGTGTGTGTGTGTGTGTGTGTGTGTGTGTGTGTGTGTGTGTATACAAGTGCCCCCCTTCTTTTCATTTTACTGGTGTGGGTTATTTATTTCTTGGGCGTAATTAGCCTCCTTGGGTTGGAGTTTTCCTTCTAGTATCTTCTGTAGGGCTGGATTTGTGGATATTGTTTAAATTTGGTTTAGTCATGAAATATCTTGTTTTCACTATCTATGGTGATTCAATGTTTTGCTGGATATAGTAGTTTGGGCTGATATCTGTGGTCTTTTAGGGTCTGTAAGACATTTGCCCAGATATATCTGTCTTTTAGAGGCTCTGTTAAGAAGTCAGATGTATTCTGATAGGTTTGCCTTTATATGTTGCTTGGCCTTTTCCCTTGCAGCTTTTAATATTCTTTCTTTGTTCTGCACATTTAGTGTTTGATTATTATGTAGTGGAAGGATTTTCTTTTCTGGTCTGCTTGGTGTTCTGTAAACTTCGTGTATGTTTATAGACATGTCTTTCTTTACGTTAGGGAAATTTTCTTTTATGGATTTGTTGAAAACATTTTCTGGGCCTTGTAACTGGGAAGCATCTTCTTCTTCTATTCCTATTATTCTTAGGTTTAGTCTTTTCATAGTGTCTCCGATTCTCTGGATGTTTAGTGTCAGGAACTTTTTAGATTTAACGTTTTCGTTGATTGGTGTATCAATTTCTTCAATTGTATCTTCTACTCCTGAGATTGTCTTTTGTGTATTGTATTGTGTTGTGCTGTATTGTATTATGTTGTTTTGTATTGCATCTGTAGCTCCATTCTCTTCCTTGGGTTTTCTGTCTCCAGGATTCTCTCAGTTTTTTTTTTAATTACTTCTATTTCCATTTTCAGATCTTGAAAAGTTTTATTCATTTCTTCACTTGTTTGGTCATGTTTTCCTGTATTTCTTTAAAGAAATCATTCATTTCTTCTTTAAAGGCCTCTGTTATCTTTATTAGATTGGATTTTAAGGTCATTTTCATGCTTCAGCTGTGTAAGGACATCCAGGGTTTGCTGTAGTAGGACAGCCAGGCTCTGATGGCACCATATTGCCCTGGCTCTTATCTATTGTTTCTTACACTGGCCTTTAGCCATCTGGTTTCCCGTAGTGCCAGCTGGTAACCTGAATATTGCTGGTGCTGGCAGGACTCCTGGATATTCCTGAGGTCAAGCAGATCTGTGTCCTGGAGGATGGAGCTCAGAGAACAAAGTGCAGCTCCCCACTGCTGGCTGTGCCCTAGAGGGACCTGGGAGTTCCTGGGACTGACAGACCTCATGAGAAGACAGAAAGAGCTATGGCCCAGACAGTGGAGCTCAGGGGACAGAGTGTAGCACACCGCTGCTGGCTGTGCCCCAATGGGACATGGCAGGGGATTGGAGGTAGGGGTCTAACTTGGATGTTCCTGGAACCAGCAGGCTTCCTAGGAAGGGTAGGCAGAGCAACGGCCAGGGTGGCTGAGAAATATTCCATATTAATTGATGCAACCAGGCCATGCCTGACTAAACCTCCTCTGCAGTGAATAGAGGCTCTGCAGGATGTTTTTTGCCCTGGGTGACTCCAGCATTTCATTCCATTTTAAGTGTGAATGCAGAGGCAGGCTGACTCTGCACCACAGTGGCCATGTAAACAACACCATCTGTCCCATGCCACCCACAAAGCAGACTGATAAGTCACTTATCTTTAAAAGTAAGGGGGGAAAGGTGTTGCTCTGTAATTTATCAAAGAAAATTGAGAGCATGTTAGTACACGATCTTATTAAAATCAAGGAAATCAGGCTCAAATCTCAACAAATGCATCAGACTGGGGCCAGAGTATGCCCTTGTTTTATGGTTTCCATAAATATGAGGACACTGCAATGATGACAGCCTCACTGGCTGTCATCTGATGACCCACTGTGTGCATCAAAAGCCTGACAGGCAGAGAACGCCCAACTGCCCAAAGGGCTTCAGCTTGGCCCATTCTCCACTGACCATGCAGCCTACTGCATCTGCCCATCAACTCTTTCATCCACCTAGAGCTACGCCTTCACATTGCCGTTGCCTCACCAGCCTCCACAGCCCTTCATCGTGCCTGGAAGGAAGTTTGACTTACCCCTAAAGTCAGCTCTGTTCTGACTCTGCAGCCTAACTCTACAGTGAGGCCTTCAGCAGACCTCCTCCGGGTCCATTATCTGCCTCCTGCAGAGATTCTCCTCTTCAGCAAGTCTCTGCTTCTGTCCCTCAGCAAGTCTCAAACTCCTTCAAATTCACAGAGGCCTTTCAACCCTTGGTAGCCATTCTGCAGTGTGTGTGTGTGTGTGTGTGTGTGTGTGTGTGTGTGTGTGTGTGTAGATGTGTTCACTATGCAATGTGCAGTGTGCGATCAGTTTGCATTAGTAGTTAAGAGTGAAATAAAATATCCTGTATTTGGCCCTGCCAGCTGTGAAGGAAAAGTGGAAGTACTTGGTGAATCACAGTCAACAAAACTGATATCTCTTGTGAGTTTGTTATTTTTCAATAAATTATGACACTGTGGAAAGGCACAACACATCTACCTGTGCTTCTGACATAGCATGCTTATGAGAGTAATATTAACTAAGGGAAGGAAATTGAGTGAGAAACTGTCTTAGTTACTTTTCTGTTCCTGTGAAGAGACACTATGACTAAGGCAACTTATAAGGGGAAAACGTTTATTGGGACTTACAGTTTCAGAGGGTCAGAATCCAGAATCCATGACTATCATGGCAGAGAGCGTGGCATGAGGTAGGCAGACATGGCCTCGAAGCAGAAGCTGATGAATACATCCTGATCCAGAAACACAATGCAGAAAGATGGGGAAGAGAGGGAGAGGGGGTGCTGGGAGTGGTGGGGGAGAGAGGGAGAGGGGGTGCTAGGAGTGGTGGGAAAAATAGGGGCTGGGAGCGGTGGGGGAGAGAGGGAGGGGGGCTGGGAGTGGTGGAGGAGAGAGGGAGGGGGTGCTGGGAGTGGTGGGGGAGAGAAGGGGGCTGGGAGTGGTGGGGGAGAGAGGGAGAGGGCTGGGAGTGGTAAGGAAGAGAGGGAGAGAGGGGTGCTGGGAGTGGTGGGGGAGAGAAGGGGGCTGGGAGTGGTGGGGGAGAGAGGGAGAGGGCTGGGAGTGGTCGGGGAGAGGGGAAGAGGGGGTGCTGGGAGTGGTGGGGGAGAGAGGGAGAGGAAGTGGGAGTGGTGTGGACTTCTGAAGGCTCAAAGCTCACCCTCAGTGACTCCCTCCTCCATGAGGCCACAGTTCCAGCAACTGGGATGGAATACCCCGCAATATGCACCTATGGGAGCCACTTGCACTTAACCCACCACAGGCATATAGGGGAATCTGTATTTTCAACTTTTCTGTAAATCTAAAATTATCCCAAAGTAAGCTTATTTAAACAAAAAATAGCAGAGATGAAACATAGTTTTTAATCCAAAAAATACTTTTTCTCTAGACACATCAGCTTCTTACTGCTGTTTGCAAATGTCTGAATATACCTGAAGAGAGGAGGTATTTTCTCAGACTGCTTCCACAATGAGTCCAAGCAAACAGTGGCTTTACACCTGCACACTGTGCTCAAACTGAGATGATAAGAAACATCTCCTTGCAGAAGGGTTAGAAGTAGCTAGAGGGAGCCTCAGAAAGGACATCTCACCTTCATCTCCTATGTGCCAGTGGGTCCGTCTGGACTCCTCCTAGCCTTAGGCCGCTCAGCTCTTGTTGCTGCCAAGACAGATGCCTACTCGTCCCACCTCTGCCTCCCTCAACTGTACAGAAACCCAGACCGTACAAACTTCAGACTCAACACCACACTTCTGTAAAGTTGAACAAGCATATTGTATAAGTAAACTAACTTGAGGTTCATTTAGGAATGGGATGGCACCTTTTAAATTTGTTCTTCAAACTCTGTAGTGCAGCTTTCCTCTTTCCAAGAAAGCTTCCTGGGCTACTAGAGCCTACAGCAGCACTTCCTCTAGGCACAGGAAGTCCTTAGTTCATACAAGCCTTTCCCTATGACTAAGTTGCCCAAACTAACTATAAGCTTCCTGAAGACAAAACCCAACTGAATACACCCTACATCCTCCAAAGATTGAACAAAGTGCTCTATCATTTACTACCTCCCCATCCTACCCAACATGCAAGGGACAGTGATGCTCTGCACCCTGTCCCAGGTGGGGTCAGCTGGCTCTCTGAGGCATAGGCAGTTCACAGGCATAGCTTGCTCGCTGCCATGGCAACGAGGCATCCCTCAAGTAGAACTCACTCCATGATGCCTTGGAGCAGCTGGTAGCACTGTGACTCCACCCGTGCCATTTCTGCTTCCCTAAATTTTATATTGCCTGGAATAATAACACAAATTAAGGTATTTATTGGTTTCTGTTGTAAGATTTTAGTAAATCACTTTTTTCATATTAGCACTCAGGAAAGAGACTGTCTACAAATATACCATTGATTTCACTGAAAAAGACTTCTAAATGCTCAGTCATGGTTTTTTTTTTTCCCTCTAATATAATTCACTGCTTCTAAATTTATTTACTGTTGCCTCAATATGTCTGAGCAAATCATGCCTGTATGCCTGTGTGCCGCGCCCGTGCTGAGGCAAGACTTGCTAATGAGCTGTTTGTGGGGTCCTGAGTCTGGATGTGCACGCGGGACGATCATACTGAAGTGCGAGGTGGTAATGGATGGAAGCTAGCAAGGAATTCCTACTTTATCCCCGAAAGAGCCTCCGTTTGGGGATGACAACCCTAAGTGAAAAAACAAAAAACAAGGAGAATAGGAAGAAAGAAGGTCTCCATCCACACCCCAATGCTGTATTTTCAGTGCTGTTAGAAAGTGCTTTTCAAACAGCATTTTGTTACAGATTTGGAACCACAATTTTTTACTTCCTCTAGTCTCATCCAGAGAATGTTTTGAAAGCTGAAAGCTTATGAGTATAGTTACCAAACTGGAGAGTCCCCTCTATGAGTGTGTGTGTTTGTGTGTGTGTGTGTTCATATGTATAATTATATGTAACATAATTGTATGATATTTGCATATAATTATATAATACATAAATTATATGTCATTTTATGTAGTCTCCATTATTATAGATGATTATAAAAGTATGTGTAATTTTTGTTTGAAGTCTATAATTACATGTAATTTTATATATTAATAATTACATATGCTATAACATACTATTTAATAAATAGCATATATTTACAGTAGAAATATTTGAAATGTAGCTAACAGGCTTTAAATGCCAGACAATCTTTGCTGGCAAGCTGAGCATGAGCTAAGAGAAGCTTCCAGAAAAGAAAAAAGAAAGGAGAGGGGGAGGCAAACTCAAAGCTGAAAAATGACTTCCAGGTCAAATACCTATTGCATTGGCCTAGAAAGAGAGATCTTGAGGGGAAACTGACCTGGCCAGCAACCCAGAGCCACTCTGAGATGAAGCTAGGAATAAACTGATGAAATCAAAACAAACCATTTTAACTTCTGCATCAATCATGGACAATCATGAAACTGTGCTAGAAAACTCCAGTGTGTCTTCTGAGTGGCAATAGGACCTAAACTCTGCAGCAACCCAGGGAGCATCACACAGGGAGCATCACACAGGAAGCATCACACAGGGCCACGCCCTGTGCCTGCTTCCTTCGCTGTGGCCTGGACCATGACTGATGATCCCACTGGTTCCCAGAAGTCTGTTAGCTGCTTTCTCAGCAGCTGTACTGGCAGGTTAGGAGTCACGTGATGTCTTTTTAATTAAAAATAATAATAATTAACATACTAACTAGTGTTGAAGACAAACAAACCATTACTCTTCCTTAATCTCCGAGACCCAGTAATATTTCTTTGAATTTGGTAAATTCTCAAAAGAAATAAATCAATGCTAAACCAGAACTTTAATGACTCGGAGATTTGGAAGGGAAAAGTAAGCTCATCCCTGAACCAGGAAAAAGCAAGCGCCAGGGCATCTTGGCTGTTTTACAAGTTGCTGTATTTCCTGTGAAAAGAGCAACATCATAAATATGGCTAGTCACATCCGAGCTGCACAATCCTAATGCCTGTGCAAGCCAGCTCGTATTTGTGTTGCTGAACTCATAAATATGCCCAATTAGTCAAAAGCAAGGTAGCTTTATAGGCGAGACTCGCTGTTCACCTGCGTCATTGTTACGACTGCACCCACACTCTGTAAGCCCTTTGTATAGATGACTGCATATGGATGGAGACTGCAGAGAGTAAAAATGCCACCAACTGCACAGACAGGTTCAGTGCATGCAGTACTCCAGAACAGAGGTCATCAAGCTTGACGCCCTCCTTATAACTAACATTTGTATGTTTGAATATGTGTTAATTCATTAAGTACGAGCTTATGTTTCTGAAACTAACAGAAGTGGCCTGCAAGAGTATGTTCAGCATGGGACATGCCAAAGCGCACAGAGGGAGGACGCATTTCCCCATACACCATAGAAGTAACCGTTATAACCACTTCCGCACAGGCCTTCTATCGCAGGGCTGTGCATGAGAAGTGGAAAGGGAACCACACTGAGTGCATGATGTTAAACTGCCACATTCATGTCGGTGAGGAATGGCGGAGGCGGCCACATGATGCCACCATGTGGGTGGCCTTTTGAGCACACCTTGAAGGCAAGAAGCAAACGTTTCTCTTTCCCTGGCTTCCTGAGCTACCACCAGCAGGCGTCTTCACATTGAGGGGGACTTCCCACTTCAGTTACACTGGTGAAGAACGTCCCTGATGGGTGTGCCTTACTGCATGTCCGTTGGTTTATTCCACATTCAGCTAAGTTGGCCACCAACACTGGCCATCACAGACAGCTCTGACGATGTGCCTGTGACCGCAGCTTTCAGGAGGAGTAATGAAAAGAAGGTTTTCCCAGCCTGGGAGAAATAAAAGAAAGGGAGAAGGGGAGGGAAGGAGAAAGAGAGGGAAAGGGGAAAGGGGAGAGATGAAGGGAGCAAAGAAGCCTTGCTCAGTGTAAGTAATGCCAAGGCTGGACCAACAGCCCACAAGCCCGGATCCTAGTTGCTATCTGAGGTTTTTCCGTTTTCCTCATGGTTTCAAAATTGTTTCTGCAGATCCAGGCAATGCATCTTCCTACCCCAGGCTCCAAAAGACAGGATGCAGGAGGATGGCCGGGAAACTGAAATAGAGATCTCTCTTTATTCATAGAGGAGGCCAAGAGAAAATAAAACAAAACAAACAAACAAAAACCCCTTTCCCAGGTGTCCGTTCTTTACCTCCTAGCCATAACAGATTTGGTAGAAGGAAGGTGACAGCCGCAGGTGGGTGGACTCAGTACCATGTGACTTGTGCTAATTGACACTTTCGCCAATGCTGTGAAAGAAACACGTTTCATCACCGTTGCAGGAGTATAGGGCATTGTTGGATTCTCAGGTAAATATGTGTGGTGTATAAATACCACCTTAATTTTATCCATAAGTTAAATAATTTCCTCAGACCAAAAAAGAAGAGGTTGAGCCATGAGCCATCCCTCAATATAAACTGGCTGCTTTCTCTACCCTCAAGTACCACCCATCTGACATGAAGAAAAGAGTTTGTAAAGGTTGAACATACAGTTAAAGAACCTCAAAAGCAAAATGCTGACTCGCACGCCAATCATTCCCAGTGTAAGCTCTCAGGCACTCCAGCCAAGCCAGAAGGGCAGACCTTAGAACTTTATGATCTGCCTGTAAACTGTGAGGACAGCAGCTATTCTTAAAAAGACAGTAAAAACAATGACAATATGGTGATGCCTAGGCTTCAAGATATTCTTATGCCCATCATCCTTTGCAGTTTGAAAAGAAAATACGCTCCAGCCATACCCCTCCTGGGTACATTCCCAAAAGATGCCCCACCATACAACAAGGACATTTGCTCAACTATGTTCATAACAGCTTTATTCATAATAGCCAGAATCTGGAAACAACCTAAATGTCCCTCAACTGAAGAATAAATAAAGAAACGGTGGTACATTTACACAATGGAATACTATTCAGCTATTAAAAACAAGGAAATCTTGAAATTTGCAAGCAAATGGATGGAACTAGAAACGATCATCCTGAGTGAGGTAACCCAGACCCAGGAAGATACACATGGTATATACTCACTTATAAAAGATATTAGCCACATAGTACAGGATGACCACACTACAATCCACAGACCTAAAGAAGCTAAATAAGAAGGAGGACCCTAGGGAGGATGCTTAATTCTCGTTCAGAAGGACAAACAGAATAGACACAGAAAGCAGTTGAAGAGAAGGAACAGGAGGGGAGCCTACCATAGAGGTCCTCTGAAAGACTCCACCCAGCAGAATGCCCAAGCAGATGCTGAGATACACAGCCAAACTTTGGAGTAGAGCTCAGGGAGGCTCCTGGAAAAATTGGGGGATAGAAGGACCTGGAGGGGTCAGGGGCTCCACAAGGAGACCAGTGGTGCCAACTACTCCAGGCAGAGGAGACGGGTTGCTACAGAGACTGGTAAACCAACTAAGGACCATGCACTGTGTGGACCTAGACCCTCTGCTCAGATGCAGTAGACAGGCAGCACAGTCTCCTTGTGGGTCCCACAATATGGGGAGCAGGGGCTACTTCTGACATGGACTCTGGTGCCCACACATTGATCACTTCCCCCTGGTGGGACAGCCTTGCCAGGCCACAGAGGAAGAGGAGACAGGCAGTCCAGATGAGACTTGATAGGCTGGGGTCAGATGATAGAGGAGGAGGGCTCCACTTTCTGAGCACTGGGGGAGGAGGGACCGGAAGGCATCAAGGGAAGGGGCTACGATTGGGATGTAAAGTGAACAAATGAAAGAAAATATACCAAATCTCCAAATTTAGTTGACAATTTTAAAGTTCAGAAAGGTAAAGTAATTGGGTCAAGATCATACATGTGGGCTAAGATGAAGTACTAAAAGTCAGAAGTGGGGACTGAAGAAATGGCTGAGTTAAGAGTGTTTGCTGCTTTTGCAGGTTCAATTCCCAGAACCATCTGTAACTCTGATCCCATGGCATCCAATGCCCTCTTCTGGCCCCCATGGACACTAGGCATACATGCACACGCATGCGCAGGCTAAGCACTAATACACATAAAATAAAAATGAATCTTTAGGGCCTGGAGAAATGGCTCAGTGGTTAAGAGCACCGCCTGCTCTTCCAGAGGTCCTGAGTTCAATTCCCAGCAACCATATGGTGGCTCACAGCCATCTATAATGTTATCTGATGCCCTCGTCTGCAGATGAAGCACTCATACACAATAAATAAATCTTTAAAAAAATAAAATAAAATAAATCTTTAGGAAAAAAAGGTGTCAGAGGTAGGCAGTGATTGCCTACCAACTAAGCTGTGGGGTTCTATAACATATGAGGAATGCTTTGGGCTCAAAAGGTTGTAGGAGGGTTCCTTGTCAGTTATTATCAAGGCTCCTGAAAGTCTAGGCACAGGGCACAAGGACTAGAACTCACGCTGGCAAGGCAGCTACTGCATGCTGGGTCTATTCTGAATCTGCGTCTTCCCCCTTGCTGAACCTCACAGCAGTCCTATAAAACTGTGCATCAGCCAGCTGTCTCTAGATAACAAACTAAAAGTTTGGCCAAATCTAAAACAGCAGACATTCTTTATCAGCATGTATACAATTTGGTTAGGTTTGGGGTAGGCTCAGCTGCCATGGTTCAAAGCCAAAGGCTATGTTCGGAGTATTTTTTAATACACATCTTGCTTGTGAATTAGACACATACCATAACATTCACACAAAAACGCCCTTTTCTCTGAATTCCTAAATAGTAGTTAGAATTCCTTGGTAGAAATGGGAACATTGAAGCAGAGAAAGACATGCTCCCACAATCACCTCTAACAAAGAGTCAAGCAGAATTGAGGATGAGGCATTGGAAGCTGGTAAGAGGGCGCTCACAGCTTGGCCATCATGTAAGTCTATTTGCACGGACCATTTGACAGCAGCTTCTCCAGTACAGTGATCCCCAGTGGTGTGGGCTTCTGGACCAACCACACTAGTATGGCCTGGATCCACCAGGCCTACCACGCTGCTGTCTCTGGAGGTGAGACCAGCAAGGAGTTTCAACAAGCTTCCAAAGCATTCTTAACACCTTGAGAGGCCCTGTTAGGACAGAGGGAACTGGAGATACAAGCAACGTTCACTACTGCTGACTGCCCAAATGTCGACTGTTTCCCATGGTGATATCCACAGTCTTGGCTGCATGGCCTATGCCTTTGTTTATATTATGTAGAGCAGCTGCAAAAGTCATCATCTTAGTCCTTGTCCTGGTTTCTTTTCCTGTTGATGTCATTTAAAAAAAACAAAAAACAAAAAACAAAACACTCTGACAAAAGCCACTTAGGGGAGAAAGGATTCATTCTGGCTCACACATCATGGGTACACATCTATCATGGCTGGAACGTAAAGGTGGCAGGACCTCAAGCCACCTGGTAACATCACATCATGATAAGGAAGTGCAGAGAGAGAGAGAGACAGAGAGACAGAGAGAGAGACAGAGAGACAGAGATAGAGACAGAGACAGAGAGACAGAGACAGAGAGACAGAGAGACAGAGAGAGAGAGACAGAGAGAGACAGAGAGACAGAGACAGAGACAGAGAGACACAGAGAGAGACAGAGACAGAGAGACAGAGACAGAGACAGAGAGACAGAGACAGAGAGACAGAGAGAGAGAGAGAGAGAGAGAGAGAGAGAGACAGAGAGAGAGATGCTCTGCTGCTCAGATCCTTTTCTCTACTTATACAGCCAAGGAACAGCACCACCCACAGTGGGCACCCTACCTCAATCACTGCAGTCAAGGCAATCCCCCCACGCACCCCTACAGGCTTGCCTCCCTGGTGATCCTAGATTCTGCCCAGTTGACAACTCTAGCCATCAGCCCCTATCCTACAAAGACAACTCCATATTATCTTTGGCTTTCATCTTTTAAATGAAAATGTGGATGTTGGAGCATGGAAGCATTAATGGAGCAATTTATAGAATTTGAATAATGTACAGAGATTAGGTAACAATGAAGTGACACTAACTTCCCGACTTTCACAATTTAACTGATTGTATAAGAGAAAGGTGATTGTTTTTAGGAAACCCACACCGATGTGTCTGAATTTGAATGGGCATACTGTTGACAACTTACTCACAAATTGCTTGTGCGTGTGCACCTGTGTTTGCATGCATGGGTGTAGACAGATATGATACAGACATGACAAAGCATTCATTTAGAACATGTGAGTGGAGAGTATGTGTGAGTGTGTGATGTGTTTGTCTGATGGCAATGATGTTTACTTGCCACTCTTAAGAAATGGCTTGATGTGGACGTGCAAATGCTAAATGCTCTAATTGGGTTACTTACCCTGTGCTCACAATTGTACATGATGATGTTATCAGTATGTTTGTTGCTGTTATTCTCTGTGTATGTTGTTGATGTTACTTCTCTATGCTTTTTTATTATGTATGTGCCTCATTTTATATATATAATATAACATAATATAATATAATATATAATCTTCAAATTCAGATATTTCTATGTTCATATTGTAGTCACTTTCATCTAATCCTCTCCCTTTAGGCCAAAAGAAATAGGCTCAGAGAAGTCACTATCTCCCAAGCTATGACAGTTTTTTACAACTTACCAATCCAAGCCCTTTGTGTCTGAAATGGTTCCTGTCAACATGGTCCCAAGGCTGGGGTCCAAAAAAGCAGTGGGAAGGGCCGGTGTTCCAGAGATGGACTTTTGTAGGACCCAGTTTGGTCTTGTAGTACCAGGTCCTCTTGACTTAAGATTAATATCTATCACCAATTATCAGAGTAAGAAACTTCCAGGGCCCACGGGAGTGCTGAACCACAATTTCTTTTTCAAATGTTTAACATTTTTAAGAGAAAGGAAAATAACACAGTATAATGAGACTCAGGAAATGATTTTGGGCCTAAATGTGCCAATCAAGCAGAGCAGGTGGCTGGCTCTCCGTTAGCTCCCATCTCTGCACCCATGGAGTACAGTGTCCTACTTTCATTCTATTGCTGTGAGAAAAACACTCAAACCAAAAGCAACTTGAAGAAAGAAGGGCTTGCTTAGCTTGCAGCTCCCGGTCACAGTCCATCCTTGAGGGAAGTCAGGGAAGGAACTCAGACAGGAGCTTGAAGCAGAAACCGAAGAAGAATACTAGTTACTGGCTTGCTGGCTGGCTCACTCTCATGCTCAGATAGCTTCCTTAGACAGCCCAGGGCCACCTTCCCAGGACATGGTGCCATCCACAGTGGGCTGGGCCCTTCTACATCAATTCAGGCCATCAAAACAATACCCCATATAGACACACATAGGCATATATACACATAGACATATATACAGATAGACATATATACACATAAACAGACATATATACACATAAGCATATACATACATAGACATATACACACAGACATATACACAGATAGACAGACATATACACACATAGACATAGACACACATAGACATAGATACACATAGACATAGACAGACATATACATACATAGACATATACACAGGTAGAGGCGAGTATTCAACTGAGACTCTCTTTTCAGGGGATTTGGAGCTATGTCAAGTTGACAGCTAATGGTTACCAAGAAACACAGTAAGCCCTGCAGACTTTAATCCCCTTGTGGTGTCAAAAACTGAAGAAAGGGTGGCAACTGGGGATGTGGGGAGTGCATCGATGATCCATTCGCATTTGTTCTTCTCTCCCCAATGGCTGACTTTGGGCAGAAAAACTGATGGTGAAGTGGAGACTGGGCAAGTCAGCAAGAAGAAGGCAGGAAGGGAAGCCAAGCCCAAAGGAAAGCTTCTAAAGAGTCTCCTAAGAGACATGATAGCAACCTAGCCCTACCTAGTCAGGATTTCCTCCTCCACACACTGCAAGGCTGGGACACCCATCCTTACCCCAACATGAGTCTCCAAGAAAGCATGCCAAAATAGCAATATTTCACTTCTTAGTCACCTTTTCTCAGCCATTTAGAGTTCACTTACAATTGACTGATTAATTAGAAAAGTCTTATGGTATAAATATGCTATTGGTTGCTGAGATGAAATAACAAGGCCCCTTCTCTGGTCCCTAAGATGCATGGACATGCTGTTTTCCTCCCCAGCACTGGACAAATATCTCTGAACGGTGAGAGTCTGTCTAAATGGACAGAGATATTGATTTTCTTTTCTACCTTTTTTGAAAGCTCTGTGTTTACCAAGTGCTGAGCAAACAGCAGACAAATGGTGGACTCCATTGAAACAGATCAAGAGAAGCAAAGGCAGTTCCGGCTTTCTGAACATGGAGCTGGTTAAGCATCAGGTATACACACACACACACATGCACATACACATGCATACACACATGCACACACACATGCATACATACATGCACACACGTGCACACACACACTTTAGATTGAAAAGCGCTTGCCTTTGTTCACACATCGTTATTTGCCAGATCATAGTGCAGCTGGCCCAGACGGATCTGAGTAGCACTGCAGAAAATACTTCAGTCCACCCACAGAACTGAAGTGTGAGCTGTCTCTGGGGCGAGCTGGCCAAAGCCTGGGGTGAACTGAGGGCCCCCTGGCATGGTAGGGCCCCATCTCACAGGGTGAGATAAGTAGCCTGGTGTTTAAGGACAAAGTTGATTAGGCCTTTAGCAAAGGTAAGAAGGTCTGTGTTAGTCCACCTCGGTGGTGACTGATAAGCTTGGATTCAGAGATTGCTAAGAGTCTTTGATACAGAGGATATTTAAGAACCGCTTTAGCTTGGCATGGCAATACATACCTATAATCCCAGCACTTAGAAAATGTGGGCAACTTAACAAGCCCATGTCTCAAGAAAACAAATACCGAAAAAAAGAAAGAAACCAATTATCAACAGTATGTTGCTGTTGAGACTCAAGAAACAGAGGTGCTATTATCTTTGCTCAGATAAAAAGCCAGAGGCTCCCTCAGGTAGCCAAAGGGATGCATACTGATGCCACTTGTAACTGCACCTTACAAGAGAGCCACAGATAGGGTACAAGGCAGAGGTCCAGGGCTTGGCTCATTTCCTCTACACAGCCCAGAAGGTCGGTATGGCTTCTGAGAACAGGCAGGGAGAATCCCCAGAGAAGAAGGCTTTAAGTAATTTTGCCCAACTTCCTGATTTCAGTGGGCTACTTCCATTAGCAGAGCACACCAGAAGTCTAGTAGGGCATTCTGGGGTGTGGTGCTAGGTCTTTGTAACATCCTTAAGGGAACTGCAAGTTTGACAACAGCTGGCCACAGGACACTCTTTCTGCAGTTGGTGAAAGGACAGTCACTTCACCCTCACCTGCAACTGAGAATAGGACATATTTTTTTTCATTGAAACAAACAAATTTCAAAGATAGCTTTCCTATTCAGTGTGTAGAAGGAACAGTGAGAAAAAGCACTTTGTCTTACCTGCAGAGATAAGGGGGGAGGGGAGGTGTCACTTGGATCAGTGTTCTCAACCTGTAGGCCACGACCGCCTTGAGGGTCACATGTCAGATATCCTGCACAGCCAATAATTATATTACAACAATATAGCAACAGTAGCAAAATGACAGTTATGAAGTAGCAACAAAATAATTTTCTGGTAGGAGGTCACCACAACACAAGAAGCTGTATGAAAGGGCCTTGGCCTTAGCAAGGTTAAGAAACACAGGCTTAGATGATCACTCACACTGTTTAAAATCACTGGAGGAAAAGGAGGGGATGGTCTAAGCGCCCTTGCCTGGACATGGCATGGACAAGGCCCAGTCATTCTCACCTGTCCCTCTGGCCTTTGGCTGTTTCTTCTAAGAAGAAACTTTTAGAAAATACTTTTCTATTTTCGTTGCTGTTTTTTGTTTGGCTGGTTTAAGGGGAATTTTTTGTTTGTTTGTTCTGCCAAGATCATTTCAGGAGAATACTGATCTTACTGTTTGGTTTGGTTGGTTGGTTGGTTTGACACAGGGTCTCTTTGTGTAGCCTTGGCTGTCCTGGACTCACTTTGTAGACCAGGCTGACCTCGAACTCACAGAGATCCACCTGCCTCTGCCTCTCCAAATGATGGGATTACAGGCGTGTGTCACCATGTATGCCTTGAGAATAACAATTTTAAGAAGACTCTCTTTGGCATATATCTCTCTTACAATCCAAAAGAATAATGCTATATATCTCTTACCAACCTAGATGTCCTGAGACATGCATCCCTGTGCAGTTTTTGGTCATCATGTGTGCATCAGTGTTTGCATAGAGACTAAGATTACCATGAAAATGGTGTGATTTTTTGAAACTATAGTCTTTTCTGTGGTCCACTCTTGATAATCATTAAACTGCACATGACTGTATTTAGTGACCACCTACCTTACACTTGGCACTTCTGAACTCAGAAACCAAGAGACAGAGGGCTCCTTCCCAGGAAAAAGGGCAGTACTGGGGGCAAAGCCTGTATCTATAGGGACCTGCATGAGAAACTGTGAAGACAGACCTACCTCATTCAAAGAATGACTGATGACTGCTGTTTGCTATAGCCCAAAGGGAAAAGAAACTCAAAATCCTAGTGTGACAGGTGTATATGAATCGATGGCTGAGCTCTGTGCAAATCATGCCTTCCCAGACTGCAAGCATTGCTCCAAGAAAGAGACTTGAGAGTGATATGGTCTCATGACATCATCTTGCTTTCAATGTAATTCTGTTAGGCTAATAGAGACAGGCCTCTGTGTCTTCATAAAGAACAGTATACCCTTCAAGGAAGAGCCACTCAACAATTAGTATAACAGGGCCCTTGGCTTCTTGGGAATACACAATACTTGTTAGAGTCCATAAAACACTTGTATAAAGAAGATAGGAAATGTAGCAAGTATCAAAGAGCAAGGAAGGTGTGAGGAGTGATGCACTGGGTCAAAACCATCAAGATATGAGGGAATGTGCTCTAGCCAGGAACTAATAGTGGCCATGTGAGGAAGGACCACAGTATGGAGTGGAGGGGCAAGCAGCCCCCTGGTGTCATGAAACCCAGGCGAAAGTAGTATTGCATCCTATAGCAAGAGGAAGGGGCTTGGGACTCTAAGAAGAATTTGAAACTGTTAAAGTGTCTTTTATTCGGCTGATTTAACTGCCATCTCTGAGGCTCACTTCCTCCCACGCCTACCCCTATCAGCTAACCTAGGGCCTAGTCCTGGAAGTCTCTAACCTCTGTAAATTCTTATCTAGACCCAGAACATTTTCAGCCTCTAAGACCTACCCTTGAACCCTTTCTAGCTCTTTCTGAACTCTGGCTGTCTGGTTCAACTTAGCTGTTCTTGCTCAAACTCCTCTCCAAGCTGACTGACTGAATGTGGTTTCTCTTGGCTTCTCACTGAATTATTCTTTTGGCCTCCAGCTAACTTTAGTAATGTGTTTTAATCGTCTGGTTCCTTCTCATTCTCTGGCTTGCTTTGTCTTCACTTGTGTCTAGCTTGTTCTCTCTCTACAATTGTTCTTAGTAAAACAGTCCCAGTAAAGCTACCTTCTCACTCTCCCTGCCTGCTCCATCAAGTAGCTTCCCTGTCCTCTCCATTCTCCTGAGAGTTGGGCGTATGCTATTCTGTCAAATCTTTCTCTGATTCGTCACTTTGTCTGCCACTCAATTAGACATCAGTTTCAAACCTGGGTGCTTCATTCTACAAACTAACTTTACCTTCATTGTTTGGGTTTAAAGGTGTGTACTAAAAGGATGTGTCTGTATTCCAGCCAGAGGGATTACAGGTATGTACTATGGGCATGTCTGTATTCTAGCCAGAGGAGCCATGCTGCTGGATTAAGATTTCTCTACTCAAAACACAGACACTTAAGATACAGATGGAAAAATGCTTGCCTACCTGACCCTGAAAACCGTTTTCTGTTTAGAGGAATGACGCAAGCAGCTAACACGCAGAGCTAAAAAGGCAGCATTGTTCCTCTGCCAGATCCATCCTGAGCTCCCACCCAGAGACACAAGGGTTGTGCAGCCCTCACTTCTCAGTCACAGGCAGCCCTGAATCTTTCCAGCTGAGGTTCTAGAACAACATCATAGCGATGACACTCCCTTCTGAGGCTGCTTATTAGAGGAGACCTGGTCCAGAAGCACACATGTGTTTCTGGATTCCACAGGCAGCAAAAAAAAAAAAAAAAAAATTTTTTTTAATTGAAAAAATAAAATCTTTCTGCATACTCTCCAAATTTCTGACACATGGAATTCAAATGATGAGATATTGGCTGTAAGCCGCAAGCTGGGTCAATTTGTTATATAGCAACAGTAACTGAATACACCATTGACCTTGAATGATTTACTAATTGGCTTGTGCCATTTAGTGATGGAGTCTAGCTTTGTATTTCACTCTCTCTTTCTCCATTAACATGTGTCCTTTTATCTGCTTGGATGCTTCTGGGATTCTGTCTCTATCCCTTCATGCAAATATTCCATCTCTATCCCTCCTGCCCTTTATCTTTCCTGCAGTGTGCTAAGCTGTTTGATCTATGTTCACAAGTGTTTTTGCTTTGTATCTATCTCAGTGCACTGCGTGCTTGTTTTCCTAGAACATTGCTAGAAATAGTACTAAGCTGGGGAGTGGGTCCCCACTGGTAAATTTGGAGTGCAGAGTTCAAGCTATTCCCTCTGCTCTTGTTTATTGCTGCCTCTGATCAAAGGACAGCAATAAGAGTCAAAAAGCCTTTAACTATGGGTAGACTAAAGACTCAGTTTATTATAACCTATAGAGAATACTGGCAGTAGATGTGATTTCAATAATACTTTTGGATCTCTGGGTCTTAAAACCCAGCATTAGTTTCCATGATCCCCATGGCACGCAGGTATGCTTGATTGTCTGTTGTGTGCCATAAAATTCCTCTAAGGCTCAGAATTGATGCTTCTCACCAACCAAAGTGCATGCATGGACTAAACCTAGGCCCCCTACACATATGTAGCTCATGGGCAACATGGTTTTCATCTGGGTTCTCTAGCAATTGGAATGGGGCTGTCTCTGACATGAATGAAGTTGCCTGATTTTAAATCACTTTCCCCTACTTGGGCTGCCTTGTCTGGCCTCAGTGAAAGAGAATGTGCTTAGTCCTGATGTGCTGGGGCCAGTGGTGGGGTGAGGCTCCCCCTTTCTGAGAAGGAGGGAATGGTAGAATGGGGGAAGAGGTTGGAAAGGTGGGACCAGGAGGAGAGGAGAGAGAGGACTACAATTGGGGTGTAAAGTGAATGAATAAATTAATTAACAAGGAAAAATAAACCCTTAGAAACAGATTTTTTTAAAAAGAAAGAGAAAAGAAATTTATGGTTCTTTAACTCTAAATCCCTAAGAAAGTTGTCTACCTCAAATACCAGCACCCATAAACACAAAAGGGCCAAGCATCTCTCCTAGCTCCCCCTCTTTAGGCTTTTTATCATGGGGCATTCCTCAGCTCTTGCTTTGTTAAGAGATAAAGTTTTGAAAAGAGAAGTTTGAATAGAACTTTATTTAGCAAAGCTAACAGCCCCAAAGAGTGATGGGGTGGACTGCCCTACAGCAGGAAGCAATCCAATAGGTTCTGTGTTGTGGGCTATCGAGTTCCTAATGAATATTTATGAGATAAATAACCTTTATTCCCTCCTAATCATAGTTCTGCTAGATCTTTCTTTTAAGGTACTTTTTCTCATGATCCCTCCAAAGAGGAGATGTCAAACCACAGGGGATTGTTCTGAGTTCTTCTGAGCATGCTGCCCCTTCATTAGTGGGAGCAGGCCCTAGAGCAGTGGTCCTCAACCTTCCTAACACTGCAACCCTTTAATATAGTTCCTCATGTTGTGGTGACCCCCCCAGCCATAGAATTATTTTCATGGCTACTTCATAAATGTAACTTTAATACTGTTATGAATCATGTCTTATGGTGGTCTTAAGCAACCCCTGTAAAATATTTGTTCGACCCCCAAAGGGGTCTCAAGGCCCACAGGTGAGAGTCACTGCCGCAGAAGCTTGGATCCTGACCCGGCAGGAATCACAGAACTGTGAGGTCAGGGAGGTTTGATCACAAAGTGCATCCTGACCATGAAGACCACAGGTACTGAGGAGATACAGCTGCGGTGTCCTCAGTTATTCATATCCAGCTCCTTGCTTACCCAGCATTATTGTCACTACAAAGATTAAAGAAAACCCCTGAAGCAAATGCACACTCTGCTTACAGACAGTCATCCAAGCATCATGCAAAGGTTGTCTGGGATTGGTTATCCTCATCTCCTGTATGAGCACCAAAAAACTAGTCCCCTTACCCAGAGTAGCTGTAGCCTTGTGTCGTATCTGCCTCTCTGTTAGAGTCCTACGGTCCCATCATTTGATCGTTTGACATTTCTCTTTTTAAAAGTTTTAAATTACCTTTCCCCGTTTCCTGTCCATTGTCAATCTGTGCATTCTCAGTCCTGCCCTGTGACAGCTGTGAGGATCGCCATCCTCTTTGTGTTTCTATGCCTCATCAATGCATCTCTTTGTCTTGCTCTGTTGTAGTTAATTCCTATCCATTCTATGGACTTGGTCTTCAGTTTCATTAAAATCTTGATTTATCTCCTGGCCAATATGCCAAGGAATTTCCCTCTGACTCTCTATTCTTTAAACATGGCTCATCTCCCGGTCTTCAGCATGCCGTCTTCTTCTCTTGGGTTCCTGGTTTCTTGCTTTCCAGTCCCCATTAGTGGGCTTCTTTTCCTGGTTTAGTTCTTTAATGGGATTAGTTCTATTGAAACTCAGTACTTTCTAATACTGACGTGTTGCCATTGCTCTATCTGTTAATTAAATCAGTTTCTCAGATATATGCAAAATGTCCAAAGAAGAGTCAAGATTGAGATGTGTCCTTCTCCTGCCTGCACTGGCTGCAGCCTCCTCAGATGTTATCCCACACTGATGATGAAATGGCAATAAACCATATCCATTGCCTCCAGGTTTCTCTCCCTGAATGTACTCAGATTTTATGATGTCTTGAAGCAAATTAGGCCAGCAGCAGCATCTTTCCACCCTCAGTGGATGTAGAAGTAAAGTCTTGCCTGGGGGCAGCCAGTTGGGAAAGGAGAAAGGGGGAGGTGGCACCATCTTGCAGAACAATAGAAACGCTGTGCTCCCCAGCTATGACTAGGAGTAAAACAGTACCAATTTGGGGGTTAAATTTTTAAACATCATCTTACTATACACAGTCCTGGCTGGTCTTGAACTCATAGACCTCAGCCTGCCTCTGCCTCCCCAGTGCTGGGGTTAAAGACGTGAGCTACCACACGAGCTAGAGTGAGAATTTTTGCTGAAAAGTCCTCTTGTTTTCAGGACTTGCAGGTATGTCATCAAATGTATTTGTTCAGCTGCACTGACCTCACACTAGGTAGCAAGTGTCTTCGGATCCTGGTTCTAGATGCGCTGTAGTCCCACTTCTCCAGGAGCTTTCAGCTTTTTAAAACATGCCTTGAGTATTTCCATAAGACATTCAAGGGCACTGGACCAGGGGGCACTCTCCACACTCAGGATCAAAACTCCCCCTCAAAAGACAGACTGTCCTTACTGAGAAATTGTGTGTCTTGTTTCTCCTGGTCTCCCAGGCCAATGACCACTCGTCACCTTGTGAGACCCACAGGGGCAACAATGTTTGTATCCTCTGTTACTGTCCAGCCCCCTTTAGCTGCTGCTCAGTGGGAGTCAAGTGGGTAGCCATGAGTACAAGGTCAAGCCAAGCCATCAGGACAGTGTACTGTTCTCTGATAAGTTTGTAGAAAGCAGATCCTAGTTGTCTTACAGAAAGGAAAAATCGAATGGAGAGTCAAAACAAAAAACAAAAAACAAAAAACAAAACACAACAACCTAGAAGAGTAGCCTATGTACTGCAGACTTTTTTGAGTGTTAAAGTGTGGCTGTCTACACACCCAGCACCAGCAAATTGCATGCTTACACACATATGCACACACATACATACACACACAGTTGCACACATGTATACATATACACACACGCAACGTTAACATCATTTAGAAGTCCTTCACACGCATTCAAAAAACATGACTGATACAGCTAATATCTCCTATACATTACTTAGCATGCATGGCTCATGTCTTACAGTCAGGAGGCAGATCTATTCATTTATAAATTCCCAATGGCTGCAAGGGGATCTGGTATCAATAAGCTGCCTGGAGATGTATGTGTGGAAATGAATGCAATACAGCAGTTTTAGCAGCTTTGGCTGATGAAAGATAATAGTGTATCCCACAAGCATCCTCTCAGGAGGCCTCACTCTCACTCTCTGTAAGCATGAGGCAGGAGTTGATTTTCGTCACCATCCCTTAAAATACAGATGCACACAATAAGGTATTGGATGGCATGGGTTTGTTAAAACTCTTTTCATGGGAGAAAAGGGTTTGTTTCATGCCAAAGAGTTTAATAAAAGTCCTACTAGATTTATGAATTCTCCCCATGAAAATCTCTCTCCAGCCAACAGCAATCAAGTCACTGCCATGTCTTTACGGATCGCCTTGCTTTCCTCACATCAAAATATCATTTAGAATTAGAAGCAGTTCCTCTCTGACCCCAATTTGCATGTCCTTGAATTCAACAGCACCTCAGTCTCACAAGGATCTGAGCAGCCCTACCTTCTGCTAAAGGCAGAAGCACAACCCCCGCAGGTGCTCAACTCTAGGCAGCCCCTCAGTGTGCTCCCAAGAACAATGGGTCATCCCCAAAGTGTGGGAAGGGAGCTTCTTCCTAGGAAAAGGAGATTGTTGTTAGCCTTATCCCAAAGCCAAGCCATTTGTTGCAGCAAGGCCTCGGGCTTCCCTAACAAGGCTGTGAGGTGAACCCTCCCTGTCCATCACAGAAGCTGGGTCATGGTAGTCATCGTTTTACAATGTGCAGAAAGGAAAATGTCTGGTTACGTAAGAAGACCAGATTTATCGCTGAGATGTTAGAAGCCATGGGAAAGAACAAAAGTTAAAATTACCCACTTCATTTTTGTTTTCCTTCTTCCTTTCTCCTAGACTGGGGCTGTACTGGTTCCATGCATGTTCGAGGCCCGTGTTGTCATACCACTAAGCTATAATCCTAGCCTTTATCTTTTCACTTTATATTTTGAGACAGCCTGGGATTGACTATGCCCAGCATATTTCAATCTCCTTGCTTGGGGCTCCAGACTGCTTGGATTGCAGGTCTTTGATACGGAGAAAAGAGAGACCGTGAGCCTAGGAGTACAGGAAATCAAGTGGAGGAATAAAAGAAAAATGAAACAAACAAACAAACCCCCCAAAACACAGACCCACCGGTGGAGGCCCCAGAAAGAACACAGCCTGCCGCATTAGCCTTCCAACCTCCAAAATTCCAAAGGCATAAATTGATGGTTTTAAGCCACTATGTTTGTGGCAGTTTGTTACTGCAGCCCACAGACAACTAAGATGCCTCAGAAGGAAAATCTGTTTTCTCTGGTCTTTCCCAAAGGGCAGATCTAAGAGAAGAAGCCTTCGGGAGTGCTATTTGCAAAGCCCATTCTCCATTTGCTCTGCTTCGCTATGCTGGGGCTCATTAACGCCCTGCCACTGGGTGCTCCCTGTATAAGCTGATGTGTGTTAAGAATCAAATCAATAGCTCTGACCTTTATTCCTTGTTGATGGTCTGTGATCTCAGGCTATTCGGCTTGATGTGAATCACTCCTCAGCTGCTGCTGCTGCTGGGGATGCACTGCCATTGGGGCCCAGCAATCCCGGGCATATATGCCAACTGCAGTTTCAGCACACGTCTCTGTTCCGCTGGCAACTAGTAAAATACCAATAGAAGGAAGGCTCTGCTGCTGAAGAAGATGCCGGCCTTCCATGAACACCACAAGCACATGCCCTTGAGGAAGAAACAACAGAGGAAGGGCTTCTACCCTTCTCTTGAGCACTGCAATCTAGCTCTTAGTAAAAGGGAAAAATGGTGCTCAGTGTCCTGTTGTTTAAGAAATGAAGGCTAAATTTTCCATAATTCATTTGCGGTCTGTAGCAGTCGGCTAGTTTTGTCCACTCTTAGGGCTGAACAAACCATACCTTCTGTAACAACATGTGAACAGTGGGTCTTTCCTGCAGGAAGAAAAACCACACCACACATTCAGACTGTGCGAGAGAAGCCGAGAAACCCAGCGAACGCTTCCTCCAGCACCCTTGCCTCCCACCCTTAGGTCCCCCTCCTGAGGGTTGCCCAACCCAAGTCTGCTCATTTGTTGTTGGCGACAGTAACACTTCTCCCTAGCTTGCAGAAACTGGCCAGGGCTCTCAAAATCACCTTTTCCACAAACTCCCATCCCCTCTTTGTGCCAGTCTCCAGCGTCGCCCTTGAGAAAGGCGTCTAATTCATAAGCTCTGAGCCAGGAGCCGGAGTGAGACCTGAGTGAGAACACCTGAGTGAGAACACCTGCATGCAGCCTCCTTCCCAGAGGACTTGTTTTCTAAATCACTTAAATTGAGTCGCAATCAATCTGGAGAACTAACGGTTCAAATTAAGGCTTAACCCCTTCGTGGCTGGATTCAGTCCAGGTGCGCACACGTGGGGCAGGTGACTCAGGTCACAGGAGGCTGCTTTCATGCCCAGCAAGCCACACCATGCTCTCATTAGCCTAAACTCTGTCCCTCATTCTGCCTTGATGATATACATCTGTGGGTATAGTGCTCAGCGTAACTATCTCAGGAGCATTTATAGACTGTTTCCCGGTTCCCAACAAGGAGGGTTTCTTCCACAGCAGTAAGGTCAGGAGGTCAGGAATCATATCATCTCTGGGCTGGGCATCAGAGTCAACAACGGGCCCGAGAGCGAATAGAATACTGCAGGCTCTAAGGCTATAGAGTCTCCTTCTCACATATTCTATGTTACGTGCTATATATAACACGCCATGTTATGCATTACAGAGGCAGCCAGAGGTAATGTGTAAAACAAAGAGGACCAGCTACTTCCAACAAACTTTGTTTACAGAAATAAGCTCCAATCTCTGCTCTAGATAAAAGCAGGACTCAAAGAAGTTGAGGGACCTACCCTAGAACACCTACATATATGAAACTATTATGCCCGGGCTTGCGGCCAGGTTTTTCTGATTCTCTATCTAGTGATCAACCTCTGAGCCTTTAGCCCTTGGGACAATCATAACTTTGATGAAATGTGCCACCATCTTCACCCAGCCATGCCTTACCACTGCAGGCATGGCATCAACTGAACCTGAGTTGTCATCCTTTTCTTCTGTCTAGGATAGGGGCTCAGCAACCCAGACACATCCCGCCTAGCATCTCCCATGTCCTGGTTCGCCAACTGTACAGCATCATGGGCTATGCGACGCAGTGTTGGAAGCTGTGCTCCTGTCCCAGGCTAGAGCCGTCTGCCCTCCGTAGGCTGCCTTGCACATCTTCTTGAGTACTTTGCTGGCCTCGCGCCATCTTTCCCTGCCCCTAATACTGATGCCTTCCTGAGGAAGAGGAGCAGCCAGCAGACCATCAGATGTGAGGATGCTAGCTGGTCACAGCTACAGTGAAGGGCAGTAGAGCCTTTTCCTCCACCCACTTTTCTCCATCCTTATCCTCAGACTGTTCCTCCAAATTACCTCCCCAGGATCATTCTCTTGTTCCACTATGGTCCTTCTGCCCACCTGTAATGGGAAACAGAGTTGTCTGCGCAGCTCGTGCAGGCTCTTTGGAGGGAGCCAGTGTGTGGGGGGCCAAAACTATCATTATGGTATAATAGCTAAACTTTCCTTAGACTCCTTTCTGCACTCAGCTCTCAGGAGAGTCCCATAGAGAGAATAACATCATTTTGACCAAGGAAAACACTTAGGGGTCTCTAGCTTCCATGTCCCCCACTCCCACCCTCAGCCCCCCAACACACACCCCAGTCTAGCCAGCCCTTGATTAACATTTGGCAGAGTATCTACCATCTTCTAAATAGTCTTCACTTCCACAAACCTGGCTCCTAACATTCAGCCACAACTCTGGTCATGGGAACAAGAGGGCATTCAAGCTCCTGCTAAGCAAACTCCACGTGTTCCTGCAGACATCAGAGCCGGGATTTTATCCCTTAATAGCAATCTTGTTGGTTCTCTCTGCACTTTGCTCCACTGGAAACCTCTCTCGTTCCCTCTCTAATTGCATTGATTTATGTCACGGCGTACCTTGTGCACAGAGCTTCCGATGACGGATAGCAGTTCGTTAATATCTCGTCACTGAGACGCAGCAGCTCGAACCGTGGTCAGAGGCCCAAAGCCGTAGTTTGTTCCTTCAATCGATTGCCTTCATTCTTGCAAGACGGGCAGGCCTCTCTAAATGAGGCTAAGCAAGGCTGCGCGTTCAGCCATAATTGTGGCTTAACTCCGTGTTCTTTCAAAAGTTAAGCCATGCGATTTGCACATAATTGGTCTTTCCAGAAGTCACACCTGCCTGCTCAAGGAAGAAATTAACAGTCTGGGCCACCTGCTCCCTCCCTCCCTGAATCTGACCTCTCTTTCTCTCTCACCCACATCCTTCCTTCACAGCCCTCTCCACACTGTAAAGCTCTTTGGATTTTGACACCCAAACAGATAAACTAGACCGTGTGCAGCTAGCTACGTCGCCAGGCACTACACTTGTGGGCTGCAGCTGTCCTGGTCCACAGGCAAGGAATTTCAAGTGACAGAAATGGATAGAAACTAAAGTCAAAGGTCAGGTCGTTGGCTAGGCTGTTTAAGGGGACCATGGGGCTGGTTCGGGAGATCAGCTCCAGGTCTTTTGTCGTGGCTTGTAGTCAGCCTTCTCCAGGCAGCCTTTTAATAGTTTCCTTAATGTCTCTCACTGAACACAATGTAAGAAGTATAGCTCGGGACCCCTAAAGCCAAGTTCTCAGCACAACGCAGATTTGTTGGCCCCAGAGGGACAGAGGGCAGGGAATAAGAGACAAATCCAGGAGATAAAAGGAAGCATGAGGGAGAAGCAGAAGGGGACAAGGACAAAGGACTGCCTCTGGACAGAGAGGAGACAGCCATGGCACATAAAAGAATGGCAGCTTATAAGGGTGCAAGGGGAGACCCCATGTTAGGATGCGGTGATTCACTTTAAATTGGGTGTGTTGAAATTAGGGGCCTTTGATTGCTGGACCTCAATACTGGGCCTCTGTAGTCAGCCTCAGGAGGTAAGATTGGTCAAAATAAGGGAATAGACCTTGGGGACTAGCTTTAGGAATGTAATCTAATGGTTTTTAGCAAGGTACAAGGGGGTGGGGAGAAGGGCAGGGCCTGCCAGAGCCATGGTTGCCAGGCACAAGCTGGCAGGGACCCTTCACACATCAGTAATGTTTACTTAGGCTACACCCTAAGGGCTGCACTTTACCTGCACCCCTCAAGGGGAAAAACACTCCAGATATAGTCTTATTCTGAGGAACTTGTCTCAGTTTCAACATTCGGGTTTGAAGACAGACAAAAGCCGGTCTGTAACAGCGGGAATCGTGGCTAGTTAGATGTCAACATGACGTCCCAAAGAAACAAAACTATAGTGTCCAGCCTGGAGATGAATTGTCCCCATGTCCCCCAGCTGCTTAAAGCTGAAAATTAGAAGTAACTTGCCATGCCTCTGGTATCTCCTGATAGGGAAAACAGACCCTCTCCCTGTCTCCTTGCCACCCACTGCTGTGAGAACATTCCAGAAGTGACACACCCTTTCTCTTGCCCAAAGGATTGCGATGACGGGGTATCTCTTCTGACTCCATCAATAGTCCTGCATCCCCCACCCCTAGGTGTTCTTGCCACAGGGCTGGGTGAGAGACTCAGCATTGTCCTTTTGGCTTGGTTTTAACTTACCAGTGTGAAGCAAGCCTCCACCCGAAATAAAGCCAAGGGAGGAAGCTGATGGCACATATCAGGACAGCTCGCACAAATAAGACTTACGTGTTCTTTGAGTCTTTTGCACTATTCTCATGCCCTATGCTGGTTCTGCATCACCTCCATCACGACCTGGGAGGTGAGTGCAGAAGGCTGTTGGTCCTTCAAAGATGCTTGTTTCCCAGCCCTCCTCCTTGGTCAGGTTTGATTTCAGTGCCCAGCCTTTGTTTTGTCAAGTATGGTCAAGGGAAAGCAGGCAAGGGCTGGCCTATGCAGGCCTCAACCCCAGACGCCTGTGTAAATCACCCAGAAAATCACTACAGCAGCAGGTACAACCCTGCCCTCATTCTAGCGTTCTGGGGTCTGGGTTGAGCCTCTGGGCCTTATTAAATTCCAGGACTGTGCAACCAGAGCTGGGGGCCTCAGATTCACTGCCGAAGGCAAGCCAAATGCCAAAGAGACAAAGGAGCTTGGCTACTCTGAGGGTTTCCACCCAGGACAGGAAGCACGGGACCCAGGATTTCCCAAAAGGCCAAGTTGATCGCTGGTTCCCAGACTACTGGCTCAAGGTGTCTGAGATTCATATATTTCTGAAATTCTCACATTTTTACACGTTCTTATTGGGAGTGCCATTTCATACAAACATTCTGGAGGGCATTTAGCAATAATTGCCTTACGAAAATTTAAAAATCGCCTATTCATTGACCAGGTGTTGAGAGACACCATCCACACGTGTGAGCATGCCTCAGTGTACGCCGTGTGCATGAGGACATACGTCGGATCACTGTGCACACCTACCGCCCAACAACAGCCTTGTTGACGGTTTGGGAAAGCTCAGGATACATTGGGCCAGAGAGGCAAAGCACAAAGAAAGGTAAAGAGAGGAGAGAACTGGGCATCTCAAGGTGTTCTTGGCCACAGTGAGGCCATTTTAGTTTTGTTTCCCAAGGCATAGGAAGCTAAGACTTGATTATATCTTCCAGGACACAATTCAGCTCATAACAATTGTAAATAACATAATTTTTTCTGGTACATAAAATGACAGGGTAACACAGTCAATGTCATGGCCAACAAATCATAGTACAGGCTAAAGCAGAAGCCATTTATTCAAGGGGTTTTAAGGAACTACAGGAGACCACGGTCCCTTAGCAATCAAATGATATTCCAACAGAAAAGAAGAACTGTTATTGTTATTGTTGTTTTTAAATGTTTTGTTGTTTTGGTTTAGTTTTTTTAATATTTTATTAATTTATTCATATTACATCTCAATTGTTAGCCCATCCTTTGTATCCTCCCATTCCTCCTTCCTTCCCACTTTCCCCCTACTCCCCTCCCCTATGTCTGTGACTGAGGGGACCTCCTCCCCCTGTATATGCTCATAGGGTATCAAGTCTCTTCTTGGTAACCTGCTATCCTTCCTCTGAGTGCCACCAGGCCTCCCCATCAAGGGGGACATGGTGGTTTGGTTTTTTTAATCTAGGCATGAGTCTCTCTCTCTCTCTGTCTCTCTCTGTCTCTCTCTCTCTCTCTCTCTCTCTCTCTCTCTCTCTCTCTCTCTGTGTGTGTGTGTGTGTGTGTGTGTGTGTGTGTGTGTGTCCACATACCCACAGAGGCCAGAAGAGGATGGTAGATTCCCTGGAGCTCAAGGCCGTGAGCTGCTCACTTGGGTGGTAGAAACTAACTTAGGTCCTCTGAGAAGGACAGCCCAGCAGTAGAATTTGGAAAAGCAAAATTCACAAACACACAAGTAATTTTGTACAAATTATGATTGACAGAAGCAAATGGTCAGACTTGGAGTCCAAATGTCTGCTGGTGATTGCTGTTCAGCTGCAGATCCTGCAAGAGCAAGTGATGACCCAGGATACTGTGGTCCCTGCGGTCTGAGCTGAGATGTCTATCTGCTCCTTCAGTGACTTCCCTGACCTATTCCAGTGGCTCGGAATCAACGCGCCACCATCTTAGGCTCAAAGCTCACAGCAGGATTGACAGACCTCAGTACTCAAAATAACCTGGATGTGTGCACTTTAGTTTCTTTCCTTGCGTTCACTTCAAGGCAAACCTTTCTTACCCTGTCAGAGGCAGGTGTCTCTTTTCCTCCCTTTTCTCCTGGCTCCTCCCAACCCAGCACATTCCATGCTAATTAACAGCTGTTTAATTATCAGCCCAGCAGGGAAGTGATCACAGCCCAGTCCTTAGCCAGTTATTTCCCCAGTTAAGCTGTCCCAGATTTCTGGAAGGCTGACTGCTCTAAATGCCTCAGGGAACAGCAGTGTGGCTTAACAGAAAGTTCATGGCATTTAGAATCAATCCAGTCAACCTGGTGACTCTGCCATCCTCTCACATTGTTGGATATGGCTTCTGCATCTCCATGTGCTCAGCGAAAGGGTCAGTTCAGGATCCCGAGGCCAAGTTCTCAGCACCAAGAACACTGATTTGCCTCAGAGGGACAGAGGGCAGGAATAAAGGACAAAGACAACAGATAGGGGAAGAAGGAGAAGGGGAGTGGAACAAGGGAGAGAGGAGAGTAGGGGCAGGGCAGAGGGGAGAGGAGAGTAGGGGCAGGGCAGAGGGGAGAGGAGAGTAGGGGCAGGGCGGAGGGGAGAGGAGAGTAGGGGCAGGGTGGAGGGGAGAGGAGAGTAGGGGCAGGGCAGAGGGGAGAGGAGAGTAGGGGCAGGGCAGAGGGGAGAGGAGAGTAGGGGCAGGGCAGAGGGGAGAGGAGAGTAGGGGCAGGGCAGAGAGGAGAGTAGGGGCAGGGCGGAGGAGAGAGGAGAGTAGGGGCAGGGGGGAGAGGAGAGTAGGGGCAGGGTGGAGGGGAGAGGAGAGTAGGGGCAGGGTAGAGAGGAGAGGAGTATTTGTTGAGGGGGCAATTCCTGATAGAGAAGAGAAAGGCATGGCACACAGGAAAATGGCGGTTTATAAAAGTACAAGGGGACATCCTTTGTTAGGCCAAGGTATTTAATTTTAACTGGGCCTGTTGAGTAGGTGAGTCAAGGGGGGCTTTTGTTTGCTAGACTTCAAAACTTCGATAGCTGGGCCTTGGCAGTCAGCCTCAGGAGGAGGGACTGACTAAGGAAGGGAATAGACCTTGGGGACCAGCTTTAGGAATGGAATGGTTTCTCCGCAAGGCATTGGGGAGAAGGGCAAAGCCTGCCAGAGCCATGCTCACTGCGCTCGAGCTGGCCGGAGTCCCTTCAGTCAGCTGTGACAATACTCCATAGTTTTGTCGGAAAGATGGCTGATGGGGCACATGGCTTGTTCCCATTAAACAGGAAGTAACACGTTGGTTTAGTTGAACTGTCCTTCTTACCTGGCATACCCTAGGCACATGAGAAAACTCTCTTGAAGGCTGGGAAGTTCTCAGTCGAGAGCGAGAAGGGGGGAGGGGGACTTGGCTCCCATATGTGTACACATGGCAAAGGAGGGTGTGAAATCTGAGAACTGCGGGGTGCCCATCAGCTCCCTTTCCTTCTAAGAAGTAGTCACAAGCACTCCTGCCCTCCCACAGTTCGGGTTGGACATTTGTGCAAACGATCAACGGTCCACTTTGGGGAGGCATTCTAAACCTATGCATCTAAGTTAATTGTGCATTGTATTTTAGGAGGTGAGAAAGTCATGACTAAGTCATGCAGACGTCACTGGGATTGCATACAAGTGGTGATGGCAGGCATTGCATGAAATATGTTAAAATTTGAAGGACAGAGCAGGGAGAGTGAGTCAGGTGGTCTTTTAGTTATTATGAGGACTATCCTTTAGACGCTAGGAAAACACTATGCTGTTATTAAGGGACTTACCACACATAGAATTGTAGCATTGAATACTTCTCCAGGGCTCTTTAAAAATGGCTTGCAACCTCCTCTCTCTTGTCTTGTTTAGAAAGCAACCTTAACAACCAATAAAGGGGAAATAGTTGGGACATGACTCTATGGAGGTGTATATAGTACCACATTAAAATTATTTATAGTAAGACACTCAGGGAAGAAAGAATACATGGTTTTAACTACAATGTGATTACTAATTATATATTTTAAATTAAGAATAACTATGAATTTGAATTGAACATGAACTCAGAAAATAAGAATCAATAGATGTTCATGGAAACAACACACTTCTGGAGTGATGTGCAACATATATTTGTGATGACAACGTGCCAAAGTGCGCCTCTGAAGTTGGTAAAAAGTGGGAAGGCAGAGATGCAGAAAGCCTGCTTCAGGCTTAAGCTTCCCACGTTGCAAAGAAGGGTGATGTCCAGGGACCACAGCACCCTAAAGCATCACTGGCTTCCATTAAAACTTCGTTTATGGAATTAAAATTAATTTTATGGAAGTGGATTAAGCAGTCGTTTCATTAGTGAGCTCCTGGCCTAATTGAGTTTAGCATGATCAATGAAGACATTCCTGCACTGTTGCTCCTGACCTCAAATCTGCTGTGGGTTTTTCTTCCCTAGACTGCTAGAAACAACATATAGGTGAGAATTTTCAAACTTCCCCCATGGCAGTTGGTAGTTGTACTTGCTTCCCAGAGATCCTAGGAAGGCAAGTTACTGTTTCACAGAAGTTATTCATGGCAATGAGTCCAACACAGAATCCTTCAGGGGAAATCAATAAAGGTGTCCCTGTGGTGAGCACTGGGGATAAAGGCCTCCCTGTGAGACCAAACTGGGGAAATGAGTTGGTGAATTCAGACTCCATCCTTCATAAACTGAAAGGATGCTCAGCTTAAATTCTTTTCACAGCTTAAACTCTTCTCGTAGTAAAAGGTCTGGAAAAGAGGCACCTAGTGACTGTCTCTCTAGACTGAGAACCACACAATTGCTGGGATTATTAAATGTCCTTTGTAGTAATGAATTCCAACACACACACACACACACACACACACACACACACACACACACATGGAGGGTAGGGGGATATATGAAAACATGTTCCGAAGGCCATTGGCTTTATGGAATATAATTAGCCAAAGACCCCAGCTGTGGCATTTTGAAAGTTACAGGCCTGTAGCAATGAGGCTACACTTCCCACAGATGCTCCAAGCCAGTATTGGCATGTGTAGTCAGGCCCACCTCCCTGGAGAGTCACAGAGTACCAGCAATGCCCAAATTTAGGTCCTCAGCAGCCTTCTGGTACTTCAGGGCAGTCGTGAATGCATTGAGGTCAACTTTGTACACCTACCCTTTACTGGCAGCTCAGTTTCTTATATTTTTTTCCTTAATAAAATCTATACATGTTTCATCCAATTTGGGGCAACTATTTCTTAGATGTGATAGTTACATAAAAATGAATATTCACATGAATATTCATATATATGCATATATCTATAGGTCTATAGGTGTGTGTATAGTTGAGCTGTAATTTATCAAGTTTGGTAGACATAAGCTATGTCAATATTTTACCTTTATAAAAGAAACCAATTGGAGGCTAGAGCAATGGCTCGGTGGTTAAGAGTGCTGCCTGCTCTTCCATAGGTCCTAAGTTCAATTCCCAGCAACCACATGGTGGCTTACAACCGTCCATAATGTGATCTGATTCCCTCTTTGTCAGGTAAAGCACTCATATGCAAATAAAGTTGGGTTTAAAAAAAGAAAAAGAAACCAATCCACGCCACTTTTCCAGTTACTCTGCCATTAGCTACATCTTCTGGGGAAACATCTGAGAACACAGAGCAGTGCTGCACAAAGATGTTTGCTGCATGCGTGTGGGTAGCATCCCTGGTAGGGTTTGAGTTTTTTGACAAATGAGGCCACCTTCACGGGTAGGTGTGGAGAGTGCTGAACTGAGAACTAGCCTTCCCAATGGAGGAGGAAAGACTAGAATAAAACCTGGAGTCTCTTCACTCTTCCCTTCCTGCCTCACTCTGGACTTGGCCCTCCTTGCCTACTCTCATACACAGCAGTGAGAGTTGTTTCTGGATCAGTTCCACAGGCGCTGGTGTGGGAAGCTTCCCGGGGCTCGCAAGCAATGGGAAGTTGAAGGGTCAGCTTTGGGCGCCTGCCGGCAGGAGCTCTAAACCAGGACTCCTCAGTGAAAGAGAGTCCAGTAAGTGGATTCCGGTGTAAATGGGTGCCAAGCGGCCCCTGTCCTTGCCTTGGCTTCCTGAGGATCAGCTGCTAAGAGAGAAGACAGTGAGAGGCATCGTGGGGCTGAGGAAGCCCTCACTGTCTCGAGAGTGGAAGTGCTCAGAATTAACTGCTACTAACATGGACTCTGTAGACAGGAAGAACATGTCCCCCCGAACATCCTGGGGAGAATTGGGAAGACATCAAATGAGTGTTGGGTCACAAAAACTAATAGGAATAATAATAAGCCCCCAGCACCCCCCGCCTTGCCTTTGCCCTTGGGTTTATAGGTAGTCAGAACAGCCACAGCAGTTGGATAATAACATAGTGAATGCCTGGTTAAGACAAGGTCCCGGCCGGGAGCCTGCTCGGACTAACAGCTCCCAAATTTCATTTCTATCCAAGAACCTGGGATTCTGCCTGGCTGCCTGTGGGAGCAAGGAAAGCAGTGCAGCCCTTTAGCCTCTCTCCCAGGGCCTCTCCCTTGCCTTCGGGAGCCTTGCAGTAGGGCTTGCCTGCTCCTCAGTAGGTGGCTTTGTGTCTGCTGGGATTTTTGTCTAGCTGATTCTCAAATGTGACAATGCAGCACTCACAACATATGCAAAGGCCTGAAAGCCTCCAGCAGTATGAGCCGTTCTAGTTTCATCCTGGACTGTCGGCCAGTTTCCATGAGCTTCTTCTAAGAGAAACATTCTATTGTCTATCTTTATCTCACTTAATGACCCTGGACCCCTCTTATCTTAAGGGAATTTGTCTTGAGCTTTTGTTAGCTACTGATAGAGGCAGGTACCTGAAGGGGTACATCCCTGTGTGAACGTAACTTCAAAGTGCCTTTTCCCTTATCTTCAGCTAAAACTTTATGTCACCATCTGAACATGCTGTGAGGCATCCTGTCTCTGAGTTTGCTCATTTAAACATGTGTTTCAGGACTGTGCACTAAACATGTGTGTCTACTGTCTTTCCTTCCCAAAAGATGAGCTTAAGTGAGCATGCTCAGGAATGACTCCTTGTCTGAGTGTGCTCAAGAATGCCCTGCCCCCTGTATGAAGAGAGACAGGTCTCCTTGATAAGACCCCAGGTTCCTATGTTGGAGGCAGGGTCACTGCTTTGAAAACAATCCCCCTGCTCTCCTTGCAGGTAACAAATCTCTCTCATTTTCTATATATTGGCTCTGCCTATGTGACTTTGCACTCACCAGCCTGTGAACTGACCCCCATTCAGTGACACCCTCGCCAATGCCTGGTTGTTCTGTGAACCACAAGCAAATGCTCTTAGACAATAAATACTTACAGAATGAGATCTTACATGGGATAACCTTACTTTTGCTGAAGAGAGCACACGTGTGCTTGAGCACAAACAATGTTTACAAATAAAATTCTAATTCATAGCAATGACTTTCAGAGGAAGGGTACTTGGTAATCCATTGGTATTGTCATCCCAGGTAAAGATGGCCCTGCAACAAGAAGGATTTGACCGTAAAAAGAGAGGGTACAGGGACATCAATGAGATTGACATCAACATGAATGATCCTCTTTTTACAAAGCAGTGGTACCTGGTAAGTTTCTCTGTTGTTTATAATGGCCTTCTCTTTGAAAGATGAACTTCTATTTCTTGGTTACTTGGCAGAATGATAGCCATCATTCTACTCAATGAATGCCTCTCTGCCCTCCAGCATGCTTGAATTTCTATCTATTACTTCCCATGCTTCTTGCCCCCTAAGCTTCTACCAACAGCTGATCACATTGTCCCAGACTCTGAACAGGTACACTTGTATGAGAGTGAAGACTTGCAAACTACCGGAAAGTCAAATCAAATATTCAGAAGTAATCCTAAGGTGTCAACAGGCATAGAAAGATGAGAGGGACGTATTGAAGTCACAGCCACAAGATTAGGAATCAGTATTGTCACGAGCAAGAGAGCTGAGAGATTATCAAAGATGGCATTTTAGCATTGCCTAAAACCATGGCAGTGAACTGGGATTCACAGCCCTGACGCCTAGGCTGTCTCATGGGGAGTACTTTCTACTTTCTGGCTCATCTACCACCTATTGTGACCAAATGGGTTGATTAAGCTGTGTTTAAAAGAAGATTAAGAGTGGTAAGACAGATGGCACAGTGAGTAAGAGCATATACTGTCCGTCCAGATGACCCACATTCGGTTCCCAGCACCTATTGGCAAGCAGCCCACACCTGTCTGCAAGTCCAGCGGGTCCCAGATGTCTGGCCTCTTAGGCACCTGCATTCGCTTTTACAAACCCACACATCCACACATAATTACAAATAATAAAAATAAATCTTTGTAAAAAGGAGGTCAATGACCCCAAACCAACTCAAGTTGCAGAGCACGTTATAAATGGCTGATTTGTATCTGTGAGTGATGGCTTACTTTATTAGTATTAAAAGATGATGAGCAAGGTGGAAAAGCAAATGACACGGACTACTACAGCACAGGGATGCATCTTAGTTTCTCTCCTGAGGCTTCAGGATTTGGCTGTGCCTTATTCTTTTAGACATAGAATTCTGAAAGTCTGGGTAATTGAATGAGCTTATGTATGTTAGTCAGGAAAAGGTGGGTTTGTTGCAATAACAAATAACCCCAAATCACAGCAGCTTCTTAAAATCTCAACCTGCTTTTTCCTGAGCTCCACCCGAAATGCTTCCACAGCACTTCAGCAAGGGAAGGGACAAACTATACACAGCTCTTGGAACTTCTGCCTAGGTGTGACAAATAGCACATGAGCTCACATTGTACTGGCCAAAACCAGTCACATGACCATTCTAAATAAACAGGGTAAAAAAAGGAAGGAGGGGTATAATCTTTGATGTGGGCCTGGAAGGAAGAGTAGTAGATTTATGAAGCATACTAATGACACTAATGGCACTCCAATAATGTCCTAGTGACACAGGACACCCTCTGGCCAAGGTGGGTCTTTGCCAGCACACACTCCAACCTCATTATTTCCTCATAAGCCATCCTTGAGGAAATCTGCACAGAGCATACATGTATCCAAAGAGGCCAGTGAATGCATTGATGGTGATCATCTCTTAATCTTCCTTTAAGATGACAATAACAACAACAACAACAGAAGGGCTAGAATGATATCCTTGTCATTAAAATGCTCATCACGTAAGCATGAGGGTCAGAGGTCAATCCCTGAAACCATGTGAAAAACATTTGTAATGGTGCTTATCAGTGGTGGCATGCACTTGTAATCCCAGAAGTGAGGTGTGGGATATGGGAGGGCCCTTTGGGTTCACTGGCTAGCCATCCCAGCCTACCTGGTAAGCTCCCAACTATCTTTTAAAAAATGGTCACTAAGGAACAATACCCAAAGTTGGCCATTAGCTCACACACACATACACATACAACTGTGCTGTGCACACACTTGCATCCACGTGAACACAGCACACATGCACACAGAAACGGAGGACTTTCTTTTCTATACTATAATATACACCTAAGACTAGCCACCTATACTGAACTTAGTTCAACAATTATTTGGTTGGTTAAGCAGAGGTTAAGACTGCTCTTCCAGAGGAGCAGGGTTCAAATCTCAGCACCCACATGGCAGCTCACAACTGTCTATAACTCTAATGTCTGACACCCTCACACAGACATACATGCAGGCAAAACCACAATGAACATAAGATAAAAAATATTTTTAAAAGGTTTTCTCCAAAAAAAAAAGTTATCGTTTAGTAAAGGGACTTTATTCTGTAACAACCCAAAATATTCCATGCTAAGCTCAAAATTAAACAGAGCTTTGACAGTAAACATTTTATTCACTATTTGGAGGCTTTGCTGTGTTGGCCTCTCCAGGACAATTATAAAAGATGATTTTAGTTTTCTGTGTGGTGCCAGGAATTGAACCTGGGGCTTTGTATGTGCCGGACAAACATTCTACCACTGAGCTATATGCCTATTCCTATAAGATGAATGTAAAGACAGCAATTTAGTTATGAGAGGAGGGGATTAGATCAGTATTGAATATTTATATGAAATAGAAAACCCAGTTGTTTATGTGAAACAAATAGAGGCAGAATGCTCTCGGGGTGAAGTAGGCCTCCCAGACGCATATTTCATGAAGGATGTAGTCTTTACATTGGCCAGGCAGACTGAGTCTGGCAACCAAGCACCAGCGTATGTCACAGCACCAAACCAATCAGATTCTCTGCTTTGAATTCCTCTATCAGTTCAACACCGGGCAAGCTGATGGCACTCCTGGGCTAGACCTGAACGTGGCCGAAGCCTGGGAGCTGGGATACACAGGGAAAGGCGTGACCATTGGAATTATGGATGACGGTGAGTATCTCGCAGCCCTGGCATCATTTGCAAGTGAGTGCTTTTCATGCCTCCAGATGTGGAAGATTTGGGTTTGGTAGAGGCTGGTCAGGCTGATGCTGGACCTGATGGCCACAAGGCACTTTGACCAAATCCTCCCCTTTATGCTGATCAGTATCAGGTTAGTTGGTGATGCTCTCAACAGGTATCGCTTGACCTGATAAATAAGAAACTAAAGAAACCAGTCTGTCATTACTATGTTTCCTTACTGACTGGGTTCTTACATTGTGTCTGAAATGTCTTCTAAACCCATGTGTATTTGCCTTCTGTTTCTCTAGAGCCACACGGTCCAGTGTTGTAGCTGATGACTATACATAACCACTCAGAGTTAGTTAATTAAAGCTCACTGAAATTTAAAATTCCATGTTTCACAATAGCTACAGCTCACGTTTTTATGGGGAATCCAACGCAGGGCCTCGCACTCGTGCTAGGCGATGGCTCTACAACTCAGATCTTTGCTCAGCTTTACTTGTTTTAGGTAGCCATGTAGGCTGTCCTAACTGCTGAAGTCAAAAATCCATTTCAATAATCACAAGAAGTTCTAACTCCGAGTGTGGCTTTGGGTCCATAACAAGATTGCGGCTTAGACAATGTGCCCTTACTGCTAATTTCAGAATGGGCCCCTGTCAGGCAGGTAGTCATGTCATTGGCAGGCCCATATGTTCCTCTGCTACATTGGCTAGAGACTTAACAGAGCTTTGTGAGTTAGTGTTTTTATAACTGCACATGGCCTTGCCTCTCGTGAGACCTTGCAGCACCGCTGCCACCACCCTACAGTCATTTTGCTGCTGAGTCCTTCTGCCTTTGGTCAGCTCATTAGGTCTCACTCTAAAAGCCCCACTGCATTATGAGTTTAATTACTGACAAAGCCTACATAGAGATGAAACAGTGGAGCCTCTCCCTTCTGAGCATCCTCAGAGAACATTGTTGACTAAAAGCAAGCCTTTGATGCAGAGTTGATAGGGGGAGACGGGAGAGACCAGAATGCTTCAGACCTGTTCTGTCTTTGTGGGAGCTCATGAAGCAATGCAAAACGGAGTCCATACGCATCTGATGTGTGAGATGTTTTGAAGTGGACATAAAAGCCTTTTCTAGTACCGAGAGCTTTCCCTAGAAGAAAGGGACGATGTGGGCAGACGTTAGAGCTTGTGGGCATGGCTTTCCCTTCTGAACACTTTGCCTAAGACCACTTCCCAGAGCAGCTGAGGCCAGCTCACCCAGAAAACAAGGCATCTAATTTTGGAAGAAACCACCTAGGATATACTATGAGAACCAATGTACCATCACATTGGGAGTGAGAGTCACTGGGAAGTCAGCTTACCTGAGTGAGTGAGCTTGGGGTCCAGTGAGAGGTCCTACCTCAAAGAATAGGGTAGAGAGAACTGAGGAAGATATGTGGCATCTACCTCTGGCCTCTGCATAATAAGTACATATGTATACATACATGCAACACACACACGAAGAGCGTGTGTTCAATATATTCTACTGTAACAGATAATCAAATATACAATTAAATATTGTCTAACAGGTTATTACTTCCATTTCAGTCAGTCTTTTATTGGTAAAAAAAAAATGTCTTTCACCCTTCACGATTCCATCAATAATATTTTCTTTCTCAGGTACAAGTCTGTAACCATTCTAACAACATTTTTTCTCTTAACTTAATTAAAGATTCTTTCTTATAATTATAATAAATATATTTTAATTAAATCTAATTTCCTCCTGGTCTCCTTGCATTCATATTTCCCTTCAGAGACAAGAGATGACCAATCCCTCTCTTAAACAAAGTCCATTCCATTGACTTCCAATTGAAAAGGCATGCTCTTTGTGTGTAGCGGGGGGTGTGGTGTCAGTGTTTTGTTTACATTTGTTGTAAAACGTTTTGCTTAACAATGTTAAATAATATCAGCAAACATAGTCAATTTCATTTTTTACATAGATTTTAATACCAAGCCAATTTCTAAAAACTTTTTTGTCAGCAATTTCTTCTGCTAACATTACTCCCAGTGATATGATAGATTATCTTATCAGTTATTTGTCTGTTATTATGATCAAAAGCCCTGATAAAAAGCAGACTAGGGAAGGATGTGTTAACTATGGCTTACAGTCCCAGAGGACAGCCCGGTACATCCTGGTGGGGGAGGCAAGACAGTGGGAGGGAGAGGCCGCCTGGCAGTCAGGAAGGTGACTGATCACATTTCATCACCACACAAGAAGTAGAGAAAAAGAACAGAAAGTGAGACTGTGACACAAACATCAAAGCCCACCTTCAGTTATGCACTTCCTCCAGTGAAGCCTCATGCCTCAAGGTTTTGCGACCTTCCCAGCACCACAAGCCGGGGATCAAGAGTTCAGGTGTTCCTACACCTGGTCCCCATAGTCTCTAGTGCATCTCATAACACAAAATACATTTGGTCCAATTTCAAAAGTCCTATAGTCTTTCAAGTCACAAAACTATTCAAATGGCCAAAGTGTCTTCTCAGACTCAAGGTAAACCCTTACGGTGAACTGTAAAATCAGCATGCGAATTATAAACTTCAAATATACAGAAAATACATTCCCAAGCCATAAAGGAGGAATGGGGACACAGTGAGGAAATACCGAGCAAAAACTAGCCTGAAACCAGCAAGATAAACATCAAAACCTGTAGCTCCATGTCTGGCATCTGGGGCTTAAGTTACAGAACGCTTAGGCGACTCCACCCTGTAAACTTTGCTGCCTGCCATATATCTCTCTTTTGGTTCTACTCCCTGTACGCTGCCCTCACTCACAGATACCCCACACACAGCTCTTCCATCTCCAGCATCTTTGAATCTCCATCACAACCCAGCCTTCATCTTCACAGCTTTGCAGAAGAGCCTCTCAGGGCCTCTTTACAGAGACTCCAAGCTTAGCACACATTGCCTAGCCACAGTAGCTCCCTGAAACCACAGAGCAAGTAGTCATGACACCACCACGACCATCCACCTCACCCTACCCCACCCCTGCCACCTACTGCCAAGTTCTGCGACCAGCTTGGGGTGGAGCTCACTTCCTTTGAACCATAGCTGTAGCACTTGTACATGGTCTGGTAAAAAATTTTCCCTAGGTATTAACTTTCTAGCACCAGGAAACCCCTGGTCTTGATGTCAGGGGGTCTTGATCTCAGGGCACCTTTCCTGATGTTTCTATGCAGAGCAGAGCAGGAGGCTTTGTCAATGACATGAATCCCTTTAACAATGCAGTCTTTTTTTTTTTTTTTTTTCAGAATATGCCTTGGCTGCAACTTTAAGCTTCCCAATGCTCCTTTTCTACCCGTTGTATACATTTAATCAGGATGAACGGTTAGATAGAATATTATTCTGTCTTGAAATTTCCTCCACCAGAGTAAAATTACCCCCATTATCTTTTAATTCAGCCCTCATGCAAGTTCCCAGGACACAGGCAGAATGCAGCCGTATTCTTTGATGTTCCCAGGGCACAGGCAGAATGCAGCCATACTCTTTGATGATATGTCACATGCATGGCGTCTAGCCCGGTTGCTAATAAAATCCTTGTTCCTTCTAAGACTTCATCAGCTGGGTCTCTACTGCCCGTTGCACTCTCAGCACTTGTGTCTTCCAAGGCCATACAAGAATGACCCGTTAAGCTCTGCCTATGGCACTTAACAGTCTTGCCAGCCTGAAGTTCCAAGGTCCTCCACTCTCCTCCAAAAACCAGCATGAACAGGTTTATCACAGCAGCAACCCCGCTTCTCAGAAACCAACGTTTGTATTAGCTACTTTTCCATTGTTTAATAAAATGCTCTCACACAAAGAAAGTTGGGAAAGGGGGTTTTATTTTGGCTTACAGTTCTGGAGGAAATTCAGCCTGTCACAGCCTAACCCTGAGCATGAGGCCAGACCAGCAGTCAGGAAACAAACTGGTCGCACCTCCCATCACACAGGACCCAGAGATAAATAACAAGAAATGAGGCGTGATGCTCCACCTCACAAGGGTTCCATAGCCTTCCCAAGCAGGGCCACCAGCTAAGAACCAAGTGTTCAAAGCTGAGCCCAGAGGGGAACACAACCGTGGTATTTCTATGACGATAATAGGAATTTATTAGCATGACTACTGTAAGCCAAACATTCCCGTCAATTGTTTCTAATCTTTAAATGGTCATTGCAAGGTAAACTCTAGCCCCATTTCAATTATAACAAAGTTAAATCCTAGAAATAGTAGGTTATTTGACAAAATCCACATCAGTGTTACAGTGGCTGGCCCTTGAATAAAACTGGATCTGTTGCTCTCAACACATGTGTTCACCCCAACTCTGTAGACCACTTTCCTTCTACAGATTTCTGTCAGGAGAGTAGAAGGAGGAAGCACCACCATGCCCACGAGTGACAAGTGACTAGCTATACTCTCACACCATTGTTCAGTAACTGTCAGTCCAGAAATTGTTCGTGTGACCTGGAAAAAAAATTGGAAATTTTCTTTTGGAATATATGCATCCTAATTCAAAAGGTTTGGCTTGGTTTGATTTGGTCTTGTTTTTTGTTTGTTTCTTTGGTTGTTTGGCTAGTTGGTTTTGTTTTGTTTGTTTGTTTTTTGTTTTTCACCACAGAGCCTTAGCATGGCTGGCACAACCCCAATTAGTAGTGGCATAGCCTTAGTGTGTATTCAGAAAAGATGCCAGCAGAAGGTGCTTAATGATAATTCTACCTTATAAGTCTAGCATCCCAGGATAGTTATAAAATGCACCTGCTGTGAGACTAAACATACCACATACACGAGCTCCTTTGAGCCCTGCCTTCTTCTGGCCTACAGTTGTTCAAGAAGAACATAAGCACAGAGAGGCCAAGCAACCTGCCTGAAGTCAATACTGCTGGTTACCATGGTGGTTGGGTGTCGAACTCCAAATACCTTCATTTATGACCCTGTGTAGCTGCAGGGTCCTGCTCCACTGCTCTGTTTCCTCATTGGCCATGTATGCACAGGTGTATATATGCAAAGATTCTATAGCACTGTAGCCCTGGATAAGATCTTTTCAGTTGCCCCTGGTGTTCTACAGTGATTTCTGAGATCAGAGTGTCTTCATAGAACTAAGCAGCATAAATAGGCTGCAATTCTACCTAGGCATGACTCCTGGGTGCAGAATAATAGGCTTTGGCTCCAGAGCAAACACAGAACTCCAGCCAAGGGAATTGAAGCTTCTGGCTTTCCAGAAAGGCACATTCTAGAGAGACAAGCTCCCAGCTGGCAACACCTCACTAGAACCTGATAGCTTTCCCCTAATGGCTTTTCTCGCCTAGCCATGTGCTTCTTATTTCCACACTGAGTGTGCTCTCCTAATCCATGGTTCTCTGTGCCCTGTTAAATAATCATCGCTTCACCTCCCCAGGGCCAGCTTCATTTCAGAGGGGAAGCTAGTTGACGCTTTAGAACGTCAGGATTTCTACAAATCTCTTTTACATTGCGGCAGTGATGAGCCATCCATCTCACAGTCACTAAGCCCCTTGCTGCTGACATTTATCCGGAAGCATTATCTGTGGGCCCAGAGCTGTAATTGGCTTCCCTGCTCTGCAGTATGTCTGGGGGCAGCTGTCTCTCCACCAAGGAAGTGATACAGCCCTCCTCCACACAGAAAGGCAAGGCAAGGCAGAGGGTTCAGGATAAGCACTCCTCCCCCCTCAACCGCTGACTCCCACAAGTCTCCTGCACCCTCCCTGCAAGGAGCATCCCTTCCTGGGCAGCCTTCTTGAAGGCACAGTGGCAGGCACTAACCTCCCACTCCTGTATTATTTTTTCACAGGAATTGACTATCTTCATCCAGACCTGGCCTACAACTACGTAAGTACAAGCTGATTTTAAAGTTTGGAGAATGTGTGCTTTTAACTAGCCTGCTGCACTTTTGGTTATCAGAAACACAGTCAAGTACATGCATGCAGAGGATTAAGCACACACACACACACACACACACACACACACACACACACACACACACACACCAGGAGCACATGCATGCCCAGATGCAGGAACAGTCACACACACACATGCAACTCAGATGTTCATGTGCACACAGAATAACACCCACATACGCAAATGCACACACATGTGTGCTTGTACACAATGAATCCTCCCGTCTTTTGAGAGTTACTGCTCAGATATGGGAGCTGGCCACATGCCAAATGAGTGGCTTTTTGAGAAGAAAGGAGAGCAAGCTGAAGTGGGGAGGAACAGACTGCCGAGAAAGTAGACAAAGAGAGAGGCAAAGAGGAGAGCGGTGTGGCAAGGTTTGGAGTAACGCCGGTTGCATTCTTCCAGTGAAAGAGTAACCAAGCTATCTGGGTACTTGTTGGCAAAAACTGAAGACCAAACAGCCAAAAAACTGCAGTATCTCACATTGCAACCATCACTCTGTGAGAGTAAGAATCAACAGTGTCCTTTTTTTTTTTTTTTTTAATTTTTACTGTTCTAAACATTTGATTGAGCCTCACCTTTAGGACCCCTTGACATGCAAGTACTGTCAGCAGAGACTTACGGCACAACACTGGATTAGAACCTCACACTCTGCTTTTGTACCCCAGCAGGTCACATGTTGTTTTCCTGGTGAACCTACAAGCACTTTAAACGTAGTCAGTCTCCTCCTTCCAGCCTCAGGAAGTCCAATGTGCGAGCATTGGCATGTTTGTTTAAAGTCACCCCAGCCGAGCTACACTTTCCCCATAAACTCCAGCTCTTAAGTTTAAAAGACATGATCTTAGTGACTGAAGACTTCTACTTAAAATAAGGGTTTACATAAAAGAGACAGTCAGTAAGCAAAGCTGTTCATGAGTCAGCATCCTGGGTCCTTTGCCCTATATGTATTGACCTATTCTGCATAAAAGTCAAGGGAGCTGCCTTGGCTTTGTGCACTGGGTATCAGGAAACAGGATAATAAAGTTTTTGTTATTTGCTACACAGAACTTAGCAATCTAGAAGCATAATGATAGAGCTAAACGTCTTCTTTAACACTAATATATATGTATGTATATATGTAAGATTACATATAACTATTACAGACAGATTCATATATGTACATACACATAATCATAACACATATATGAAATATATATGTGTGAAATGCATGGGCCATCCAGTCACTGTGGCCTCCAAGGGAGATGACAGGAAGTTAAGCTAGAGCTTTATTGCAGGTGATAATAGCCCATTGCTGTGGAGAACACCCTCATGGGCTGTCCACACATGGCAGACTGCACCACTGATCCTGTGGGTCACGTCTAGGAAGCCCCTCTCTAGCCCTGTCCCTGTGGCCACCTGCCACTCTGCCAGCTCACATGTGCCTGGCTGTTCATTTACTTCCTCAAAGTGGCCTGAACTCCTGGCCTTGAACACTCTTCTTTGTGTCCATTTTCTATTCCTTAGTAAACACAGAGCCCTGAGGTGTCACTGAAGGGGACACTGAAAGGAGCAAATGTTTCACTTTCTGCCAAGCTCTGGTATCCCAGGACCTTCCCTCTTGGAGGCATGCTTCCCTCAGGGATGCTATCCTGCAGAGTAGGAGAACTGCCTACACTCACCACAGGCACTGGTATTTCCCATAATTCCCTTCAGCTCCAGGGCCCAGGGCATGAGAAGCAGCCACATAGGGCTATTGCTGTCTTGTCTCCTGGAGGACCTCAGGGTGAGGTGTTTCCCTCTTGGCTGAAAGGCTAGTGACCCCTAGCCTCCTTGCTGTGCACAGATTTTAGCTCAACAAAAGCCTAGAACAGCAGTTTTCAACCTTCAGCAACCCTTTCAGCAAACCTCTGCCTCCAAAAATATTCACATTACGATTTATAACAGTACCAAATCTACAGCTGTGAAGTAGCAATGAAATAATCTTATGGGTGGGGGTCACCACAACACGAGGAGCTGCATTCAAGGGTCACAGTGTTAGGAAGGTTGGGAGCCACTGGTAAACCCGCATCTGAATCTGGAGGGTCATAGCTGGACTCAGACCGACATTATCAGAAGCACGTGGAGCCCTCGTGCCTGTGAGCACTGAGCTTTTCCCCTTCATTCTTTGTCCAAAGGTGTGGATAAAGGCATGGCCTATTTGGAAAGGCATAAAAACAGATTCAAAGCCAGCAATAACATTACCAACATTAATATCTGGGAGTTTTGGCTCTATATGTCTTCTTTTTTTTTTTTTTTTTTTTCATAAAACTGAATTCTGATCGCATGTTGTATTCCCACGTCTTCATATGTTATGAACATTTTTACATCTTTAAGTATCTCCATTATTTTGAGTGACATTGCTCCACACTGTAATTTAAGCACCACAGTCCCCTGTTGTTGGACAACTGGGTGTGTGTTTCCACTGATCTAAGAGGGAGCATGACAGATGGTGGCATGCGTCATGGTGGAGCCACATAAACCAGCTGTTCAGCTTCTTTCTGGAGCTGAAAGAATTCTGGTGAACAGGAAAATCTAAGCGGCATACTAACTACATTTCAATTGTTTTAATGTGCACTATGGAATAAGTTCTTCTACAGCTTCCATAAGTTCTCTCAAGTAAATTGCCAACAATGGGTTGGCGATTGCAAAGGTAGATTTTTAATTCGCTTCAAGGGTTAACTGTGTTGTGATTGAGGCTCATAAGCACTGAGGAGTGATGCTTTCTCCGTATCTGAAAATACAGATCCAGCTTGTGGCCATTGGGAGGGGATGCTGAAGAGACAGTGTGCCCATTAACCTTAATTTAGATCACTGGTTCTCAACCTTCCTAAGGCTGTGACCCATTAATGTAGTCCCTCATGTTGTGGTGACCCCAGAACATACAATTATGTCCGTTGCTATTTATAACTATAATTTTCCTCGTGCAGTGAATTGTGATACAAATAAATATCTGTGTTTTCCGATGGCCTGAGGAGACCCTTGTGAAAGGGTCATCTGACCCCCCACAAGGGCTGTGACCCACAGGTTGAGAACCACTGATCTCGATGTCATGTAACAGATGAGTAGAAAATGTGAATTGTGTTTAAAGATGTACATCTTGAGGATCTCATCCGAACGTTCATTAAGGCACCTGGAACCTTCCAAAGAATGTGTGCACACCTCCGTCCCTCCTCAAAGCTTCCTGCCTCTTTGGCATGGTGAGAAAAGCTCAGCATGCAACTACGTCATTCTCAATTCCCCAGCAGAGAACCCCAAAAGACCAGTTCTCTTAAATCATGTTGTCTCTTGGTCTACGTGGAGTTGAGACAGGGTCTAACAATAAAATTTGACTTGTTCATTTTTTACTAAAATTTTACATAATCATTAAGTGTACACAGAGTCAACCTGCTGAGGAGAGCGACGAAATCAGCAGACGGCAGTAGGCTCAGGCACCGAGTGAGAGAAGAATGGACAGGGTCACACCTCCGCATCACTAAGTGTTTTAATGGCTTAGGTGTGATGAGCTCACTCTGCGCTCTTCTAGGAAAAGGTACTTTGGACAGGCATTTGTTTGGGTTTTCCCAGAAACAGACCCCTGAGACAGGAGTTTCGGCAAAATTACTTTCTTTCTGTATGGTGCCAGAAAGCAGAGATGGAAGAGAGGAGGGAGACACCCGTGGTAGAACATGTGACCGCTGCAGGCAGCTGAAACTTTACCTCACTAGGGCAATGTGAGAGATGATGTAGAATAAATGCGCCAGAGTGCCAGAGCTGTCTCCCTTAGCATGGGATGCCTGAGTGCTCTGGGGATTCAGGGGGTAGTTTTCTGGTTGGTTGGTTGGTTGGTTGGTTGTTTTGTGTTTCGGTTTTTTTGAGACAGGGTTTCTCTGTGTAGCCCTGGCTGTCCTGGAATCACTTTGTAGACCAGGCTGTCCTCAAACTCACAGAGATCCGCCTGCCTCTGCCTCCTGAGTACTGGGATTAAAGGTGTGCGCCACCACGCCTGGCCCCCAGGGGATAGTTATACTGCCTCGCCCACCAGGCTGGAGGACAGCCCCCACTCGCATATAAACAGTGGATGCTCACCAGGTGTGGAGCAGGTGATGGCACCTGCTACCAGTGCATGCCTTGGAAATCTCTTAAAGGTTAAAAGAAACCAAAACGTTCTATCTTATGGGAGCAAACTCCTCCTCTTTGTTATTAATTTATCTTCAAAAATAAGTGAAAATTCTACCCAAAGCTGTTCAGCAAAATGTTTCCCAGAGCAAAGTTCTTTCCATAGCTTTGCTATTCTGTATAGCCAAAGAGAGAGAAAGGGAGTGTGCTGGTCGTTCACGACTCTTTCCACTAAAGTAAGAATTAAAATACTTTGAAAATTGCAAATCAATATATAAATGTAAGTCTTTAGTGTTAATTTAATTCAACAGATCTACTCTGAGCCTGTTGAGTGCGTAACAAAGGATAATAACAGCCACTTCTATGATCATTCTATTGTTCAAAGGTTGAACTGAATCTCAGGGTCTGGTCCCATTTGTAAGTGCTTACTTACCCTTGCAAACAACTAAAATTCTCCTTTTTTCCATCCCAATCGCAATAACCACCAAATGAGTACTGGCTAAGAGACTATTTTGGACCAAGTCAGAGCCTCATTTCCCAATCTTCCCTATGCTGCAGCTGTCTGAGCGGTCTCCTTAGCTCAGAACAGTCACCATGTGTTTAGCCATGTGCAAGACTGGGGAAGAGATGCCAGGAAGGTACAGGCACCGGCTGAGTCGGGGTGCAGGCAGGGAGCGTCTCACAGTGCGGCTTAGGAGCAAACAGATGGGAGGTGACTCTGTTCTGTGGCTTTTAGCCCATGGTATTTCCAGACTTGGATCTGCAGTACTAGTCCAACACTGAGGCTGTGCCAAGCCTGGAGCTGAAGGCCTGCTTCATTGGGGATGTGTGACTTGTGGGAAAGGTGGCAGTTTTCAGAGCTTGGGAGCAGGTAGGGCAGAATTTCATCTTTGCTTCATAGGCCTGCCTTGCTGAAGTCACGATTTGAAGTTCTCTCTCTGTGAATTCCAACTGAGTATCTCAAGACATTTTCTCCATTATTTCCCTAAACAACAATCTGTTAGGAAACAACTACAGCATCCGTATTGTATTCATTGCTGTAAGTCTCGTAGACTTGTAGACATGGGCTCAGTGGTGTCTCCTCTATGGTCTGTGGTCTGTATCTGGCCCAAGATGGCTTCCCTTTCTCCTTACGTCCACTCAGCTTGAATGGAAAGTCTGAGTCTTTGGGATTGCTTTTGGTCTCCCCCACTCTTGGCTCTTAACTTTCCTAGCCTTACAATCTTATACTTAACCTGGGTCAGCTGACCTCTTCTTTTCTTCTGATAACTCTGAGCTCAATAGGAACCAGGCTGAGCAATGGGACTTGTCTCCTGAGTCACTGCTGTACTGCCTCTTCATCCGCATAATCTCAGCTCTTTAGAGAAAAAACAAATGAACTCCCCAAGACTCTGGTGCTAGCCTGGTCTTTATTTTGGCATTCACTCATTCTTCCAACAATGCTATTTACCTAAAATGTATGGCTACTTCTCAACTCGATCAAAAACCTCTATGCATATAGTTTGCACCTTGGCTGTATCTCTTTAATGTTTAGCATTGCGGTTATCAGGCATTTCATAAATAGTCACATAGTGCCAAGTATTTGCTGTTGTGAATGAAGCCGAGAGCTGAATCAGACAACGCCCCTCTAGTAATGATTGGAAAAGCTGGCAGAGAGAACCCTCTAATTCCCAGCTCCCAACCACCTCACAGGTGATTGCCACCCATGGGCCCCCTGTAGCACAGGACACCAATGTCAGAAATAGTGAACCATGGACCCTAACTGATACCCACGGGCATAGGCCTGAAGAAAAGATTCTCAGGGTAGGTAATCTACACTCAGGTAGCCTCAAGCCACTTCTTTTCTCTAATATCCCTCCCCTGGCCAGAGTTGGTGGAAATATTATCAGATGATAATACAGTTTGTCTCCCAGGTTTGAAAATGATGAATTTTAGGCTTGGTTTTAGTTCAAACATCGGACCATTGTGGATTCTGCAGGGCTGTCATTCAAGTGACAGACATGCTTAAAAAAACAGACCGAGGTCACCCCTGAGGACCTGCACTTCCGCCCTCTTCTGATGGGTCCTGACAGATTACCTTCTCTGGGAAGGAACCTGTGGAGAGCTCTGAAGGTCTGCCAGTGCTGAGCTGAAAGGAAGGGCATTGGGCTTGGCAGCAGTGTACACACCGGGGCTCCAGGTGGCACAGGGCTGCCGTAATGAAAGAGTGGCGGCTGCAGACACTGTCCTCAGCCCTGGGTGACTAATACATCATGCAGTATTGATCACATACATTGCTCCAGGCTTTTAGGCTTATTAATATTTAAATAAGTGCATTAATAATGCATTGAAGTTGAGGCTTAAATACCCTTTGTGCCTTATTGAAAGGGAAGAGTGCTATTTTCAGCACTGTGTGTGTGTTCTGACCAGCTCACAGAAAACTTCGTCACCAGAATGAATAAACAGTACTGTCTAAATGATCTCTTGGATAGACCCTGGGGAAAATGACCATAACCTTATTCAGTCTGTGGATTAGAGAAATGGTCCATTTTTATAGGAGTATATTTGGTATGAAAATGGAAAGAAAATAAACCTAGCTTTATTAAATGGAGCTCCTTCCTTGGACTCCTTGTTTGTAGCAGAATTACAACTAACAGCAATGGGGGGGGGGGGAATCTGGTTAATGAACTTTTACAAATTGTTCACTGGACTAGACTTCGCTCCACTGAGCCTAGTCAATTTTCAGGAGACCTGTACGCTGCTCTAGGGCCGGGATTGTGAAAGCCTGGGGGTAAAGTGTCATTCCCCACCCCTGAGTGGCTTCCACATAGGTAGGGAATATGATCAATACTCTCTTGGAAAACAAAATGCTACCCACTTGTGAGTACAGTAAAATCAACAAGACACGCAGACCAACAAGCTAGAGTAATGGATTTTAAGAGCAGCAATTTGCACTCTAGGGATGGACTTGCCTTCTTGAGAGAGCATATGGCAACTTGCCTAGAAAGCCTATGGGTGTGATTCCTGACACATGGGTGATTTGACGCTCATCAGAAGATCTGCTTGCACCCAGAAGTCTAGACTAAAAGTGACCCACAAAAATCACTTCCTTGCTACAAATTCCCTAAAAGCCTTTGACATAATTTCATTTCAAACCTGGAGTTTAAGTCACTTACAAACCAGGATGCTATCTTTCACTCACGAAAGACCCACCTAGACATCTCATTCTTCAAGAAGAACATTGACTGAGACTCTCTCTGTGTGTGTGTGTGTGTGTGTGTGTGTGTGTGTATGCGTGCGTGTGTGTGCGTGCGCACGCGTGTGTGCCTGCCTGCCTGTGTCTATGTCTGTCTGTTTGTCCATGCACAGAGACTTTTCCTATAAATAAATATTAAATTATTGAAGGATGAATGGAAAATCTCTCTACCATTTTCCCTTGAAGACAAGAGTCTGGGTTATGCAGAATTCCAGAATAATCTCCTTGCTTCTTCTCCTGGTGAAACACTAATTCCCCTTGAATCTGGGGAGGAGCTATAAATGTAACCTGGATGTTATTCTCATAATTAGCTTGCATTTCAAAATCAATTAAGATTCCTGAAGAGTTGAATTTTAGATAATCAAAGAGAAGATGCTCCCATGTGGGCCAGGACTCAGCAGATGTGCAGTCTGAAAGAAGAGCGGGCTGTATGCATCGTGACTCACCCAGGGACGATTGCCTATGACAGTCTTTATGCTCTCTGGCTGGTATTTGGCCAATAGGGCACTTGGAGGAGAAATAATGGCCAGCCTAGAAGCCTGGGCCATCAATTTTACAACCTTGAACCACCAAATTCTGTCAGCAGTCAGTAAAATTGGAGAGCACCCCCCCCCCCAAGACTTAGGTAAGAGCTCAACCTCTGCTTAATGTCAGGTAGGGAAATGAGTCCAGGCAATCCATGTCTAAAGACTTTGACAAGATAATTTATAATGTTTAGCAAGTTTGTGGTAATTTCCATTTTGGAATAGATATTAAACTAGCCTTCTGAGCCTAAACTGATTTATCTTTTTATTTCTTGACAGTTTTTATACATATGCACCCCGCCATGATTATATTCATACTCCCTGTTGCCCTCTGGTGTCCCCATCCCTGTTGCCCTCTGGTGTCCCCCTTTCTTTCCCTCTGTCCTTCTTCCCAACTCGCTCCCTAGAGACTACATCATTACAGGAAATGGCAGCCTGTCCTCCAGCAGGCATTAGCGCCATTAAGCCCTCAGGAAGAGATGGAGCCTCAGGGACACCCTTTCCACTCTTGACAAAATGTTGAAGGGTCCTGCCATGCTGAGTTTCCAGCTCAGCAGCAGTCCATGGCTGCTGGGTGCTCATGGCTTCAATGTCTGTCATCTCCAGATGGTAGCATTTCATGACAGTCTTAAATTACTTCTGCCCTCTCTTCTGTGATGCTCCCTGGCCTTTTCTTTTCTTTTCTTTTCTTTTCTTTTCTTTTCTTTTTTTGGCTGGAGGAGGACACCTATAGATGTCCCACTTAAGGCTCAGGGCTCATTGGTCATTAATTCTCCACACTTTAACCTCATTTTAACCACCACCCTTTACACAAAGGAGCTTCACTACCCCAGGGGGAAAGCCACAATAGTCTACGGATATGAGCGTAAATATGATAACTACTTGGAAGTCAGCTTGACAGTATGGTCACTTGGGAAAACCATGGTATTGGGTTCTCCCCTTGGGTTCATGTTCTCCTCAGTCACAGGCTTTTGACCTGGTTGCCAGTTCAACAAGACAGGGTTCAAACACAATAACAAAGCAGTTTGTTATCACCAAAATAGCCATGCCATTACTGTGCCAGTGGGCACATTTTGCCTGGTGGATAGGTATTGTGGCACACACAGTCTACAGATGGGTGAGGTCAACTGATAAATTTTCTTCCCCAGCAGCCTACATAGCACCTCCCACACCATACATGGCAGCCAGCAGCAAGCAAGTTTCCAGCTCAGCCGCACCTTGGTTTCTCAGTCTAATTGTGATCTGCCCTTGGCTGGATCTGCCCTTACTATCTGTTTCTGGTGGGCAACCAAAAGGAGTGCCAATAGCACGTCTTCTTCCAGAGGCCTCTGAGACATCGCTGAGCCTGAACTGACTTAACTGCCTTTTGAGTTAGTAAAAACAAATCGCCCCTCAGTTTTTACATGTTTTAATATGTCTGTCTTTATCTGTTCCTATCACACACACACAAAAGAAAGATGTGTGCTTTTTAAATCCTTTTTCATTTACTTATCTTTGTGGCTTTTGTTCTTCGGCTGCTCCATATGTGTACGCAGTGGGCCGTGCTGGTCTCTGTGGTCACCTCAGTTTCCACTCCCTCACATCTCTGCATGTGACTTGAAACCTAGCAGATGAACAATGACAACTTCTTTTTAATATCAATTAATGGACTTTAGAGGCTCGACTAAGGAGAAGGAGTGCACCTAAAGTGGGGAATAAAGGGAAACAGGGGCCAGGAGGCCTGTGCCGTCTATAGAATAGTGGTCTCAGAACTGTCCATGTCCTGGTCCCTGCCACCTGAAACTCTGTGATATTATGTGGCACAGGGAAGGGCACTTTACCAGTGGACTTTAGGTTGACTCCGAACAGGGAGATTCCCCCAATGGCTAGTTTGTTGTTGTTGATGTGACCAAAACACTTCACAGATACAGTTAGTGGAGGGAAGGCTTCTGTGGGCTCAGAGATTCAGACCATTCAGTGCGTGGTTCCGTAGTCCCAAGACCTTGCGCTGAGCATCATGGCAGTGGAAATGTTAAGTAAAACAGAAGATCTGGACAAGACGTTCTTCAGAGTTGAGTGGAGAGTGGGGACTGACTTTCACACGAACTCTGGTGCCCCATATTTGACCACGTCCTCTGGATGGGGAGGCCTGGTGGCACTCAGAGAAAGGATAGCAGGCTACCAAGAAGAGACTTGATACCCTATGAGCACATACAGGGGGAAGAGGTCCCCCTCAGTCAGAGTCATAGGGGAAGGGAGTAAGAGGAAAATAGGAGGGAGGGAGGAATGGGAGGATACAAGGGATGGGATAACAATTGAGATGTAATATGAATAAATTAATAAAATATATTAAAAAATAAATACCACGGGGGAAACGACAACAAAAAAGTAAAACAGAAGTCTTCATGGATGATGGAGAAACAGACAGTGTGACAGGAACAGGAAGTAGCTTGGGATCCCTAAGAGCCCGCTCCCAGCGACCTACTTCCTCCAGCCAGACTTTCCCACAACCTCCCACAGTGCCATTATCCAAGAACCAAGCATTGAACTCATGAGCCTGTGATGGGCTCTACATCTGCCATTAACCACGACACCGGCTGTGCTGAAAGCAACCACACCTGCTTTCAAAGCAAGAGGGGAAAGAAAGCAAACACCAGATTTAAAAAAGGCATGAAGATTAATGAAGGGGCAGAAGAGATACAGAACAGGAGGAAACAACCCATATTTTGGCCCCGAAGGTAGACAGGCAGGTGAGGGATGGGAGTGGAGATGAGGGGTGGGGGAGGTGAGGGGCGGGGGATGGGGGATTGAAGGATGTAGGTGACCTCTGAAAATTGAGACTGGCCCTAGGCTGGCAGCAGCAAAGGAACAGGGGCCTTGGCCTCACAAAGACTTGCAGTCTACTAATAACCTGAACTAGCAGGAAACCATGTTTTACCCTAGGGTCCCACTAAAGAGGCACAAGCCCTGTCAGCACCTCCATCTTAGCTCAATGGGATCCAGACCCTTCTGAACCCTAAGACAATAAATAAGAGTTACTTGTGCCTACTTAAGCTCACATTATTGGTCCCAGCAACAATAGAGAATGAATTCAGGGGCTGAGGCGATGCCTTGGTGGGTAACACGCTTGCTATGTAAGCTTGACAACCTGACCTCTGATCCCCAGAGACCATGTAAAAGCTGGATGCAGTTGCCCAAGTGTCTGTAATGCAGCTCCCTTACTGAGAGATGGGAAGCAGAGACGGATGACTCCTAGGAAGCCTGTGAGGCCCCCTGTCCTGGTATACACAGCAGAGAGCAACAAGACACCCTTTCTCCAACACAGAAGGAAATGAGGACCAACAGCAAAGGCTGTTTTCTGACCTCCACACCCATGCTATGGTGCATACATTCTCTCTCTCTCTCTCTCTCTCTTTCTCTCTCTCTCTCTCTCTCTCTCTCTCTCCCTCCCTCCCTCCCTCCTCCCTCCCCCTCCCCCCTTTCTCTCTCTCTCTCACACACACACACACACACAGAGCTAGAAATGGATACAGGCCATCTTACCTGAATGCTGTTTTCCCTCACTGGGGGAAAACTGAACTCTCAAATCTCACCTGCGATAGAGACTGGAATGTGACTATCAAGTCTCTACCCCAGCAGCTCAGGGAACACAGGTGAGCCAGCTCTGGACCGACAATGACCTGCCTGAGCCCCAGACTGTTCTACAAGGATATTCAGTAGATCTCGGTCCCTGGGAGGCACAGGAAGGCAAATTGCATGGACATTGAGATGACTCATGTGGCCAAAATCCACCCCATGGGCTTCTTTGGGACTTAGTCTATAGATAGAATTGTGCCCTCCCCATTTCTCCCACATGAGTTAATTCTCATAGCTGAAACTGTATTTAAGGGAATTGATAGAAGAATGTCTTGCTTTAAAGGCTGAGTTCCAGGCCTGACTTTGAGCCTGGGCCCTCCTGCCTCTACCTCCTAGGCGCTGGTGTTCTTAGGTTACACAACAATTCATGGCTAGCAGAATCTCCGTCTCCTTTTAAGGCCTTCAAGTTCCATGGTTTAAACAGAGGCCCTGCAAACACAGACAGGCCTCACTGTGCTGAAGTCAAGGTTGTAAGAGGTCAAGGATTTTCCAAATCTCTTATCCCAGACTCTCACTCTCCAGAAAGATAAACTGAGACCTGGTTGAAGTCAGTGGATTATCAGAGGTCAGGGTGCAGGGTAGAGCCAAGCTAATCCAGGAACTCAGATCTCCAGTGTGCTCCAGTGGCTGTAGGTACCACTTTCACAACTGACATATACATGTAGATATTTTGAAATGCCTTTGAGCCATTTTCTGTGCCTTCCCTCTTGCTTTGGACTGATTTTGACTGTAACTCCAGCACTTTCTCTTTTTTTTGGAGAATTGCCTCAGGGAGTTAGAGCTTCCTTGCCCTCCAGGTATAGAGATCTGATAGCCTTGGGACTTCCCATGTGCTCTTGGCTGCCATTGAGCTGTGAGTCCCTGAGTCAGGCTAAACAAACAAGAATGTGCACGTCCTCCAGCGCCCCCTTCAGGACTTTGCCTGAAATCACATCAGGATTTGGCTGCCTTCCCAGCCCTAACTTCTTAATCAATCATCTCAGGGGCAGCTCCTGAGGAACTGGAGGAGACACCTTACAATTGAGCAGTCTGGGGATCTGGGCTAAGCAAAAATTTCCACCCTATGTGGCCAAGTAAAGAAAAAAAAAAGAAAGAAAGAAAAGAAACGAAAAAGAAAAAGAAAATCTCTGACGCAAAAATAAGGTTAGCTTCTCCCTCACGGTAACCTTGCTAGCTCTCAACCTACAGGAAATTATTTTTCACAGAGAAAGAACCTTTAATTATCAACCAATAATTAAAACCTGAAGCCACGTACAGGGAGCCAAGGCTGGGCTCCTAGCAGTGTTCTTTAACATGGTCCTGGATGTCATGGTGAGGTCTGTACCCTCCCCACAATACAGGATGTGCTGGGTGGGAGAGTAAGATGTGTTACAGTGTGTGGAAGATATTTTCATTAAGCTATGGAGAGACGGTTTTATAGTGCTGTCTTTTATAGCACTAACGCCACCAAGCTTTTTAAGTAAAGGGTTTGGTGCTTGTCTAAGACATTCAGAATGTTTGAGGACTCCTGTTGAATCTCTGCTAGGAGGGAAAAAAAAAAGCTCTGTTTAATGGTCCTCAGTTTTCCCATCTCTAACACAGCGATGGTTGTCTCCAAAAAAACTATGATGCCCTTCAGTGTCAGAGAGAGAATCATTATGCATACTGCAGATATGAATATCACGTATTTGTTGATCTATCAAAAATATGTATCAGTTGAACCTAAGCGTGGTGGTTCATGTTTGTAACCCCAGTAGCAAGAGGACCATCATGAGTTCAAGGTCAGTCTGAGCCACATACTAAAAGCATACCTCAAGAAAATGATGGGGAACCCTGTGGAAGAGTGTCACAAATCTCAGGTTATGGGGCCAGAGAGAGGATGAAATGCTATGAATGTTAGACCATCCAGAGCCTCACAAGCGAGGAGAAAAGTGTAACATCAGGGGAGCCATGGTGGGGGGTGGGAGGGAGGAGGTTATGGAAGGGGTGTGGCTTCTTTTACTTTCAGGTGGGGAAGCAGAGACTGAACCAGCTGAATGTCCAGTGTTACGGGTATCCAGCTGTTCCGGTTCAGATGTGGACCTGCCGTGCATCATCTCCTCCTCCCCCACCACACCTCTTCCTCTTCTTTACCTTCTTCCTATCACTCTCTCCCTCCTCCATTCCTCCCTCCCTCCTTCAGAGGCTCAGTGCAAATCCCAATGCCTGAATAAGTGTCTGCAATAGTGCCCAGATTGATCCTGAGCCATCTGGTCCAGGAAGTACCTTCGCAGGATCCTTACCAGACACCTCACAGAGAACGTGTTCTCTGTGGATAGCACATGGCTCGGGGACACACTAGCAATCACAAGCAGGCATGATTACGCAATGCTATGAGACAGTTTGGGTGGAGAGATCTTTAGCTCTCAAATCCATGTCCCTTCACGTTGAGAGTCGATTGTGAGTTAAAGTCTGAGGTCCATGCTGTGTTAGCATCTCTTCTCCCTGCCTTTGGCTTTTGATATTTCAGTCCCTGTTGCTTGATCCCTTTTATTTCTCTTGATTCCTCCTGACCGAGTAAGGGCACACAGAGTGGTTAATTACAGCATTGTTGGCCCGGTATGTTACATGAAATGTCGCATTTACTCTGCATCTTCTACCAAAAATATGCGCGCGCGCGCGCGTGTGTGTGTGTGTGTGTGTGTGTGTGTGTGTGTGTGTGAGAGAGAGAGAGAGAGAGAGAGAGAGAGAGAGAGAGAGAGAGAGAGAGAGAGAGACTTCTGGTGTGGGCACTTTCTTGTTCACCTGTCACAAACAGAAAAGCTGAAAATTGGAGAGAATAGAGCCTTACATCCCCGGAAGCAGGGAAGTGTGAAGGTTTCCTTCAATCTGATCCTCCCTCAGTCGCCCTGCACCCACAAATGCCATTGCCAAAAACGCTGTGATGAACCTCCCAAACACTTAACTCTCTTCCCGCATCCTTTCCCCCAGCCAGCCAGCCAGCTCTTGCCTCGACGTAGTCACTACTCTGGTCCTCTTGTAAGTATCCTGGACCAAAATCACTCCCATCCTCAAAAGTATCTTGTTTCCACCCTGTGAACACATTCTCCCTCAAACAAGCAGAGACTAAAGGAAGCCCCAACACTTCCCTGCTTAAACCCACCAGATGGTTCCTCTGCCCTTAGAAATGCATCTTTCTCTGTGGGAACCAGGATCCAAGAGGGAGTCAGGGAGTGAGGGAGCTGGAGTCACCAACCTGGGACACAGGCTCCAGAGTGCAGATCTACTTTCCTAAGCAGCAAGCAGCAAGCATTTTCACACAGTCGTTGGATCAATGGGGAGTTGACACAAGCTCTGAGGTAGGCAACCATCCCATTGTCACTATGGGTAAGTACCAGGCCTGCCAGCACCCAAGGGAAAGCAGCCACTGCCCTGTTCCGGGTCCATTTGGAGGCTCTACCAGTTTTCTGGGATCCTCCTGAGCAGCCTCCCTCACCGTCCACCAGGCCCTACCTGGGGGGCCACAGCACCCACATTTCTCCTTCCCTATGAGACAAAGCATGGCCTGACTTCCATGGCATTTTTAACCATGTTTTTGTCCCAATATCTGAGACACAGTCAACTCTTCCTCTGGGTCCCCCACTGTTAGGGCCATCTCAGTTTAAGCACCAGGAAGCTTAGTCACCTCCTGGTTCTTCATACAGGTTATGGCTATGTGCATGCTTTTGGGAATGTACAGTGGGAGAATATTGCCCTTAAAGCACCAGCCATCTTGGCTGTCAAATTCACCTTGTCACCATCCACATAGCTGGTGCCCAAGTCACATAAACAGTTAATAAGTACTCATCATATGGTGAGGAATGAATGCTTTGCTTACTTATTAGCCTACACCGTTTTGTTTCTGCTGGCCCTGCACGGTCATTTGGATGAAAATGGGCCCCTCAGGTTCATAGATTTGAACACTTGGTCCTTAGTTGGTGGAACTGTTTGGGAAGGATTAGGAAGTGTGGCCTTGTTGGAGGAGGCGTGTCACTGGAGTCAGGTTGTGAGGCTTTAGCAGCCTCCTGCTTGTGGCTCAAAATGAGAGCACTCAGCAGTTGAGGCCACCTGCCTGCCACTACCTCTCCTCCCTTCACCGTCGCGTACTCTTTTCCCTCTGCAATTGTAAGGCCAGAATAAATGTTTCCTTCTATAAGTTGCATTGGTCATGGTATCTCATCAGAATGACAGAAAAGTAGTTAAGATGCCATGCTTTCTCCCCACAGCTCCTCCCTTTGGTGGGGATTATTTACCTATGCCTGAATCACCATCAACACCTCACTATAAAAGAAAAACTGTATCTACCCTACCAAGAATCGTCCAATCCAGCAATGGATGTGTTTTCATGTTTCCGGGTGGGGCAGAACTGTCATCTTTATTCATAGCCTACTGCTGAGGAATAGAAGACCCCTCTGTGCAAGACTGTCTTGTCCAGTCCTACAGAGAGAAAACCAGAGATAGGAATGGAATGGCTGTCTTGTTGCTTTTAACTCCTTATGTGCAATTAGCTATGGTTTAACATGCAAGGCATGCCTTCTCAGACTGTGGTAGGGATCAGTATTCAAAAGATTTCGAAAACTAAAAAGAAAAAGATATATGTGGGTTTGTTTTTAGCTAATAGGCTTTGTTTAATCACTACTCCAATAGAAGGGAATTCACAGATATGGGACCTCACCTCACAGGACACAGCAGAAACAAGGCATTATAGTGTCCTCACTATTAATATGAAACTCCAGGCACCATATTTACAAATCTTTGAAGGGGAAAACAAACCTGCCTTGGAGACAATGTTTATAATTATAATCATGGATGCTATCAGTTCCTCAGAGGAAGCGCTTCAAATATCAATTTAAATGCAAATGAATTTTATTATTCCAAATTAGACTCACCCCATTATGTTGAAATTAATATAAAAATAATATTGAATGCTAAATTGCAAGTAATTAATATTGACACAATGAAAAACATACAGTTTCATTTTAGTATGAGGTAGGGGGAGTCTTGTCTGCGTGCACCACTGTGTGTCATGACCGATGCCCTCCATGCACGGCAACATAGTACGTTGATTAACTTGAAAGGAAGACAAATGGCAATGGGACATCCCTGGGCCAGCAAGATATCCTCTGGGTCTAAGGGAAAAAGCATTGTAACCTATACTTGACTGGCAAACATAGCACTTAAAAATGTATTTCCTATTTACACAAGCATAAAGTAATAACACTAAACAGAGAAAATGAGACCTCTTCTGTATTCTATAATCTAGCCTTGAGGTTGGTAAATCAAATATACTCTCTGTCCGCTGATTTTTACAAAAACAAAATTGTATTAGAAACAGCCACCCTCATTTACTTCCTTTAGTTTCTTAGAGCTGAGCATAAAGCCTAGGGCCTCACACACACTGAGCAAGTGCTATACTACCGAGCTATCTGACCAGCCTGTTTACTTATTGGCGATGGCTGCTTTCATGCCATAAAGGCTAATGTGACAGACACCGTAGGGCCTGCAAAGCCTGAGACTTTTGCTGTTTGACCCTTTAAGAAAAGGTCTGCTGAAACCTAATGGTCTGACCAGAGAGTACACCATGAGTCTGGTTCTGGCTGGACCATTTTCTAGCTGGGTGGCATCTGGTGAAATGCTGCCCATCTCAGGGACAGGGCTCTCACATTTGTATTCTTGTTGTAACTCTGACATTGTACAAGACTCTCCTCCTTTCCAATAAAGTCTCTGATTACGAAGCAAAAGCCCAATTGCTTTTGTGAGGAAACGATCATCAAATACTTTGAATCTATTTTAAATATGCTCTTGGGAGTGGCAAATGAGTCTTTACACTCATCACAGTAGCGAAGTGACTTCAAAGGGGTTTTTGGGTTTTGGGTTTTATGCTTGTTCATTTTCTTGTTTTAGGGTTTGGTTTCTGTTGTTTGGCTTGGTTTGGGGTGTTTGTTTGTTCGCTTACTTGTTTGCTTTTTCGAGACAGGGTTTCTCTGTGCAACCCTGGCTGTCCTGGAACTTACTCTGTAGACTAAGCTGGCCCCAAACTCACAGTAATCCACCCGCCTCTGCCTCCCAAGTGCTAAGATTAAAGACACGAGCTACCACCGCCCAGCTGGCTTGAAAATGCTTTGAGTTCAGATGCCATCGTCATCTCAGCTTCTCGGAAGCTGGCATTGAGAGGCGGGTCACGGGGCAGCATTTTATTTAGGACTTGGTTTCCGGAAGCACAAGTAAAGGAATAGAGAAACTAATGGGGAAGGCAGGGCTGCACTGGTTAACACAGGAGGCTCACTGTTGGCAGCTGCAGCTCGCGGCCACTCACATTCTTGTGACACAAGTTAGGATGGAGGAGGCAAATTGTGGCCATTGCTACACCCACTCCCACCAACCATCTGTCGGACAAGCAACAGGATAGAAGGGGAGCAATGGCCTGGCCTGCTCCTCTGGCCTGCTCCAATCAGAGGGAGATAGAGCTTCAGAGGTCCAGTTTCATGCAAGTTGGGTCAGTGTGCGCTCACATGCTAAGAGCAAGAGATTCTGAATGGATGTCCACCGGCACCTGCCAAACTTACAAAATCAACACTCGCACTTGTCTGTGAACTCTCCCAGAAACTATATGGTTATCTTTTACATGGGATATGTATTACTACTGTAATCATGTACCGTCCATATTAGAAAAGAAAGGTAATCCTAAAAGATGATGGAACATAAAGATTTAAAAGGTTAAGATTCACACCTGTGTCATAAGAGCCTTCTTCACCAGGACTAAGACAGAGGAGAATCAATAAAAGGGTTGATGGGCGAGAGAAAAGAATTATAATATGCAACATTACAGTGGAAGAGCTTTAAGTGGAGAGGAACCCTGAGAGGCTACAGCATGGATGAGCCTTGAGTGAGCTAAGCCAGTCACAAAGGGCACACTTAAGTGAAATATCTGGAGTAGCCAAGTTTATAAGGTCAGGAAGTAGAGTTGGGAAAGCTTGTATGAGAGGCTCATATTTATATGTTTGCAAGATCAAATGTTCTGGAGATTGCTTATGCCGTAATGTATTTTACATATTTTTAAAATTTATCTCGATGGGTGTTTTTCCTGTTTGTATGTCTGTGCATTGTGTGAATGCAGTGCCTTTGGAGTCCAGAAGAGACCATAAGATTCCTGGAGCAAGTTACAGACAGTTGTAAACTTCCATGTGGGTGCTGGGAACCGAACTCAGATCCTCAAGAAGAGCAGCCAGTGTTCTCATCCACCGAACCATCTCTCCAGCTCTACGCTGACTACTGAACTCAACTCTGAAAATAGTGAAGAAAGTAAAATATGCCTCACATTTTTACAGTGGTTTAAAATAAAAATTTAAAAGTGTAGCCAAACTCAAAAGAAGCTCTGGTATTTACCCCTCACACCCTGCACTAACAGAGGGCTTGCATGGCCCTGTTCTCCGTGTGGCGAGTAAGGAGAAAGTTTCTTTGCCAAAGAGCTATTGCGATTTAAATAAACATGAAAATGATGTAGTCAGTTACACACCTCTTCCTCTTAAAAAAGACAGTCCTTGGGAATACTCAGCCCTTGAGATGAGATGCTAGAAACAGCGCCAATATCTCTAAGTAGGGCAGATGAAGATGCTATCCAGTAGTGGTGGCCTCGTTAGGCAGCTGGTCAGCCAGGCACTAGATCCCGAAGGGGTCTCCTCAATGTGGAATGGACTCATGGTAAGCAGCACACTGGATGTCTCCCTCCACATCAGTAGCACCTGGGCTGGTCCATCAGGGAGCTCTGAGTAGCATTTATGACCCAAGTCAGAAAGCACACAGCTCTGATCTGGAAACTAAGTGCATGCTGGAATCCTCCACACATTGTGGAGTGTTGTAAATTACAAAGGTTTTGGTGGGAGTATATTTAGCAACAGTGACATTGATGTTTGATCCCAAGCAGGGACCTACATCTACTTGGGGCTCGTTATACTCTGAGTGACAGCAGGCGCTCAGTAAATCCTTTGATCATGATCAGCAACTGAGTCTCTTGGAGTGTCTTTAATGGCTAATGAGGAATTGCATCAGAGTTGAGGCTTTTCCAAACAACCTACTGTGCTTTTTTTTTATTTATTTAATCACTTTCACTTGATATGCTACTTTTATCTTAACAGGTTGTTTGAAAGCTAACTGTGTGTTACCTGCATATTTGACAATCTCACCTGCCACATGAATAGGACGATGTATGCTCAGATTTGGGGATATGGGGGTTCCCATAAGAATGTCCCCCATAGGTTTGAATATTTGGCCCCCAGCTGGTGGAACTGCTTAGAAAGAGTTTTGTCAGGGGAGGTGGGTCTCTGGGAGTAGGACTTACAAAGTCTTTGTCATTTGCGATGTCTCTCTCCACAGCATGGTTGTATGTCTTCCCTACTGCCCCAGCACCATGTCTGTCTGCCTGATACCATGGTTCCCCCAGATTGAATGCTCTCTTGTTCAAGTTTGCCTCGGCCATGGTGTTTTGTCATGGAAATAGAAAAACATGTACAACAGAGGACTTCTTTAGGCTTCACTGCTCCAGGGACCACAAGCAGAAAGAGACTTGTCCTCTGCTCCTGACTTGTAGGGACTTGTCTTCTGTCTCTATGAGGGCTGAAGACTAGAGTAAGTCAGGGAGAGCTCGGTGCAAGCTTTGCTGCTGGGGAAAGCTTCCCATGATCTTTTCTCCAAGGCCAAGCACCTGCAGGCGTAGGTAGGGGTAGGTATTTAAGACAGGCAACCTGTCTGGCACCTCAGCCTCTAGGGTGCATATGTCCGTGCTGCAATGTCCCCCAAGGAACAGGTTTGTTGGCTTCCTATCAAGTCAAACGCACTTACCACATAGCCAGGAAAACACACAACTCCCAAAGACACACCCATCAGTAACAGAAACACACATCCACAGAAAGGCATCCATGCCACATCTGCATCCATATTAGAAAAGGAAAGAATTGCAGGGTCCATCAGGAAGCGAATAGGTAAACACAGCTGGTGTGGGGCAAGTTCATACACCAGAACACTATCTCACAACAACATAAAAACTAATGCAAGCCACAGAATAGGGCAAATGACAGAGCACTATGTTAGCTTAAGAAGGCAAACCCCAAAGGAGCACATACATACTTGCTGCCATATACAGGGATCGGTGGTGGTTGCCTGAGGCATCTAGAGATAGACTAAAAGTGTATCACGTGGTGAGCGAATTTTCCAAGGTGATGAAAGTCTTGATTGGCTATGATTGCATGAATGCATCCACTTCCTATGCGTCAAGCCACCCTTCGGATCACAGTTTACTATGCATAAACTACACGTGCAGAAAAGTGACTTCCAAAGTAATTGTTAGTAATAGGACCAATTCAGAAATCAGTCACTACTGTGAATGTGCTAAGGATCAGGGAGAGGACCTGATGCAGCCCCCAAACCTCAGGTCTCAGCTTTCCCACTGACCACCAAGGAGATGCCGGCCCATCCCTTCCCCCAAATTACTATAAGCACAGAAATGAGGAATCCTACTAGATACTGCCAAGGTCTGAACACCATTACCGAATTCTTGGGAGAGCATCCTTCTTGCTTTTTTTTTTTTTTTTTTTTCTATATTTGCCGTTTAACATAGAATTTAATGCTTGTTCATTGTGATTCATACTCACAGAAGAGTAATAGACAAAGACCTTCGATTTCTCTCTTCTCTTCTTTACTTCTTCCTCCTCTATAAATCCCACTCACTTTCCAATTTGGGTGCTAAAGCAATTCTGTGTGAATCTTTCTAGATTTTTCTCCTTCTAAAACCAGAGTCCTACAGTACATCATATCATCATGCAACTTCCTCTTCTATTTAACATCATATTCTCGCCTGCAGTACGGATACACCATAATTTATTTAACCAACCCATAATGATTGACGTCTTGGTTTTCCCCCCAAATCGTTACTATTAGAAACGACAGGATGACTGCATGCCTCGATTCAAGGATCGTTGCGTGCTTGTGTGACTATCCCATTAGAATTAATTCCTGGAGGTGAAATGGCTGGATCAAAGAGCATATGCAGCTTTAATTATGCAGTTACGCAATTTTACTGTGACATTTTTGTTTTAGTTCCTTATTCAAAATATTCTCTGAATATTTCATACCCATCTTAAGAGAGTCCTTTCCTAGTTTGTTCTCAAAGAGAAAAGAAACAAAGTCAAGAGAAGCAATGAGGGGCTGGAGAGATGGCTCAGAGGTTAAGAGCGCTGCCTGCTCTTCCAAAGGTCCTGAGTTCAATTCCCAGCAACCACATGGTGACTCACAGCCATCTATAATGAGATCTGGTGCCCTCGTTTGGTGTGCATGCAGGCAAAACATGGTATATATGATAAATAAATAAATCTTTGAGAGAGCCAGAGAGAGAGAGAGAGAGAGAGAGAAAAGAAATGATAATAAGAAAATGTCTGGCCTCCTTGAATGATCAGTGGAGCTGTGTGGCCTTATTTTCTACCTGTCAATCTGAAATTTCCAAAATGCAAAATAAAACATAGGATTTTTTTTTAAAAGTCTTTTAAACATTAACAGAGATGAAAGCTGCGAGGATATGACTTGAACATGTGCTAGTTAATAGATTTAAGAATAAAAACAGCTTTATGTCAATTGCTGTAATTAGCCAGGAATGAAGACCAATAGGAGGAACCCTCCTTTGCCAGCCAAGCCTCAGCTTCAACGCTGGCTAATGAGCTACTGGTGAGGGCCAAAGACAAGGGATGACAAGAGCTGGGAAACCCACACAGCTCTGAACATCAAAAATGCATGCGGCCTCCCAGAACCACAGGCTCCACCCTACAGAGCAAGGGCCCAGCTCAAACAACTGATCCTCCAAGAAATGGGCACTTTCCAAGGGAGTATGGCTAGAGCACCTAGACTTTGTTTTCTTAAGTAGAGTTAAGCTCTTTCTCCGCTGAAAGACCCTGATGGAGGTGTCTGTTCCAGTGGTGAAATGCCCTGGAGACCAAGGAAGTCGGTTAGCATCTTGTGGACCCCATCTCACAGGGCGTTCCTCACTTCCTCACACGCCCACCACTGGCAACCAGACCGACTTCTTTAGAAGTAGTTCTACGAGAATCTCCAGACTTATGAATGGGCATTTTTCTTTAAGTCATACAAAGCTAGTCTTGTTGCCAATCACTATGTTTCAATTCATTATTTTATTTTATATTATATTTTATTTACAAAAGGCAAAATTTGGTTTAAGTGCACCATCCTGTGACTTCTGGTAAGATAAAATCATGTAAATACCACCACATTCAAAAATTGGAATGTCCTTTTCAAGCTCCACCGCCCCCCCCCCAAAATGCCCTGACGTTCCCCTTCTAGTCAGCCCCTGTGCCCCATCACCGGTAACCACAGGTCCATTTGCACAGTCTATATTACTGCCTTTTCTAGAATGTTCTAAGGACTATTATCCTTTTGGTGCGTTTTTTGTTATTCTGTGTGGTTGCATACATCAGCCACTTAATCTTTTTGCTGCTGCTTGACCCTGCATTGGGTGCTACGCCATGACTTGCTTCCCCAGGCTCCATTCTGGGACATTTGGATGACATCCAGCTTGCACAACCAGAAATAAAACCTCTTTGCTTTTATAGGAAACTAACATTTCTTATGGTTACCCAACAGCTACTCAAGGAGTAGCAAAGAGACCAAACGAGCTTGATTTTTCTGGAGGTCAAGAAAGCCCATCTCTGAGAAAGCCCATCTCCTTTGTGCAGCATTGGCGGCCATCCAGGTGTGCCATCCAGATGTGCCATCCAGGTGTGCCATCCAGATGTGCCATCCAGCTGTGCCATCCAGATGTGCCATCCAGGTGTGCCATCCAGATGTGCCATCCAGGTGTGCCATCCAGGTGTGCCATCCAGGTGTGCCATCCAGCTGTGCCATCCAGATGTGCCATCCAGCTGTGCCATCCAGGTGTGCCATCCAGCTGTGCCATCCAGCTGTGCCATCCAGGTGTGCCATCCAGATGTGGCTCAAGTGTTGGATAAGGAACTCTGGCTGTGTCCTCAAAGCTTTGAGTCAATGAGTCCTGTACTTGCACTTGTCTCCTCTGTTTTCTCAGTCTAAGCAAAGATCCTTCATTCTTTTTCCTGTTCCCTGTCACCTCTATCTTAAAAGTTTCATAAATACTTCTAAGCAAATAGCTCTAATCAAATTTTTTAAACAGAAATAATCTGAAGTGAAATTATGGCTATTTTCTCATCTTTGAAAATATATGTAGTTAAGCCGTGTGGTGGTGGTGCACGCCTTTAATCCCAGCACTTGGGAGTCAGAGGCAAGTGGAACTCTGTGAGTTCCAGACCAACCTGGCTTACAGAATGAGTTCCAGGGAAACCCTGTCTTGAAAAAATATATGTACATATACGTACATACATACATACATACATACATGCATGCATGCATACACACACATACACACACACATACATACATACACACATACATACACACATACATACATACACACAATACAACTACACATACACACATACACACAACATACACACACAACATACATACACACACACAGACACACACATACACACATACATACACACATACATACAATACAACACATACATACAACATACACACATAAAACACACAAACAATACATACACCATACACAATACATACATACACACACAACATACATACAACACACATACATACAAACACATACATACATACACACATACATACATACATACACACACATACATACATACACACATACATACATACATACACACACATACATACATACATACACACACATGCATGCATACATGCACACACACATACATACATACACACACATACATACATACATACACACACATACATACATACACACATACATACACACATACATACATACATACACACACATACATACATACATACATACACACATGTACATATACAGATATCACATTTGAATGTTAAGTGTGCATTTAGAATATAAGATTATATTCTCAGATTTTATTATTTAAATGTGGGTTTGGTGAAAGAAGCTGATGTGAGCTCATCCTTCAAAAGACCTGCATTAGAAGAAGATCCTCAAGGGGAGGGCAGGCCTGATAGTGACCTTCACTAGGAGGGCAGGTCTGACAGTGACCTTCACTAGGAGGGCAGGTCTGACGGTGACCTTCACTAGGAGGGCAGGTCTGACGGTGACCTTCACTAGGAGGGCAGGTCTGACAGTGACCTTCATTAGGAGGGCAGGCCTGACGGTGACCTTCATTAGGAGGGCAGGCCTGATAGTGACCTTCACTAGGAGGGCAGGTCTGACGGTGACCTTCATTAGGAGGGCAGGTCTGACGGTGACCTTCACTAGGAGGGCTGGCAGCACCATGAGCCTGACGGGAGCATGTAGGGAGAAACAGACATTTTGGTTTCAAAGAGCAAAGCAGATTCCTGACTCTTGCAGGTGTTCAGGGGTCTGAACGAGTTTCACACTGCATGGTCTAGCCTGAGCTATGTGTCAGTCGCACAGAGGCAAGCATTAAGGGGAACCATAATCCTATCTCGCAGCTATAAGGCAGAGCACAGCACGAGGCCACAGCACAGCCGGCTCTTTTCTCAACTCCACCCCAGTGAAAGAGATGCAGGGGATGGGGTACGTCCTGATTGGGAAGGCGGGGGCAGCTGCGGGGTCTGTAATCTAACACCAGACAGCTAAAAAAAAATAAATATTAATACATAAACTTTAAAATGTAAATCATCAAAATCATACGGTCCCTAATATACTCAAACTCATGGTGATTTCTCTTCAAAAGGAAGACTATTTTTAAATTCCTACCTCCTTGCAATGGCCACCGAGCAGCACTGAGTTACGTCTAGCAAGCACTCAGCTGTGACTAAAGGTCCACTGTTTACAACACGCCTATGATCTCCATTGTGTGTCAATTTTAATATTTGTCTGCAACCAATCAGGTGTCTTACGTTCTTATTTTCCTAGAATAACAAGAGCAAAATAATTAAAACATGCGAACAGTGCTGCTTATGATTGCTACAGCAGCATGTGGCATAAAGCGAACGTTAGCGCAAAGAACCCTGGAGCAGAGTCAGGTGGCTCGGCTGTGTAATGCCCGCCCTCAGGAGGAGAGGCATAACTATGCAGTTGGAGGCTGGCCTGGGATACCTAGCTAAAGCTAGACCAGCCTGAGCTATACAACAGGATCCCGTGTCCAAAATAGAGAAGTAAATTAAGGAGGCTTGGAGATATCATATCAGTATGTTTTTATTGGAATAGAATTATATCACTCTCCTTCCTACTTTTCCTCTCTCCAGTCCTTCCTAGCTACCCTTATTCAACCCTGCCCCCACCCCGTGTTCCCACTCTCAAGTTAACGGCTTCTTTTTGCTTGATGATTATTGTTATACAAATATATACATGTATGTACCATGTGTATGCACAAGGAGATATAAAAACAACCTGATGAGTCTGCATGCTTGCATGGTGTGTGTGTGCGTGTGTGTGTGTGTGTGTGTGTGTGTGTGTGTGTGTGTGTGGTCTCAAGGCTGACCATTCTGTGTTGGACGACAAATAAGGGGATTCATGCCTGAAACAGGCTAACTCTCCTCCCTGCATTCACTAATTGCCTGTAGTGCGTTGTCTATGAGCGGCACACTATGAGATTCCCCCCTCCACATTAACACGGCTGTTGATATTGCTTTTATTCCAATCTTGCTTATGCAGCCATTTCTAGAAGAGAGCGTTTCACATAAGACTTCCTGGTGTTTTGGTGCTTGCGATCTTTCTGCCCTCTTCTGCAATATTCCCTGAACTGTAGATGCAGTAGCTGTGATGTAGATGCATCCGGTGGGCTGTGCCCCCCACACTCTGTTGATCTCTGCATTGTGCCCAGTTGTGGTTTTCTGTCATGGTCTCCATTTGCCATAAAGAGGCTTCTTTACTGAGGGGTGGTAGCTACACTTAAAGCTGAGATTTAAAATAAGTAAGAAATTATGCTGGACTAGCAAACATTGTAAATATCAACATTTTAATTATATGAAAGTACAAGGAAAAGTTAAATGTCAAGTGTTCAATGATATGAAACCTCTGAGAAGTGTGCTTATATTGTTCTGTCTAGTTCCAAAAGCAAATCGTTGTATTCTAATAATTTTGTTAGTGCACAGAACATGGGGAGGCTCTGCCTGATAGCTCTCAAAATGCTGAATATATCGAAATCAACAAAACAGACAATTCCTGAGATTTGCCCCTTCATTCTTTCATCATGCTTTTTTAGACTCTCCTGTGAAGTCAGTGGTTTCAAGTCAAAGCCCTAGGCCACACCCCCATGGGCCAGCCACAGTGACTGGAATAGCAAACAAGTGCTATGGGCCAACACAACAGCAGACTGTTGGGGAAGAAGGGTCCCCTCTAAACAGAAGAGATGTCAGCTCACATTGAGGAAGAAGAGAGATCTAGATGAAGTAAAACACTGGAAGGCCAGGCCCCAGTGGGATGCCTGCAGCATAGTGGGGAAGCGGGACAAGGCATGTGTGTTTCCTGGGGCTGCTGTGACCACAACCTGGGTGACCTGAAGTAGCATATTCTCTCACAGTCCAAAAGCTGCGATCAGTGTGGTCGCTCCTGACCCTGCTCTTCCAGCTTACCCTCGGCATCGCTTGGCCTGTGTTGTTGCTCCTGTCACAGACACTGTCTGTGCTTCTCCTTCTGATGTCTCTGTGTCTGTCTCTTCACATGGCGTTAGGAGAATAGGAGCCATTGGAATGAGCCGATCTTGTTTGTGTCAGCAAAAATGCTATTTCTGGTATCATTTTCATTAGAGGTGGGAAGGATCTGTGGCAGAGACTCAGTCCCCTACAGGCAAGTTCTAAAACCAGCAGCCTAATCAGGCTGTTCTTTTTTATCTTTATCTGAGAGAGAGACAGAGAGAGACAGACAGACAGACAGACAGACACAGAGACACAGAGACACAGAGAGACAGAGACACAGAGAGACAGAGACAGGCAGAGATACTTATGTTTCATTGGTAACTCTTTTCCTACAATAAAAGCAGAGGAGAAACAGGCCCTCAATCACCATATGGCCCTGAAGAACAGAGCAACCTCTAAACTGGAGAGAAACTGATAGCAAACAGACTATGAACAGCTTTGGTGAAATTAAGAAGCCAATACTAGCACTTGCCCATAACAGCTCTATTGACGAAGAGCAAGCTGGGGAATGGTATTCAACATTGAGAAGAAATGCAAAGTAGAATTGAGAACACATACACACACACACACACACATGAGACGAGCTTGGGGTAGACAAAGGGTTCTTGCAGGACCGGTGATGGAGAATGAAAGACAGAGGGCAAAGAGTGAGCCATTGGTCTCTGTGGTTTGAACTGAGTCTTGGGTCTAGAAGCCCTCAGAGGTGCTGAGATGAACTTGAACGAATGTCGCTGAAAACTTAGAGGTCAGATGCTGTCTCCTCCTGGGACTTAAAAATGCTGAGGACGCTGGTGGTCACAGAAATGCCAGAAGTCAGGAGCCTGTCATCTGCAGAGTCTAGACCTGAACACTTCCCTCCCAAGAGACTGTGGTACGTAATTCACCTGCTAGAACCCAGAGCATGCAGGCATAGTGTGATTAATGTGGACCTGATATTCCATCTTGTAGCAACTTAATAAAGTATGTGCACAGCCTCCAAACGAAGGCTGTAATCACTTTTCCATAGTTTATGAATTATGAAGTTGGATTCCCATCAGCAGATGCTGTCAAAGTTTTTTGGCATCAAAACCAATTAAAATGATGAATCTCTGTGAAAGGAAGTGGGAGTACATTTAATCTTTCTCTAGAACAGTTGGGGATCGCTCTCTCTCTCTCTCTCTCTCTCTCTCTCTCTCTCTCTCTCTCTCTCTCTCTCTCTGGCCACATTTCACATTAGCAGGGAACATAAAATTGGTCTCATTCAAAGGTAAGCCTCAACTTCTTCACAAAAGGGAACTGATCCCTTTAGCGTTTTGTCGGCTGTAAACACTGCCGTGTTTATGGGCTGCCTTGGGCTTCATTCCCACTCATCTCCCAAGGTCACGGCCCTCTATTTTCACGTTCTCTTAGCAAGATTGTCCTTCCTAAAGCGTCGTGCGAGCAGAGATTAGCTGTGCAAAGTACAAAGCGGATGAGAGAAGCCTGCGGGCACATCTTTGAGCTCAATTTATTATGGCTATGAAGGTAGGTACAACTGAAAGGCCCGAGTCCCCACTGCTCGTCCTCATCTTGTTGTCACTTACACATTTGAGGTCTTCGTGGCCCAGCTCCCCACACTGAGCCCGCAGGGCTAAGCAAGGTCATGTTTTTTCCCTCTTTCCCCTTTATCATCAAAATGCCCTGCAAAACATCACTCAGCGTGCTGAAGAGCGAATGTGCCTGAATCAAAAGGAACCAGTCCTAGCTGGGTGGTGGTGGCGCACACCTTTAATCCCAGCACTCAGGGGGCAGAGGCAGGCAGATCGCTGTGAGTTCGAGGCCAGCCTGGTCTACATAGTGAGTCCAGGACAGCCAAGGCTACACAGAGAAACTCTGTCTCGAAAATAAATAAATAAATAAATAAAACAAAACCAAAGCAAAAGGAACCAGTCCTAGGACTCTCCAGCTGGAAAGCCTGGAGCAAAGCCCACAGCCTTGCCCAGCCTCTGTTTTCTGACCTGTAAAATGGGGTTTACAATGTTTAAGTCTCAAACCTGTTCTGAGGCTCGAGTGGGCAGAACTGTATGCACAGGTGTGCACATATGAAGCATATGTGTGTGCACATCGCAGCCACAGATTTCTGGCTGATATGTTTCTATTCACGTGGCTGTGCTCTTGACAGGTGAAAAAATCCTATAAAATGTGTGCAAGATGAAATTCCTAATAAATGTTACTTGCCCAGGACAGCCCCTGGAAGAGGTGACTCAGCTATCGGTGAACTCATCTTTGCTATTTTTAGGGCCAAAAGAGGGAGGGGCAGGTGACATTGAAGTTGTATAATCGTTGAGGTGGGGAAGGCATAAACTACTCACTCCATCTCTCCTGGGACATGCAGATTCAAAAGTACTGTTCTTGACCTCACCTGACACTCAGAGCAAACAGAACTCCCACCAAGGGGCCACGCTAGGGATACCTACAGCACGGAAGAAAACCCGATGAAAGAAAGGAAGACAAATGTACTCACACTGCACCACATTGACAAGACAAATTGAGGCCTTGGCTGCAATATCACCTTGTAGTTCTTCTCTGACTGAGTCTCTGCAGTCTTGGTGTTAATTTACATGGTGACTTTGGGAAACTGTGAGAACCAGCTGGGGACTTGCCTCCGAGCCAGCTCCTCATGACCCCAGAACCTTGCAGCCCACCAGATCCACAACAGCAGGGGTGCTCTGCTCAGCTCCTGACCTCTCTCCTTCTGCCTCAAAGCCACAGGGCATCCCCGAAGTCACCCTAGATGACTTATAACTCTCCCATGACGTTATCAAGGCCAAATGCTGTCTCTTCTCCTCCATTAAGTGTGAAGGGTACAGGAGCAAGATTCACATTGCAGCAAGCCACTTGTGTTCTGTTTCATGACACATTTCATTTCAGGGTTTAGAGAATGCAAAGCAGGTGATGCTTTTGTGAACGGTGGAAGAATCCATTCACAGCACAAGCACTGTCTACACGTCGGTTGTGCCACAGCTCGCTTAAAGTCAAGTCGGTCATCCTGAGTGAGACAGATTTCAACAATGGAGGCTTCTGGGAGATAGAACTAGCATAAGGCTGGGAGAGTGGACTGTTCTAGATCATAGCTTAGAGCTGGTCATGAACTCAGATTTGCTTTAGGCCCCATAGGTTGTCACGGCATCCTTATGGGTACCCATGTGCACTTCATCTGATCATATCCAAATTACTACTCTTTGTACCAACTTCAGCTTGTCTACAACTTTTGTTAAAGTCCTAAAAACATATCACCGAAATGAGTCTCACTATATAGCCCTGGCTGGACTTGAACTTACAAGCCTCCTGCCTCATCCTCCTGAGTGCTAGGGCTACAGGACTTTGTCACCACACCCAGCAAATTTAAACACATTTTTAAAAGGATGATTTCAACTCCATTTCTGTTACTGCAACATAGTATTTTGCCTATAATTAAATGTGTTTTGAAGTGTTAACAGAAATTTTATTTTAAATGTGAAGGAGTAAAATAATTTAGATTTTAGTGTTCAAAATGTGCTTACTAACAGAATGCCTTTCATTATGAACTTTTACTATTACTATCATCATTATTTTTTTTTCAGAACCAATCTCCCCAAAAGCTTTCCCTGCCATAGGCACAATAAACCCAAAGCCATTGCATTGGGGAAGAGATTTATCTTCACTCACAGGTTAAGAAGGGATACAGCCTGTGGTGGAAGGCATAGTTGGCAGCAGAACATAACCGTGGCTAGGAAGCAGAGAAAGACAGACACTGGCGCTCAGCTTGCTTTCTTCTTTTTCTTCAGCCTGTGACCCCAGCCCATGGGTGATGTTACCCAACTATAGAGCTGGTCTAATCTCCTCAATTCAACCTCTCCGGGAATACCTTCCAAAGACAGGCTTGGTGGTGTGTCTCCTAGGTGACTCCAAATCGAATTAATTTAATAAGATTAACCATCACAGAAGATTTTATACAGAAAGGGGCGGTGGTAACACCGACAGAGAGCTGTCCCCAGTCAGACACTGACAGAGAGCTGTCCCCAGTCAGACACCGACAGAGAGCTGCCCAGAGTCAGACACCAACAGAGAGCTGCCTCCAGTCAGAGGCCCTTTTATTGGGTCACTAGAGTTGTTCAGGGTTCACTAGCCATGGGTATGGTATTTCACAAGATGTTTTCCTGCTCCTCCTTTTAGTGAAAGGAGAAACTCATGGCTGATTTCTCTTTGAGGAAGCCATGGCACCATGTTGTATCCGGCAGGCTTTGTCCCTGTGCTGAGTAGAAACGTAGAAAGAAATAAGGATAAGACATGGGTACTTCCGTACGCTGCCCATAGGGAGCAAAGAGAGGTGGTTTTGCTTTTACAGAGCAGGAATAAAAGGCTTTTGTGTCACCATGAAGGCCCCCGCTCAGTATTTGTATTTCTTTTAGTTTTATTCTATTTGTAAGTTCATGTGCACCATGTGAGTACAGTGACCTCAGAAGCCAAAAAAGGCCATTGGGTCCCACAGAAACAGAGTTACAGATGGTTGCAAGTCACCCTTTGTAGGAACTGGGAACCCAATCCAGGTCCCCGCAAGAGCAGTAAGTGCTCTTAACCACTGTGCCATCTTTCCATGCCCCCAGGATTTATGTTTCTAAAAACCCTCCAAGTGATTTTCTTGATGTTCTGACTGTGAGCCTAGCCTTTAATGGCTGAGTGAGCTCTCCAGCTCTGGGTGATTTTTCTCATGCAGCCTGATCTAGGAATCACTGCTAATTGGTAACTAAAGATGCAATTAAAATTTCAGCAACAAGTGTTGACATACAGGGCGTTAGTATACAACCTACCTACCTACCTAAGGCTTATTGTTGATTAATAGTGACTTGCACAGTGTCTGAAAAATAGCAGGTACATCATGGGTGTCTGTCATGCAAGCAGATGGCAGAAGGCATGTGTTGAGTGGGTGGGGACTTCCAAAGACCAATAGTCTACAGGATTGAAGTCATTGTGTCGTGACGGTGAGCAGCCGTGTTGAGAGCTACGGGCAAACTATCTCTTTCATTTCTTTCTCAATCTCTCACCTCAATAGATCATTTCAGGGCCACGCTTAAAGCTGACTCGGCTAACACCTGGAGAAGCCAGGTTTTCTCCCAGCGTTTCCCAGCCATCTATCAGCCGGAACTGAAATTTTTGTGACTGGTAATAATATTTACCCAGCATGTTTCCTTAAATTGACTCGCTTTTAACATTAAGTAGGTGTCATTTAAAGGGAAACTGTAAATCACTATTTCAAATAGAAAAGCCACCCTGACACAGTGGAGTTGACTGCCGAGTAAACACCGCCAGGGAGACTAAAACAAGATGTTTCTTTGGGCCAATGCTTGCCTCTGTTAGACAAGCAGATTAGCAAGTTCGGGGAAGCATTAATCAAGGAAGCACTTGGCAGAGGCTCAGTCGCACAATAAGGATGGAAAGGTCTTCTTTTAAGTAGCTGCTGTTCTTCCCTACAATACCAGGTTATTTAAAGTGGGAGTGAGGCCACAGCTGAGCAGCCGTTGGTCAGCTTCCTGTTACTGCAACCGAGACCCGACATAGCCAACTTAGCGAGAAGGAAGCAACCATTTTGGTACATGGTTTTAGAGGTTTCTGACTGTTGCTTTGGAGCTTATGTTAAGGAGGCATACTCTAAATTGTTCACCTCATGGGCTGGAAGTGAAAGAGAAAGAGGCGGGCAAGGTGCCTACAGTGCTTTTTGCATGCATGCCCCAGACTTCCATGAGGCACCACAGCTAAAAGATCCCCGCTACCTACTGATAGCACCATAAGCTGAGGACCAAGCTTTTGTCACATGGAGCCTAGTGGACATTCTAGAGGTACTACAGTAGCAACTTAGGAAATTCCATCCCCAGCCACTGCGTTTCAAACTACAGTTAAGAATCCAAGAACCATCGGTGATGCTGAAGAGCTTCTGGGGATGAAAAGGGGTGGGGGAGCCCAAGATTTCAGCTTCTGAGACATCCGGTCACCAGTGTCATTCATCCCATCTAGACTTCAGCTTTATCTGGGAGGGGGTGCTAAGTATGTCCATGCATGTATGTCTGCACATCTGTGCAGATAAGTGCGGTTGCCTACAGAAGCCAGAGGAGGTTACCAGATGCCCTAGAATTGGAGTCACAGCTGGTTGTGAACTGACCAACATGAGAGCTGGGAATTGACCTCATGCCCTCTGTATGAGAAGTACTTGCTCTGGAATCCTGAGCTGTCTTTCCATTACAAAATTTAATTTAAAAAGAGAAATCCTACTTTCATACAGAGTGGTATAACCAACAGAGAATTGAAGAACAAGTTTGGAGAGCAGGAGAGCTTTCCACCCCAGACTCACACCTCTCCACCCCAGACCCCATGCCTCTCCACCCCAGACCCTGAGCCTCTCCACCCCAGATGTCATGCCTCTCCACCCCAGACCCCGCGCCCCTCCACCCCAGACTCCGCGCCTCTCCACAGAGGCAAAGCACTACATAGCTTTTGCCTTTGTGCTTCTTAGCATTCTATGTGTTCTACATATTCCATGAATTTGCCATAAAGTGTATGCCTCTCATCCACACAAATGAAAGCTCCCTATGCATTCTACTTTGCACATTGCCATTTCTGCTTAATGATATTTCTTGGGAATGAGTTTACTGCAAGCTTTGTACTTCATCCTTTGCCAGAGGGACAGAGTTTTGCATCTTAGTGAACTATAATTTATTTAACTCATCCCCAGCATTGGCTATTTGAGATACTTTTAGTCTTTTAATATATTACTAATAAATGTCTTGAATACATTTAAATATATAATGTGCAATTAAATATGTAATTCACATGTGTATACATGTTAATATGCAAGTACACCTTTAGAGTAGAGTCTTGTGGATGGGATCATTGTTCAAATAGTTCATTTGTTTATTTTGATAGATATTGCCAATTTTCTTTTTAAAGAAATTATACCAACTAGTATAACCAACAAGTGCTCATGACCTTCACTTTCAAGGTCTTATTTTAAATACTTAAGACACATATAATAACCAAGTTTCTTTGTTTATTTTGGTTGCTATAACAAAATAGCTCAGGTTGGGTAATTTATAGCCAACAGGAGTTAATTATTTATAGTTCTGAAAGCTGCAAGTCCAAGACCATGGGGCTAACACACCTAGTGTCTGTGAGAACCTGGTCTGCATTGGAAGTGCTTTCTTATGCCATCCTCCTGTGGTAAGGTGCAAGCAAGCTCTTTAAGGCCTGAGCCCACTTGCAAGGGCCTCACCTACATGACCCCAGTCACTCAAAATAAAAAGCATTCTTACCAACACACTGGAGATTTCATTTCAATATATGATTGCTTAAGGAACACCAAGAGATACCAGCAAATGGATCATAGTTGTAAATATTAAAATTACACGAGTGAAAACCTCACAGGGACTGCTCATACCACCATGACATTCACTCCACATTTAGAAGAAGAAAGATTTCAAACAAGGTTCTGACTGTAAGTATTTTTGGAGAGCTGGAGAAAAGCTAAATTTCATTAAGTTTTACAGCCAGACTTAATATAGACAAATTGCGAAGGATAAGCTCAGTGTGAGGTAGTGACTAGTGAAAATAAAGCTGTCTACTTTTTTCCAAACACCTGAGTCTTAAAGCCTGTCTTGAAGTGGACTTTGGACGATGAATTCCTATGAGTAACAGCTTCCAAAGGCCAGCCCAGAAACTCACACTCACATGGCAGAACCCAGAGGGCTCGGGTGGTATAGAGTACTGCCAAGCAAGCGTGAAACCTGAGGTTGAGCCTCAGAATCCATGTAAAAGAAACCCAGTACAGTGGAGTGTGTTTGTGATCCCAGTACTGAGAAGTGGAAGCAAGCAGAACCTCAAGGCTTATTGGCCAGCCAATTTAGCCTATTTGTGAGTTCCAGGCCAGTGAGGAAGAGGCCCCGCCTCACCATCCTAAACACACACACACACACACACACACACACACACACACACACACGTAAATGCGTGTAAGGCTATCAGCTTCAGCCTAACCTTGTGTCTGCATCACTGGCCACCTGAGATCTGGAGACAAGCTGAGGAGATGCAGACAGTGGTCCTCACAAAGGGGATGCTAAGGACCCACCTTGGCTATTTCTTGCCTACGTCTACCGCCACAGAGCACCGTGAGAGAGAGAAAGTAAATGACCTTGGAAACCTGAAGCATATAGAAGGAAAATTGCAAACAAACTTCTGACTGAGCATCTTTTTTTTTTTTTTTAATTTTTGGAGTGCTAGAAAAATGTTAAATTTCATTAAGTTTTACAGCCAAGCTTAATATAGACATAAATCCCTTTAATGTTGGTTTCAGTCAAAAGTGAGCTGAACATTGTCGTTAAACCAGTGCAAGTGGGAGAATTATTTGAGGAAAATCAAAATAGGCACAGTTGGGAACGTTCAGCCATGACCATATTAGATGCAAGTAGGCGCAGTAGCAAAATTCCTTAGACACTAATGGACTGGGCTATTTTGTTGCTCAGTTTCCATATAGATGAGCTTTGTGCTGGGGCAATATGGTTGCACTTTTAAGTCTATCTGGGGAAACTCATTTCTCTTTCATTAGCCCATGAGCACAGTGCAATTTCAGCTAATACTGTTACACAGCTCCTAGCTGGGTTATTTGGTTAAATGCCTTCAGGGAAAGTAAGCAATCCAGAACAAAGGGACAAAAGCGATGTTTCCTATTCTGAATTCCTGTAGCTTAGCTTTGCATTGGCAATTAATCACATGCCACCCTATACCCAAGTCACACACACACCTATTGTTTGAGACATTATTTAAGTCTTGTCTTGTATGTCACTAGAGGCGTCTTATCTCCCTGTCTGGCTTCTCTGGGGCCCAGACTCGTCCAACTACAATACTGTAGACCTATTTCTTATTGTAACTGATAGATACTCCAGCGCATGCGTGATGCCCTTGTGTGAGACTGAAGCAAGCACTCCTTGCCACTTGGTGAATTGCAAAGCAGCAAACAATTTGAAAAGGCGCTCTTCTGGGCAGGTGGGTGAGAAAATGGCAGGCCCTCTCCCTGAAGTGCCATGGAACCCAGCTGCTGCTCCAGTTGCACCCCTTGGGCAAGGCACGTCTTGATCAATTGCCCTAATTTCAGAAACCACTTTCTCAGTTGGTTCTCAAAACATGATCTGTGACATCATATGAGCAGGTACCCAGATTACGCAAGTCAGCTAACATTCAAGCCTAGCACGGTCAAAGTGCTATTGTGCTCCCACTTTCTGGGTGAACCTGGGGGGAGTTGTAAAGAGCATTGGGGGTAAATATTATCATATTTCATTATATACATGTTGGACACTCTCAAAAACCATGGAAGTAGGGTTTTTTTTTTTTTAAATAAGATGACAGAGACCTGTAGACAGGCACTATATGTACCACGTACCCATCTCCACTGAGCGTGGCTTCTGTACGCCTTCTGTCTGGAACAATGACCTTGAGAACAAGCAAGTATTTGCTTGTGAAAAGAGAGAAGAGCTACAGAGGTGGTGTTCCGCCCCCAGGCTGCCTTCAGCCAATAGTGAGCCGAGCCCAGTTTGTGACCTCATCAGTTTGCTCAACAACCCTTCTCGGCGGGGAGGAATCGTGAAGTTGAGTAAGCGACAAACTACCTCACAATGAAGTCAGCTTTGTTTGTATCAGATTCCTTTTCAGCAGCTTCATTCCTCCCCTCTTCCTCCCCACCCCCCACTCAGAGAGCATAGCTACAGACCAGAGGTCCAGGAGCAAACGGGGTTGGGGGTTACCCAAGAAGACACAATCTGTGTGAGACTTCAGAGTGTGGGCTACTGGATCCTGGGGACAGGAATGGGTCAAGGTCCCACAAACTAAGAGCCTTTGCAAGCCTTACACCACTACGTAATTCTTCTGTTTAGTGTGAAAACAGCCACAGGTGATTTGAAATAAAGGAGGGGAACTGGCTACTGCAATAAAACTGTATTTATATATTTAAAAAAAAAAAACAGACAAGCTGTGGACGATATTTTTGTAATCAAAAAAGGAAAAGCTTAAAATTATGACATGAAGGGTTGCACAAACAAGAAAGATAGTAACGTCAAAAGCATGAAACTTTGGGAGTGTTGCATGAGACTTTTAAAAGAAACTGCTATCCTGATGGGAAAGAACTTGGAAAATTCAAAACTGTAACTGTTGCCACAGTTAGTACCACAGCTGAGAAATGTTACCATAATTTGTGGACATCCACAGATGTTGCTGTTAATGGGTGTGCTGTCCCACCCCTGGATTTGTCATAATGTTTGTATGGACTCTGGGAGGAAAGGCTTAACTGGATTCCAGCTCATTGACTATGTCACTGAAGGTTTACTGGAAAAGACAGGCACTTCTATGTGTGCTGTGCTGTGACCTCAGCTATGATGGCATCTTTGTTTGAGTTCTATTGCTGTGAGGAGACACCATGACTATGTCAGCTCTTACAAAGGAAAACAGTTCATTAGGCCTGCCTCACAGGCTTAGAGGTTTAGTCCATTATCATCATGGTGGGAAGCATGGCAGCGTGCAGGCAGACATGGTGCTGGAGAGGGAGCTGAGAGGTCTTCCTTTTGATCTGAAGGCATCAGGAGACTGTGTTCCACACTGGGCAGAGCTTGAACATAGGAGTCCTAAAAGCCCATGCCCCACAGTGACACACTTCCTCCAATGAGACCCCACCTACTCCAACAAAGCCACACTTCCTAATAGTGACACTCCCTACTGCCAAGCATTTAAACATGTGAGTCTATGGAGGCTTTTCAGTGTGCGCAGTTGTCTGTTTCTGTCAGTGAAGATTGTTAACAGAAGTTAGTTTTAAAGGAAACGTTCCTTGAATATTGGCACTCATCAGTTGCAATGTCCTTTGCTGTGTTGATGGCTTGGTTCATGGGCCACCTTGGATCAGAGAAGCATCTGGCAGCAGGACCCTTAATGACAGCAATGGGAGAAGAAGAAGGGCTCTATGATCCTCACAAAGTAGGCAGAAGCAGACTGACTGGACCCAGGCCTCAGGTCTGCCTGAGTCCAGACACCAAGAAGATAGAGGCCTAAAGGTTGAAGTAATTAAGAAGATGAAACCCAAATAAATGGTCATCTTCCTTTCAAACGGATATGGCAAAAGTATTTGTTACACTGTGCAAGATTTTTTTTCATACTAAATAAGTAGCAAACTACATTCTTCTGTAGGTGAGGGAAGGCAATAAGGGTTGGAGAACAAGCTACAATCAACCAGCTATCCTTCTGGGCCAACGCCAGTCTAGATCCAAAACCAGGTCTCCCTGACTTTGACACTTCTCCATTCCCCATCAGGCTACTGTCTAAAGACTGAGAGCCTTGTGCATCCTGATCAAAAGGCCCTCCAGGCACTGAGGCATTCAGATCTAGTTTTGACAATGGGATGGTGATGTCATATTTACCTTTAAGCTTAAGGGCTTTGGACTTCACTGTAACACGGAAGCAATGAGTGTGCCTGTTCCCTGAGCTTGATATCACCACCACCACCACCATCACCACCACCACCACCACAACCACTGCCCCACCACCACACCACCACCACCACCACCTCCACCACCTCTACCACCTCCACCACCATCACCACCTCTACCACCACCACCTCCACCTCCACCTCCACCACCACCACCTCCTCCACCACCACCACCAACTCCACCATCACCACCTCTACCACCTCCACCACTACTACCAACACCACCACCCCCATCTCCCTCTCAGACTTCACAGAGACAGTGGCCCCACCTTCTGAAGTGTGTCTTTGGTCAACCTGCCCCAAACAAACACAGCCTCCAGATATGGGAAGTGAAGGGGGCTGTGGAAACCAGTAACCTCCCTGGTCCTTTCATAGTTCTGTGCACACTTTCACCCTCTACATGAGTATATGAAGGCAAACACTGGCTAGAGCTTTAATATTTGAACATTATAACTAAAAGCAAAGTAAGTCTCACTTTCTATGTGTTCAAATATTCAGAAACTTGGTCTTTTGTTAATGAATTACTGGAAAGCCCAGAGGTGTTTGTCCCTGGCTCCCTGCAAAGAATGTTAAGAAAAGAAAAAAGAGCTATGTCCAGAAGTTTCTTCCAGAAACAACCTCTAGGGAAACCCTGAGGTCATGCTGGATGCAGCCCAGTCTTTTCCCCGCCTGTGTAATGACACAAGGATAATTCAAGCTCTTAATGATGCCTGAATCACCATGGTCCTGAATCATGGAAGATTGAGTTATATTTTCCAAACAGCTCGTGTTTTCTAAGGCAAGAAAATATAACAGTGCATTTTATAAAGAAGTCACAAAAATCTAAGCAACTATCTAGCTAGACCTGAAATAACCAGAGCATTCGACTGACTACGGTTGTCACATCCTCCCAAATGTTCTCTGAGGCAGCCAGAGAAAAGTTCAATATAATTCAAGGCCAGTTAACTTGTTGTACTCAGATAGTTTTATAACAGACAAATTGTTGTTCAAGTCAATCAATGATTCAGTTTGCCTATAAAAGTATAAACAGAACCTTTGAAAGTATTGCTTTTTTGTCCTTTCTTGCTATAAACCATTAGATTTGGGGCCAGGAAACAGCCCAAGCGGAACAAGGAGTTGCCTTCCTTAATATTCAGTGCAGATTCTTACCCAAGGAATTAAGAGTTAGTCATTAAATTCCTCATTGAAAAACAACAACAACAACAACAAAATTTCTAGGTTTGCTAAACCACTATCTGTTTTGATGTTGGGAGGCAAATCTGACCCCAAACAATACAGGGTCTTTCTTCTTTTTATAAAAGTGGCCTCAGAGTTCAAGGATTTTGAGTTTTGAGTTTTCCAAAATTTCTCAGACCTTCCTTCTAATCCACACCTTTGTTAGGACAGCATCTTCTCTAGTGCCAATAACACAAGCCAAGAGACCTCAACCCTTAGCCTAACCAGAATATACGTGCCAGAAAGTAAGGCAGAAAGTGTACGAAATCAGTTCTTTAGGTAGCAAGCACACAAGGGGCTAGAGAGGTGCCTCCATGGGTACCAGTGATGCTGCCCTTGAAGAATAGGAGCTTTGCTTCCCAGCCCCACCCACATCAGGCTCACAACTGCCTCTGATACCAGGTCCAGGAGACCTGATGCTCTCTGGCCTCCATGACTACCTGCACACATGCTGTGCACATCAACTCACTCAGGCACACACGTGTAAGTAAAAGTAAAAGATAACTCTTTTTGAAGTGAAGAGAATCTGTTGACCTTGGTCAACTCAGGTCGTGCCCCACTCCTCCCCGCCTCTGGCATCATGGTGCTAGCTCTCCACCATTGTCCTCACAGTCTTCGTCAGCATTGTCTTTCCCATGGACCCCACTTGTCAATTTATGAGGCTCCTGTGCAAAACCTGGGTCTTCACTGTCCTGACCACGAGAACTTTCTAGCTAGTCTCCCATAGAATATTTCGCTTTCTTTCTCTGAGATGGGGGGCAGGGCGGGTTCAGTGAGGCACAAGGCAAACCTACCATGGAATTATAAAACAAGGTGCCTTGCAAGAGCCTTTTCTGGTCTGTAATCCATGACCCTGTGATAGAATAAACCCAGACCATGGTCAACTTGCCATTCCAACCTGTACTCATCCCCCAAGCTCAGAAGACAGAGGCAACACTTGGGGCTCCCTCCGAGGACACTATAAGTGCTACTCATCCTGGATGTCATTACCAGCCCACTCTAGACCATAGAAGTTGATAACAAAACGAACCAAACTCAGCAAATGTGTTTTAAGATCTTTTGCTTAGGTCTCAGTCTCAACTCTGAAACCCCAAAGAAAAGACAAATGTATATATATTTGTATATTTTGTAAATATGTATTTATAAATTTTATTTCCTTTTATGTATTAACCAAATATTGATATATATAAATATACATATTTATATGTGTGACTATATATATATATATGTTTCTCTCATTATTCCTGCCCTGCCCTGCTAAGAACACTCAATTTCTGAAAACTTCAGAGAAGGTTAAGAGTAACAACATACTTTAGGAAAACTAATAAGTTATTTCTTCCTTTTAAGATTTATTTATTTATTATTATATATACAATGCTCTGCCTGCATGTACACCTCAGGCCGAAAGAGGGCATCAGATCACATCATAGATGGTTGTGAGCCATCATGTGGTTGCTGGGAATTGAACTCATGACCTCTGGAAGAGTAGTCAGTACTCTTAAACACTGAGCCATCTCTCCAGCCTCTAATAAGTTATTCAAAATAACTTCAAAAAGAACTGAAAATACCAATATCTTAAAGAAAGTCAAGATAGGGAAATGTCACGTCTGAGAGAGCAGGATGCCCCTGACACACAGACAGAAGCTTTGCTAGCGACTGGAGGTTCCTTGGGATCTAAGCCTACGAGTGGAACTTAGTCATCACTGTGGCCAGTGCAGACAGGAGACCTCCCTCTGCAGACCTGCAGTTGGATGAGATGTTAGTACTTTTCTCACTACTGTGATAAACACAGTTCAAGGAAGAGTAGGGTTGTTTGGGTTTTTCAGTCTGAAGAAACAGTCTGCCCCAGTGGAGACGGTCTGGCTATATGAAGGGCTCATTGTGACAGTGGGGTCGTGTGTCATCTCATCACAATGAATCCACCATCAGGAAGCACAGGGAGATTAAGGATGTTGCAGTTTACTTTCTACTTTTCCTTTTTGATCCAGTCCAGAACCCTTAGCCATAACTTGGGCATGTCACCCGTTGTTGGCTACATTTCTCTGGAAAGGCCCTAATAAAGACCATGTATGTCTCCCGGGCAATTCTAAATCACCCAAGTTGACAATGAAGATTAAGCAACACAGATAAAGACCTCAATTCTGGAAAAGGGAGACTGACACTTAAAAGGCTCAAAGATCCAAGTCTGAGGATACTCAGGCTAATATTTCCTTAAATAAATTAATACAAGTTGAGTATCCCTCATCTGAAATGCATGGGACCATAAGTACTTGGGATTGAGATTTTTTTATTTAAGAATAGTTACATACACATGAGATATTTGGGGGATGGGACCCAAGTCTACACATGAAAGTCACTTTATATATGTGTGTGTGTGTGTGTGTGTGTGTGTGTGTGTGTGTGTGTGTGTACACACACACATATATATATATATATGAAACTTTATCATAAAGTAATTTGATGCAAGATTCTTAGCACATCAACATATTGCCTGTGAAAGCAAGGTTGAGTGTGGACTTCACGTCTACTTTTAACATCTCACCAGGTCTCAAATAGTTCCCTGTGTTGGAGTTACACGTTTCACAGTTGGAGGTTCTGGGTACTCAGCATGCGCTACATTCTGAACACTGTAACCAGTGGTGGCTAGCAGCTCTTTGTCACCCAACAAGTCAAAACAAGCATAATTGGAATCAGTCCATATCTTACCCCAAACACAACAACACCAATGCACTCACTGCTCAAGTTAGACTGTGTCACATTAAAAAATGTATTTTTACCTCATAAAGGAGCACATGGATTTTCTTTAAATGTCTCAGGACCATGGAACCATGGAACACTAAATAGGGAATGAAAATCTCCTTCCTAAGCCAATGTGAATCAAGAAGCCATCTGGAGTCTTCCTTCCAAAACCCAAAAGGGAAGAAACAAGGGAGAAAAGAATTTCCAAGACCAGCCTTCCTGGGAAGGCAGAGAAGGCGATGCAGAAGGAGTGCATTATTCACTCAGAAATAGCAGGCATCTCACAGCGTAGGGGGGAAAAGGCAAACCAAATAGAGACCTAAGGACATGTATAAATCACTTAAAGGTGATTGAGTAGGGTTCATGACTATGAAAATGTACAGTTACACGTTTACTTGTTGAAACATGTGATGGATATTTGTTCCTCCAACTAAGCTGTAAGATACATGGTCCAGCACTGTGCTGTCATCCTAATCTAAGTCTCTGACATGTATTGAACTCTTCGTGCTGCACAATGTGGGGGGGGGGGCAGAACATGGGGGTGGGGGGAATTGAGAGGAAAAGAGGCAAGCTTTAAATGAGCCAATCTGAAGTAAGCTGTGGAAGTGAGCCTTGAGAGTAAAGCAGGACTAGGAGCTGTCTCTCCCAGGACGCCAGGACTAGAACATTCTGGCGACCAGAGAACAAAAATAACAAAGAAGCTCAACACCAGCGGATTCTAGGTGGAGTGCACTAGGTGGGGTGAAGTCACTCCAGCTTCAAACTAAGCCAGACTTGGGGAACAAGGGCTCCCATTTGCCACATCCTTGAAATAGGGGGACACAAGCACTGCCACAATGTTGCAAGGGCTGGTCCTTGCAAAATACAATATATGCAAATATACATTATATATATATATATGTATATGTATTATAAATAAAACCCTTCAAAATGCAATAGAAGCAAATATATAATATTATAGACATAGATATATATGAAATAAAAATCCTTCAAAATGCAATAATAAAGAGTGTTAGCATAACCCTCCAGGGAAGAGCTATAATATAAGACTGTTTGTTTAGAGCATCACCCCCTGCCCCTTCATGTGTTTGCAGTCTTGCTGACCTGAGATACCTTGTGTTTTTCAGAACTCGGATGCAAGTTATGACTTCAGCAGCAACGACCCCTACCCATACCCTCGCTACACAGATGACTGGTTCAACAGGTAAACTGCCTCTTGAGAACATCTTCACTGTTGACCTTTGGAGTTTATTTCGCTCTGCTTAGGGCTTGAGTGCCACCAGCAAAGTCATACCAACCTTGTGCAATGCAATGTATCTTCTTCTTCATAGTGGCTACATTTCTTTTCTTCTTCTTCTTCTTCTTTCTTCTTTCTTCTTCTTCTTCTTCTTCTTCTTCTTCTTCTTCTTTTTCTTCTTCTTCTTCTTCTTCTTCTTCTTCTTCTTCTTCTTCTTCTTCTTCTTCTTCTTCTGTAAAACTGTCAGTATATTTTTTTTACATTTTTTATTAATTTATTCATATTACACCTCAATTGTTAGCCCTTCCCCTGTTTCCTCCCATTCTTCCCTCCCTCCCATTTCCCCCCTTCTCCCCTCCCCTATGTCTGTGATTGAGGGAGACCTCCTCCCCCTATATATGCTCTTAGAATATCGAGTCTCTTCTTGGTAACTTGCTATCCTTCCTCTGAGTGCCGCCAGGCCTCCCCGTCCAGGGGACATGGTCAGAAAAGGGGCACCAGGGTTCGTGTGAGAGTCAGATCTCACTCTCCACTCAACGGTGGAGAATATCATGTTCATCGGCTAGGTCTTGGTAGGGGTTCAAAGTTTAATGCCTATATTCTCCTTGGCTGGTGCCTTAGTTTGAGGAAGACCCCAGGACCCAGATCCGCCTGTCATAAAGTTCTTCTTGTAGGTTTCCAGGACCCTGTGAGTCCTACTATTTCCCTATTCTTCCATGCTACTCTCACCTAAAGTCTCAATAGGATGTCCTCTCCTCTGACCCACTTTCTTGGAAAGTAAAGTTTTTCATGGTATGTATCCCTTGGACTAGTGTTTTGATATAAGTGAGTATATACCATTTGTCTCTTTTTGCCTCTGGGTGAACTTACTCATTATGATAATTTCTAGATCAATCCATTTGTCCACAAATTTCAGGAATTCCTTGTTTTTAATAGCTGAGTAGTATTCCATAGTGAAAATGTACCACAGTTTCTTAGTCCATTCTTCTACTGAGGGACGCTTAGGCTGTTTCCATGTTCTGGCTATTATGTATAAAGCAGCTATGAACATGGTTGAGCATATGTCCCTGTGACTGGGAAAAGATCTTCACCAACCCTTCATCTGACAAAGGTTTAATACCCAAAATATATAAAGAACTCAAGAAATTAAACACCACAAAACCAAACAACCCAATTGCAAAATGGGGCTTGGAACTTAACAGAGAATTCTCAACAGAGGAATATCAAATGGCCGAGAAACACTTAAAGAAATGCTCGTCCTTGTTAGTCATCAGAGAAATGCAAATCAAAACGACACTGAGATTCCATCTTACACCCATCAGAATGGCTAAGATCAAAAACTCAAATGACACCACATGTTGGCAAGGATGTGGAGAGAGAGGAACACTCTTTCATTGCTGGTGGGAATGCAAACTAGTACAACCACTTTGGAAAGCTATCTGGCGCTTTCTCAGAAAAATGGGAATAGGGCTTCCTCAAGACCCAGCTATACCACTTCGTGGCTACATTTCTAATTCCCTGGATTTTTAGTATTGCAATGCCCCTCAAGAATTATCTTTTTGTATCTTGTTTTATTGAAGTGGAAATTGTTTTCCAATCTAATCTATTACAGATAAGAAAAAAACAGAAACAAGAAAACTTTTCTCAAATTATTATACAGTGATTTAAAAGAGTCCACTTGTTCCATTAAAGCTATTTCAGAGAAACTTTTTTGTTGTTGTTTTGGGACAAGGTCTCACTATGTAACTTTGGCTAGCCTGGAATTCTCTATGTAGACCAGGCTGGACTCAAACTGACAGAGAACTACCTGCCTCTGCCTTCCTAGTGCTGAGATTAAAGGTGTGTACCACCATACCCAGCTCTATTCCAGTAATTACCAGTGGGTCAGTGTTGACATATTTTTAAAAATATTTCTGCCATAACATCATAACAGCCTCAGTAGTTCTCTCCATAGAAGGAGGTTTGAAATACAGAGTAATATGGTTCATCTAAAGGTACCATTTTTCTCCATCCTATTTTTCTATTAACCATAAAAAATATGGCTTCTTCTTTTTTTCCTTCAGGCAAATTGCTTGCTTACATGGTTAGCTACATATGAGCAATATTCAGAAATTTAGGTGTCTGTCTGACTCCAAGAAAAAAATGTTTTAAGTTTCAAACCTGGTATGAAGGGAACGGTTGCCTAGTAGGAACTGCATCACACTGAGAGATGAGTCAGGATTCTGGTGTGTGACTACAGAGCAGGATGGCAGTAGATGGCAACAGTGTCTGCGTGTTTCCAGAAGCTACAGAATAGGACTTAAAGGAAGCTCATCAAAATCAAATGGCTAAATGTTTGACAAGACAGCTGTTAAGCCCACTCTAAGTGTGATGTATTGAAATGTGACGTGGTAATATTAATGCGTACATTTTATGTGTCAGTTAAAAATAAACTAATTTAAATTTTAAAGTAAATTAAATCATAAATAAAACTGCTGCTTCTATGCTACTCTTGCATTTGGGTACAGATCACAAAAGCATATGAATTTTAATTTGCAGCATGAAAGTACATTGTGCACACAGTGCTTTCTCTGTTGCTTTTGCTTCTTGTGACAACCTAAACTATAGATAAAGCAAAGGTTGTTGCCTTTAGTTTAGTAACAGGGAAAAGGTAGAGAAAGACTGGATGGCTTCCCTGATCAATCAAAGCCAATAATAGGCCATGCTTTACATTGTATTAAAATCCAAATTCTTGTATTTTTTTCCTTTTGTTTTTGGTTTGAAGTAGGATCATAATTTGTAAGCCAGGTTGACCTCAAATTTACTATGTAACCTGGGGTGGCCTTGAACTTTCAACAATCCTCTTGCTTCCGTCTCTGAGTGCTGGGATTCCAGGTGTGCACCACCATGCCCGCCTCAAATGTGTACCATGTTTATAAATACCATTATTTTTTTATTTTATTCAAGAAGTGTGATAGCCAGAGGTGTCCAGGGAAGATTCTAAGTGAAGCAGGTGGCTTGAGCTGGCTTCCTACTAAGCCAGAGAGCATGGGTGTAAAAGCTCAACAATTTTGCTATTCTCCCAAGCTTCTCTCATCTAGAGTCCCAATAGGATGCCCTCCCCTCTGTCCCAGTTTCCTGGTAAGTGAAGGCTTTCGTGGGACATGTCCCTTGGGCTAGTATGCAGATATAAGTGAGTATATACCATTTGATTCTTTCTGCTTCTGGGTTAACATAGCAAAATAAAAGGATACAGAGGGTCCTAGAAATCTACAAGTAGAACAATATGATAGGCAGATTTGGGCCCAGGGGTCCCGCTCAAACTAAGGCACCAGCCAAGGACAATACAGGAGGTAAACTTTAAACACCTTCCCAGATCTAGCCAATGGTCAAAATATTCTCCACAGTTGAGTGGAGAGTGTGATATGACTTTCTCACGTACTCTGGTGCCTCACATTTGACCATGTCCCCTGGAGGGGGAGACCTGGTGGCACTCAGAGGAAGGACAGCTGGTAGCCACGAAGAGACTTGATACCCTATGAGAATATACAGTGGGAGGTAATCCCCCTCACGAACAGTCATAGGGGAGGGGAATAATGGGAAAATGGGGGGGAGGAATGGGAGGATACAAGGGATGGGATAAACATTGAGATGTAACAAGAATAAATTAATAATAAAAAAAAAAAGCTCAACAATTTCAGAAAATGCACAAAGAGTGAAGAAGAGAATTAAACTCAAACATAGAACAGTTCTAAGGGGCAGTTACTCATGTGCAGGAGCATAATTTGTTCTTATGATCATGCAGTGCTTAGAGGGTGTCTTTGTAGGGTGACAGGGTGACAGCGTCTTATCTTACCCAATAAGATCCGAGAACTCTGGCCACAAAGTGTTTCTTATTCCCATGACTTAGAAGCCTGCATCCTAGCATCTTACCAGATAAGTCATTTTCAGACACTAAGATATGACATTACTAAGCAAATGTCCCTAAGTAAGAATTCAGATATAACTAACAGTGACTCAGAGTTGCTGTGTTGAGCGGGATCTGGCCTCAACAGTGACTGGCTCCTGGTCCTCTCATCAGTGTAACAGAAAGGCAGCATCCCAACGCTCCCAACTCCACGCTATCTCTCTGTAGCTACTAGGTATTAAGGGTTGGTAAACCAACAAGCAGCCAGAGGAGTTTTTCCTGAATATAAACGCAGTCTCCTCCAAGCCAAATATTCTCTCTCTTTTTTTCTTTTTTAAAAATTTATTCTGCTCTCATATATTACATCCTGACTACAGTTTTCCCACCATCCCCTCCCCCTACTCCTCCCCACTCCCACCCCTTCCCTCCCCACCCCCATGCCAAGCTACCCCTCACCCCACCCCCACACTTTTCAACATCTCCCCTCAGAAAAGAGAAGCTTTCCCAGGGACATCAACAAATATGACATACCGAGCTACAACAAGACCAGACACATCGTCTCACATCAAGACAGGATGGAGCAACCCACTAGGAGGAAAAGCGTCCCAAAGGCAGGCAAAAGAGGAAGACACAGCCCTGCTCCCACTGCTAGGAATCCCACAAGAACACCAAGCTACATGACAAACAACCATAACGTATATATAGAGGACCTAAGTCAGCCCCATGGGCTCCCTGATCACTGTGAGCACACCTGAGTCCCAGGCAATTGATTCTGTAGGCTGTGTTCTTGTGGTGTTCCCTAGCCCCTATGGCTCCTCCGATCCTTCCTCCCCCTCCTCCTCAGGACTCACCGAGTTCCATCTAATACTTGGCAGTGGGACTCTGTATCTTCTCCCATCAGTTTCCTGCAGAATGAAAAGACGCTGGGCCTGGTGTCATCTTCAGTACTGCTTAGTATAGTTTAAAGCAGGAGGTGGAGAGTGGGTTGAGGTGTTGAGGGAATGAAACTGCTCTCTCTGTTGATTATGCTGGCCTCCAGCCCCAGCACATCCTACAGGCATGGCAAACCGTAGGTTGGAGCTTTTGCGGTTGGGTTAATGTCCCAATCCCTCCACTTGAGGCCTTGCCTGATTGCAAAGGATGTTCAGAGTCCACGTCCATGTCCACCATGTCCACCACTAGAAGTCTTCACTAGTGTCACTCTCAAAGATTCCATGTATTTTCCGTTACACTAGGTTTCTACCTCACCCCCCAATAGCCATGCTCCCCAATTCTAGTCATCTCTTCCAGTTCTCTCTCTCTCTCTCTCTCTCTCTCTCTCTCTCTCTCTCTCTCTCTCTCTCTCTCTCTGTGTGTGTGTGTGTGTGTGTGTGTGTGTGTGTGTGTGTGTGTGTGTGTGTGTCCCTCCTCTTTCCCTCCCTCCCTCCCAGGACCTGATCCCTCCTGTTCCCATCCCCACCCACTCCCAAGTCCACCCAGAGCACCTATCTCTCTTTCCCAGGGAGACCTTTGCCTCCCCCACTAAACCCTTCTTGTTACTTAGCTTCTCAGGCTCTGTGGATTATAGCACGATTATCCTTTACTTCACAAGCTAAATCTTCTTGTGTGATACATGTAGAATATTCCTTCAAAAAAACTCTAAGGAAAGGCCTTATCTCTTAAATATTTTCATTTGCAAGCTTGTTCTTGAAAGTTCCATTTTAAACAGGCTAACAGCCTCTAATTAGATCTAATTAGTGTTTAGTGTGATAAAAATCCATCACTGTCAGCAGTGAGAATTCCCAAGTGACAAGTTTACCAGAGATGCAGTTCTAGTGAGTCAGGCAAGTGTAGCGCTTGTGTCCTAGGAAACCAATGGCTCAAGACAGAGTATCCGTCCACTCTGACCAATAAACAACTTTCCCCCAATTATCAAGCCATTCTCAAAACACTTCCATCCACTACAGCGTGTATGGCAAAGATCTTGTGACTCCAGGCTGAGCATTACAGACACTGTGGCTAATGATGTAAGGGTAGAATGAGAAAACTCAAGACCGCCACATTGGGAGACCCTTAGCCCAGAAAGATGGCACCTGCTCGGCACGAAGAGAATTAAGATAAGGTGTCTTTCTTCCGTGTGTAGGATATACTCCTAAAGGCAGGAGGTGGAGAGTGGGTTGGGGAGCTGAAGAAATGAAACTGCTCATGAGTTAGTTGTTGTCAAAACTGAACGCTGGGAACACGGGCGTGTGCTCTATTTTTATACACCTTTTCCATTCCGCTATGTTTTGGACTTTTGTCATCGTGTTAAATATCTAAGTGAAACAATTTAAAAGTAGGAGAGTTTCCTTTGGCCTCACAGGTTCGAAGATTTCAGTCCACGATCATCTGGTCCTGTCCCTGGGCACTGGGAAAGGCAGAATGGCATGGTGACAGGAGTAAAGCTGAACAAAAGCAGCTTACCTTATGGCTGACAGGAAACAGAGACAAGAAAAAGCCAGGGCAAGTCTAGCTCCTAGGTGTTAAGTTCTACCTCCTCCAGCTAGAGCCCCCCTCCTCCAGCTAGAGCTCCCCTCCTCCAGCTAGAGCCCCCCTCCTCCAGCTAGAGCCCCCCTCCTCCAGCTAGAGCCCCCCTCCTCCAGCTAGAGCCCCCCTCCTCCAGCTAGAGCCCCCCTCCTCCAGCTAGAGCCCCCCTCCTCCAGCTAGAGCCCTCCCTCCTCCAACTAGAGCCCTCCCTCCTCCAGCTAGAGCTCCCCTCCTCCAGCTAGAGCCCCCTCCTCCAGCTAGAGCTCCCCTCCTCCAGCTAGAGCCCCCCTCCTCCAGCTAGAGTCCCCCTCCTCCAGCTAGAGCCCTCCCTCCTCCAGCTAGAGCCCCCCTCCTCCAGCTAGAGCCCCCCTCCTCCAGCTAGAGCCCTCCTCCTCTAGCTAGAGCCCCCCTTCTCCAGCTGGAGCCCTCCCTCCTCCAGCTAGAGCCCCCCTCCTCCAGCTAGAGCCCCCCTCCTCCAGCTAGAGCTCCCCTCCTCCAGCTAGAGCCCCCCTCCTCCAGCTAGAGTCCCCCTCCTCCAGCTAGAGCCCTCCCTCCTCCAGCTAGAGCCCCCCCTCCTCCAGCTAGAGCCCCCCTCCTCCAGCTAGAGCCCTCCTCCTCTAGCTAGAGCCCCCCTTCTCCAGCTGGAGCCCTCCCTCCTCCAGCTAGAGCCCCCCTCCTCCAGCTAGAGCCCTCCCTCCTCCAGCTAGAGCCCCTCTCCTCCAGCTAGAGCCCCCCTCCTCCAACTAGAGCCCCCCTTCTCCAGCTAGAGCCCCCCTTCTCCAGCTAGAGCCCCCCTCCTCCAGCTAGAGCCCCCCTCCTCCTAGTTTCCTTCACCTCCCCCAAAAAATGACTCCAGGTGGCAGCCACACCTTCAACACCTAATCCTGTTGGGGACATTTCCTGTCCCAACCATAACATTAGGATGAGAAATAAACTTGAGATGCAGGAAATATAGAAGGAGGCAGTGAATAGTCCTGGGAGTTGAGTTCAGTATTCCTGAAAGCACTAGTTTTGCTATGAAAGCTTCTGAGGAGGAAGCACATGTCTGAATCACCACAGCACTGGCAGGACCCAAGGCTAAAATTACACAAGCTAACATACTTTGAGCTAACATTACTATCTCTAAGCTAGGTCTTTTGTTTGTTTGTTTGTTTGTTTGTTTGTTTGTTTTTCAAGACATGGTTTCTCTATGTTATCTTGGCTATCCTAGACTCACTTTGTAGACCAGGCTGGCCTCAAACTCACAGCGATCCGCCTGCCTCTGCTTCCCGAGTGCCGGGATTAAAGGAGTGCACCACTATTCCGAGCTTCTAAGCACTGTCTTAATGCTTTGGATGTGTTAATTTAATTAATCACAACTCTCTGAATTACCAGAATGACTCCTAAGCACATAGCTTCTGCCGTTTGTACAAGGCCCAATGGTGACTAACTGGTAGGGGCCAGTTTTGGTGCCGGGGAGGTCCAAAATCATTGGTCCAAGACTTGAATGGAGATCACAAGCAAAGCTGGAAGTGGGAGGAAAGAAGAAGAGAGATACAGAAAGCATTCAAGAAGTGCCCTGGACCTCTGGTTCAGACGTTGGAGATAATACAGGGAGCAGCATCCTAAGAAGGGTTGTGGAGGAGGAGAGACGAAAGAGCACAGACTTGATAGCTGGGTGAAGAAACGGAGCCAGGGTCACAGATGAGGGTCCCTATTCCATTGTACCCAAAGAACACTGTCACCCAGAGACACAGAAACCTTGAGCTCAGCACCTCTCCTCAGCCAACTACTGATGTTCCACCAGAGCCTCCTGCCAGCTGTGCCACCACAGGAACATGTCACTGGCTCTTCGGGTGTCTTTGGAGATGGGCATCGAGCCTGGGACCGCACCTCCGTTCAGGTTCTATGGTCTCTTAAGCAATGCTCATCATGGCATATACTATGTCTCCTGTCAGGCTACCTGCTGCTGGCCCAGAAAGAGCATACTGCCGTTCATTCCAGCCATGCTGCCTGCCACGGAGGCTAGTTAGAGCCCAGAAGCGATTGCTGCACAGGAATCCTCACTAGCAGCGGCCATCCATCCCAGGATCCTGCTACTGAGGAAGGAAGAAGATACAGCAAAGTGCCCTCAAGCAACCGACTGAAATGCAATCCTTGGATGGGAACCCAAGCTCAGCAGCTGCATGTTTCCCCTGGGTTTTCCTGGCCATTTTAAAGCATCGTATCACCGCCCTTGCTCTTACTGACGAATCTGCTTTCCTTCAAGTATGCATTTCTGATAGAATATACCTAAAACTCCAAGCCAAGAGATGTTTAGGAAAGCAAGCTTTGTACGTACGCAGCACCGCTTCAATATGTAGGCATGTCCTGCCCTATGCTTGACTGCATTTTGTAGTATATTCATCTCATTATGGGCTATTCAATAACTACATGCAGTAACAGAGCTCCAGAGGTATTTCTGAAGCACAGTTGAAGATTTTTGCAAAGCATAAATTTCTCCTAGCTTGAAGTCAGAGAAATCATTTGGCCCAAAAAAAGTGATAACCCAAATTACAGAAAAAGTAGGAAATACCACACATTCAATGGTCATTAAAAATGTGCAGAGCAGATATAATTGATTTGCTGGGAGGCCTCGGGATCTAACAGCGCAGTTTTTTTTTTTTTTCCTGGCTGGCATTCAGTCAACACTGATTAGCTGCCTGATGGATGGGCAGCCTACCTTTTTAGGCACACTGTTGAGTGGCCTTGACATCTGTCTGTTTTTAGAGCTGCCTGCTACTCACATGGCTTGCAGCACACGTCTGGTCGGTACCCTTGCACCCTGCTCGGCTTTAAAAGACTATCTGGTGATGCACCGTGGATCTGTATTCCATTACAGTGCTGTGGCCCATAAAAACCCCTCTTGCATAGCGCATCTCTGACAGGCACTCGCCATGGAAATGTCACTCCTGCCATTGCTGATATTTATGAGGCAGAAGGGATGCTGCGTGTTCTCTCTATTAAGCCCTGAAGAGGAAGAGCTTTTGGACTAGACTTGACTCCTGGCCATAAAAAGTTTACTATAAATTCAGGAAGAGGGAAGAAATTTATTACTCAAACAGCCAAAGTCGAGGGAGGGGGAGACAGATGTGGGCTGAGAACTACTCATATCTATGGGAGCTAATTTGACTGGTAATATAGCAAAGCCTTCAAATGTGAAATATTCACAGTGGATTATGGTTTTTGCTGATCAAATGCCATATTTCATTTTAAAGACCCCTGTGCAACAGGTCACGGAAGAACAACTGAGGGAACTGTACCTCTCCGGCTTGCTCCTACCACACTGATGTAAATTCATACTTCGCCCTGGTGATGTTTAGCAGCTTAGGAAGAGATGCACATCTTCCTCTTACATCTTTATGGACTCATTTTGAACTCACCTCCTGGATAACAGCATTCAAAGCATTTCCAAAGATGTAAACAAATTTCTTCTGTGTTGGTGTGAATACTGAGATGACCTCCTAAGTGGAGATCACCTTAGAGTTTGCGCTGTAACCATGCCAGAACTTAGTAACACCAGCAGAGTATCATATTCTTAGTATTCTTAGTTGTTTGTAGTCCTTGGTCAGATATCAGTCTCTAGTCCTCTACCCTGACTTCATAAATGTCTGCCATTTATGTTGTCCCTTCAGCTAAAGGAATAAGGAGATTGTAAAGGTGGCATAATACCTTACATTGGTGTAATCATCTCAGCTTTCAAAGCTAATTTTGTGCATGTTCACACAGGTATTTTATGGTCTTCAAGCGACAATAATCCTTTTCTCAAGAATGTACCCAACTATGACAGACAAATATAATATTCTACAGAATGTTTGGTGTGGAGTTGGTGATGCCTAGATCAGTTTCCCTGGTATAGAATAAATTAACACTCTTGACTTTGAAGGCTTACCTTGGGCAATGGAGACGTGAGCTGTGGGAACTCCCTCAGTGGAGGCACATGTCACTCTGACTTCGTTGTTGTTAGTTAATTTGTTGATTTACTTTTCATCCTGGTTGGGACTTCCCCTCCCTCCTCTCCTCCTAGCCCCTCCCTCTCACCTCCCCTCCTTTCCCCCATGGCTCCTCCCTTTCTTCTCAGAGAAGGGGAGAGTTCCCATTGGTATCAGCTCACCCTGGCATATCAAGTAGGACTGGACGCATCATCTACTGAAGCTAAACAAAGCAGTCCAGTTAGGGAAAAGGGTTTCAAAGGCAGACAACAGAGTCAGAGGCAGCCCCTGCTCCTGATGTTAGAGGTCCCCCATGAGGACCAAGCTGTACATCTGTTACATATGTGGGGGGCAGGGCCTAGAGCCATCCCATGGATGCTCTCTGGTTGGTTGTTCAGTCCTGTGAGTCCATATAGGTCCAGGTTAGTTGATTCTGTAGGTTTTCTTGTGATGTTCTTGACTTCTCTGGCTCTTTTGGTCCTTCCTCCTCCTCTTCCATAAGATTCCACAAGCTCCATCTAATCTCTGGATGTGGGTCTCTGCATCTGTTTTCATCAGCTACTATGTGAAGCCACTCAGATAACTGTTGCTAGCCTCCTGTCTGCAATCATAGCCGAGTATTATTAATAGTGTTAGTGGTGGGCTCTCTTTCATGACATGCAACTCAAGTTGGGCCAGTCATTTGTTGGCTGGGTGGAAGATGTTGTGTGTAGTTGGTGTCCTCCTCTCTTTACTGGAAGTCCTGCCCAGCACAGGAGGTGGCATCTTGAGGCTCCCAAAGGAGTCTCAGCTAGGGTCAAGGCACACACACACACACACACACACACAGAGAGAGAGAGAGAGAGAGAGAGAGAGAGAGAGAGAGAGAGAGAGAGAGAGGGAGGGAGAGATTTTCATTCTCTATCCCAGGGCTCCCTTCCCTTTCCCCACACCTGATCCCCACCCACCCCATCCACCAACCCATCCCAACCAGTTCTCTCTTTCCATCTACTTCAGATATCTTTGTGGATTTCTTTTTTATTATTATTTAGTTATTCACTTTATACCCCTCTCTGTTCTCCTCCTGGTCCCACCCTCTCTCCCTCTTTTCCCTATCTCCCCTCTTCTACCCCTCACACAAGGGGAGCACCCCCCCATTAACCCACCTCAGCACATCAAGTAGAGTACATCCTCTTCCACAGTGGCCTGGCAAGGTAGCACTTCAGGTAGGAGTAACCAAAAAGCGTGCATCAGAGTCCATGGCAGAGGTATCTCCTACTCCCCTTACTAGGGGACCCATATGAAGACCAAGTGCCCATCAGCTACATCTATGTAGGGAGCCTAGGTCCAGTCCATGCACGGTCCTTACTTGGTGCCTCAGTCTCTGCAAGCCCCTCTGGACCCAGGTTAGTTGACTCTGTTGGTCTTTTTGTGGAGCTTCTGTGCCCTCCAGATCCTTCTATCCTTCCCCTCAACTCTTCCACAAGGCTCCCTGCACTCTGCCCAAAGTTTGGCTATAGTTCTCAGCGTCTGTTTCAGTCCATTGCTGGGTGGAGCCTCTCAAAGTTAGTTATCCTAGGCTCCAGTCTGCAACTCAGCAGAATGTCATTAAGAGTGTCAGTGGTTGGCTCTCTCCCATGGGGTGGGTCTTGGGTTGGGCCAGGCATTGGTTGGACATTCCCTCCATCTCTGCTCTATCTTTATCCCTGCACATCTTGTAGGCAGGGCAAATTTGGGTCAGAGTTTTTGTGGATGGGCTGGCATTCCCCTCCCTCCATTGGGAATCCTGTCTAGTTAGTTAGAGGGTGTCCTCTTCAGTATCCATGGCTCCCGCTACTAGAGGTCTCAGCTAGAGTAACCCTCATATTCTCCCAGGAGCCTACACTGTCACAGGTTTCCAGCTTGTCTCCGAGATGTCCCCACAGCACGGCTTCACTTCTCTCTGCAAGCCCTCTATCCTCCCGTCCCCGATCTCCCCCATCTGGTCCCCATGCTTACTTCCCTCTGAATTTCCTCTCCCGTCCTATTCCATCTCTTCAAGCACTTCTGCTATCTATCCTAATTCCCCTTCTGCGTGTGATTCAAACATCCTCCCTTGGGACCTATAAAGGGATTTCTACAGATGTGAAGACAAAAATTCCTCTATTGAGTCTGAAGTCGGAGAATGCCTAACTAACCTGCAGGTGAGGAGACCTGGTTCCAGACACCTTCTCTCTCACCTGAACTTTGAGTGGGGTAGAGATCACCCACAAGACAAGCTTAAACTTTCAATATTTTTGTTGATGGTAGAAAGTTCAATCAATACAAAGTTGCCATGTGAGAGAGATGTGATTGGCTGCAAAAAATGAAAAGTCATAGAAAATGTATCCTTAGAAATGTTAAGTGGTTCTGTCACTTGTACAAAATTAAACAGACCCCCAGGCTTCACCAAAGGAAGCTTTGCAGGCTCCCACTCATCATCAGTCCATATAGTGCGTTCATTCTCATCTATTCTGGCAAGCCTGACCTTACCCAGAAAAGGTGAACCAGGTCAAGCTAGCTGGACATGCTCTACATTCAAGCTGTTATAGCCTGGTGCTAAAGTTCCCGCCTCCAGGGACATAAATGAAAAGCCTGCCACTGGCTGCCATAAAACTCTGGCTGTCCAAGAGAGCAAAACAAAAGGAGAGCTGAAGACTAAAAGGTTGCATGTGACTAAATCTGTATTCTCCCCCATAATCTGTGAATCCAGACTTTGAATCCCATTATAGAGCCTGGGTGTGATACTCACAACCAAAGAATCAACTAAATGAAATAATAAAATCAATAAGCAGGAAATAGGTCCAATGGTGGGGAGAGAGAATAAAATGGGAAAGATCACATCAAAATTCTGCAAACCAAAATTCCAAATGCCTTAGTGGGAGGGACTCACACGATAAAATTCAAAACCAAATGCCTGAGGGCAAGGAACTCACACAACAAAATTCAAAACCAAAATATAAGTATATTATACTTTTTACAAATTAATTTTGTAAAGCAGTCTTGAAGAAAGTTATGTAGATTGTTCAGAGTGATAAATATATATATAGATATAACATTAATTTAAGAAGAAAAATAAATGATGGGAGAAATATTGCCTCCCCTCAAAAAATCCCATAAACACGAGAAAAACAATTATGTTTGAAATATGCAACCTTTGAAATACAATCTCAATAAATGAGATACTGTCTAGTCTGGCTGCAGGTAGCAAGATGCTTGTTGAATTTATGATAATAGAGTCTTTTTATCAAAAACTTACAGCAAATATTCTTAATGGTGAAACTTTGCTAATGTTCTCTTCAGCTAGGACAAGATAAGAATGCTATCAACCATACCTTTCATTCAACACTGTTATATTTCGTAGCTGATCAAATAATTGTAAATCTAAGAAAAGAAAGAAAGAAAATGATAAAACTTAGCAAAGGCACTCTTAAGTTGTAGAGTGATAAGCTAAATTGGTGGATAAAAGGATTGGACAATCATAAAAATGTCAGGTTAATCTACTAGTTCAATGCAATTACAATCAATGAAAGTTTTAGTAAGATTTTACGGTAAAGCCAGATAGATGATCCTAAAGCTAATATAGAAAAACACAAGGCTAAGAATAGAAGAAGCTGAAGAGGAGGAGGAAGAGGAGAAAAGGGAGGAAGAAAGTGGACATAAAGAAATCTGAAGGAACAGGTCAACAACAAAAGCAAAGCAAAATGGGAAAGCCTCAGAGAGTTCTCAAAAAAGAACATTTCAAAGAGCGGGATAGATGGCTCAGTGGTTAAGAGAGGATGAGCTCTTACAGAGGACCTGGGTTTAGTTCTCAGCACCCACATGGTGGTCCACAACCATCTGTAACTCCAGTTCCGGGAGATGTGACACCATCTTATGACCACCAAAGGTTTCTGCTCATGCATAATATACATATAAGCATTTAAGCACATACATATACACATAAAAATTTTTAAATCAAAAATAAAATAAAGAGCCCGGAGATAGGCCCCACATAAAAGAAACTTATGAAATAAGTGCAACTGCAATAAAAATGAAAGGTGGAATAGTAGCATTCAATAGGAATTCAGTAGGAAATATCTCTGTGATCCTGGTTTTCTTAAGACTCTAAACCAGTGGTTCTCAACCTTCTTAATGCCTTAATATAATTCCTCTTGTTGTGGTGACCCCCAATCATGAAATTATTTCATTGGCTACTTCATAACTGTAATTTTGCTACTGTTATTTGAGATGCAGGATACCTGATGTGCAATACCTCCCAATGAGTCACAACCCAACAGGTCAAGAACCACTGTTTAAACTATAAAGAAAAGATTGATAAAACCAATATAATAAACGTATTTCAACAAAAAAAGTATTAAAAATTGGAAGCCAAGCCACAAACTAAAAGGCATATGCAACAAACTGTATAGAAAAGGATTAATATGCAATATTAGAAAGAACAGCTATAAATAAGTTTAACAGAAGATGCACATCTCAATAGGAAAAAAAGAGTATCGAGGCTATGAACCAGCAGAAGAGAAACCCTGAGAGAATTAAGCATATGAAAACATGGCCTTGCTCATAATGATGAAACGTAAAAGGAACCAATGAGGCACCATTTCACAGTAATGAGATGGGTGTGACGCTAAAGTTTGACACTGAGTGCCTGCCAACAAGGCAATTGGGTATCAGAAACTCTCCCACAATGCAGAAGACAGCTTATAGCCACATCATCATGTTCATTCCCATAAGAGTATATTCCAGAAAAACTCTCCCATGCGGGCATAAGAAATCAATAGTCAATAATTTTTTCTTTTCAAATTATGTGTGATATTCAAGAAAATCATTTATAGAATACCTACCATGGGTAAACAGTTTACAACGTACTATAAGCAGACTACTGCTCAACACCAAAAATTGTCAAATCATGAATCTCCAAGGAGCCAAAGAAAGAATGATGATGGGAAAGGCTTCCATCATATGTGCAAAGACTTAAAAATTCCGAAGTCTGGAAAATATTTAGCCTTGTTAGGCTTATGTGATGACCACATAAGAGACACTGTATTATTCATCAACGCTGTTGTAATGCTTTAAATGTTTCATAAATTAAAATATCCACATGTTCTGTGGCCCAGCCAGGTTGATAAATACAATTAAACAACTCGTTTTCTTTTTTTATTATTTATTTTTAATTTGTTCTCTTTACATCCTGATTGTACCCCCCTCCCTCGTCACTTCCTGGTCCCATTCTCCCTCCCTCCCTCATCTCCCCTCTCTCCCCTCTCCGCTCCCTCCCCTAGTCCTCAGAAAGGGGAGCCCTCCTCCACTAACATCTGACCTCAGCCTATCAAGTCTCATCTGGACTCCCTGCATCCTTTTCCTCTGCGGCCTGGCAAGGCTGCCCTGCCAGGGGGAAGTGATCGCCATGTGGGGGCCAGAGTCTATGTCAGAGGTAGCCCCTACTCTCCATATTTTGGGACCCACAAGGAAACTGGGCTGCCTATGTAGAAGGTACAGGAACTCCACAAGGAGACCATTGGACCCAACAAATCCGAGCGTGGGAGGGAGTGCTGCAGAGACGGGTGCACCACCCAAGGACCACGCATGGGGAGGACCCAAACAACTCACTTTCATTGGCACAGTTCCAATAGTTGGGAACGGATGAGAGTACGGGCAAAAAATAAAGTCAGAAGTTTGGAAGCAGTGATTTGAATTGTGGTTGTGCGTCTTAGCTGAGAAGTGACACAATGGTTCTATGCCTCTCTATCTATAATGGACATAATAATCAACTTTTTGAGGGCTAGATATGATAACTTATATAGCAGTCTGAGCACAGTTCCAAGCCCATAGTCTGCACCAATGGGGAAAAAGGAGTCATTACAGGCATCCAGCCGACTGTATGTTTCATGTGCCTTCATATAGTGTATTTAGAAATAGATGCTTTGAAGCTCTGCATGATGATACAGATCTATCTGTGGTCCCAGACCAGCCTGGGCTATACAGCGAGGTGTTGCCCTCCCCCTCCCCCCCCCAATAAAAGAAGAAGTAAGAACCAAGAAGGGGGAAAATGAGGGGAGGAGGAAGATGGGGAGAAAGAATAAGAAAAGAAAAATAAAAGAGATCCATGCTTTGGGCTCAAAAGATGAAAGATATGACAAAAGCACTCTAAAGCAAAAGTCAGCAAAGAGAAAAGGAGGAGAGAGCGTGCCGGTCCTAACTTTTGGAAGACCCATGGGGTTGGGAGGCAGAGCCTCCTGTTGTCACTTGGACACCCCAGGAGCTGATTGCAGGCCTTTTTAGGAGGCCCCATGTCAGCCACAGTAGTACAGGTTAGAGCTGCAGGCCCCTACAGTGAACGTTGAACTGGCCCTATAGCCTGTCTTGCATTTTTTTGGTTTGTTTGTTTTTTACAGTTATGTATCACCATGATAATGCCACATAACAAGTCATCCAGAATTCAGCAGCTTAAATAAGCATCATTGCTCTACACAAGGCATGCGCTTGTTAATTAGCTAGATGTGCTCATTCACTCTATAATATGTACAGACTTCAAACTACCGCATTGTATGCAGTGAATGCATATGGCCCCATCTGTCCTTTTAAAGTTGATTCATTTGCTTAATTTTTAAGAAATGTGAAAAATACCACTAGAATTACCTCTCTAGTAATAAGGAAAGTGCAAATTAAACAATAAGAATAATACCCACCCTACTCAGTTTTGCAAAAGTGGCCAAGTTGTGTCTTAGTTACTTTCTTGTTGCTGTGATTAAGCAAGAAAGGGTTTACTTTGGCTCACAGTTTCAGAAGGATGTACTCCATCACGGCATTAGGTAGGCAGACAGGACAGGGTAGCAAGAGCAGGAGGCTGACTGATGGTGCTGCATCTACACTGACAAAGCAAAGAGTGAACAGGAAGTGGAGTCGGGGCTACAGTATTCCAAGGCCTGCTCCCAATGTCCCGCTTCCTCCAGAGAGGCTCCGCCTCCTAAAGGTTCTACAGCTTTCCCCAACAGCGCCACCAGCTGGAGACCAAGGGTTTAATCTGTGTGCCCATGGGGAACTCAAACCACAACATTCTACCCTGGTCCCCACTGGCTTATCATTTCTACTGCTTTCTTTTGATCAAAGCAAGTCACAAGGCCAGTCCAGAGTCAGAGTCAGAGAAAATACACTTCACTGTCTCGTGGGAGGAGCAAGAGCGTCCTATCACCACGGTCATGACCAAGAATGTGGCAGATTTGACAAAGCAACAGCCCCATGACCCTGGCCACTTGCCCACATTGATCTGCATTAAGAGGCTAGCCCTGCAGCAGGTATTTCTTCTCGCCCTCTGAAATTCTTGAGACAGTAAATTGGCCAACTGAAAATGGACTTGGATTTTTCTGAAGTGCAGAGAGGAAATCTGTGTCATGAGCACACTCTGTCAGGAAACAATAGACACGTCTGTGGTTTTCCACAGTGTCAGAATTTACTGAATAACAAATTCACAAGCTACATCAGTTTGTTTGGCAGCAGTTTGCAAAATCTTCCTGATTTCTCTTGATAACTGGTAATTTGAAGACACAACTTCTTTTATTCTGATCTTAATTACTAATATTAACTCTCAGATCATGTTGTACACATCACACCATAGATAGATGATTGATTGATAGATAGATAGATAGATAGATAGATAGATAGATAGATAGATGGATAAGTAATTCCAGAATCAAAGGGTAAAACTTCACTTAAAGGAACTCAATGAGGTCTAACTGGACACAGAGGGAGGATACAGATGCAGAGTCTCTGAGGGAATTAAGTAAGAAAGCTCTTGGGGGATTGCAGGAGATGCAACACAGTGTTGAGCCCCAGGGTTAAGTCAAGCTGTAAGGCTGTATAGGAAAGGTACAGGGCAGAGTTCAGATAGACAGACAGTGGACAGGTAGACAGTCTGTGCCTTATGAGTGGTGTCAGACAAAGGTGTCATTATATGTCCACCAAAGTGCCAAGTCACCTTGCCTCTACTTTTGCACTCTAAATGGAGTCAGAAGTGCTTGTGGTATGAAGTCACCCAGGGCAGAGCAGGGCCCCAACACACTGTTTTGCCCAATATCAAGTCACTTAGAGCAATGCAGCCTGATCTCAAATTTTTGCCTCAGTGAAGGATTATGGGAAATTCTGTTGTTTCTCATTGTCAGCAGTGCCTAACTTAGCAACACAGTATGCCTTCTCATATGGCCCTCAGGACAGTCCATGGCATACAGTCCTCATTCAAAGAATTCAAGGAACCAAAACACCTGTGCAAACCAGTTCACAGGCATATCTCCAAGAGTCTTTAATGAGCCCTGGGAGGCAGGACTGGCCTTTTCCCTTAAGGCCTCACACCTGGCCTGACCACTTTTCTGGGCACAGTGCACTTTGAGCAAGGGTTACCACTCCCCTCAGGACTCGGCTTTGGTACCTATGGGCCAAGCAAACTTAATTAAAATGCAGTAAAGTTCCATTTTAGCATGAGTGAGTGTGTGTGTGTGTGTGTGTGTGTGTGTGTGTGTGTGTGTGTGTGTGTGTGTGTGTTTGTGTGTGTGTGCTGGAAACTGAAAAAGCTGAAATCACAGAAATAGGAAATCGAATACAAGTCACTGGAAGTTGGGGGGGAGGGGCACAGAAGCTGACTGGATAGCTAGTACTAAGATATACTTTACAGGATAATAAGTTCTGATGTTCTGATAAGCACAGAAGGGAAACTACAGTCCACAATAACTTGTTATATATACTGAAAAGAACCAGAAGAGAAGACTAAGGTTTCCCAACACTAGGAAATGATAAGTGTCCAAGGAAAGAGAAGCACTCATATTCTGATTTGATTATTACACATTGTGTATTATCATATTTCTATGTGAAATTACTGCAACACACCCCCTAAATATGTGTGATGTTATGTATTAATTCAAATACTTATGTAAAATTTTAGAAATATAATTTATGTACATGTATATGAAGCATATGTGTGTTGTATGGTATGCATCTTATTTAAGTATATGCTTGAATATATAATGCTTGGGAAAGCATATAATTGTATACTACATGTAATGTCATAAGCATGGGATGGAGAGATGGCTCAAAAGTTATGAGTACTGGCTGTTCTTCCAAAGGACCTAGGTTCAATTCTCAGCTCCTACACGGCAGCTTATAAACATCTGTAACTCTAGTTCCAAGGAATCCAATGACATTTTCTGGCCTCTATGGTCACCAAGAATCCACATAGTCACATGTGAAGGCAAAACCCTCATACACATAAAATAAAAGAAACAAATCTTTTTTAAAAACATATGCTATAAGTATATAGCTATACCTATGTTGAAATATGTACATTTGAAGTATATGTGAATCAATGTACATATGTTTCAACACGCGGCACACATATTCGTGAGCTCCATGCTTTTTTCCTGGTATTTGATTTGAAATTTTCTTGAGCCTTGAGAATAGATGGACGTAATACCCATGATAAACTTCCCTAAGTTAATCAATAACTAGGTGCCATCCTACAAATCTCAAACGTGCTTTACAAAAACCCAAGATGTGCAGATAAAACCTCTGCTCGGCACTTGAAGTTTTCACAAGTCTCCATCTTTTAAGGAAAGGATCACCTCTGCAGTGACTGCAGGCCTCGTGTGTGTGCCATGCATAGACTTCATTCTGGTTCCAAAGGGAATTTTAAGCACATGAAGAGGTAACCTGTATTGAGACAAGATTTACTTTTACTCATTTAGAGAAAGGAAATGTACGTGTATAAAATATGTAATGAATATATAGATCTATCTAAAAATACATATATTATATTTAATGATAGAAATATTTTATAATTTACATCATAAATAAAATGTTTCAATGAATACACTACAATTTTTTAAAATCTAAAAGTATGTATTGAGAGGTTCTGCGTTTGGAAATATTTTGATTGGTTTTTTTTGGTGACAACTCCACACATGTATATGACACATTCGGCTTACTCCCTCCCCCTACCCTCTCTTATCTCCCTCTGATCTCTATCAACAACTCTACCCTTTACCAAAACTCATGGCTTTAGATTTTGTTTTGTCACCCTGGCTTAACCAGGGCCATCTCTGTGACCATTGGGTTGGAACTACCCACTGGCACTTAGTGGGACCACCAGTTGGTGCACAACAAAAGGCAGTGGCACCTCCTCTTCCTGAATCTATCCAAAGAATTAAGCAGAGATGGGTAGAGCCCTTCTTCAGTCTGCGCCTGGCTATTGACAAGTCCGTGCAGGCATCCCCGGCTGCTATGAGTTCATGATTCCAAGGGCCGTGTCTGGTCCTGAAGATGACATGTAATAGCTCTTCTCCCCATCTTTCAGCTCTTACCTTATTTCCACCCCTCTTCTGCCATCTTCCACAATTACAGTTCAGAGGGAGATTCTATGACCGCCATCTTTGGGGAAATGGCGGCAAGCAGGCAGGCATGGAGCTGGGGCAGTAGTTGAGAGCTTATTTCTAATCCACAAGCAAGAGGTAGACAGAGGCAGAGAGACAGAAGGACAGGAGGCAGGGGGTGGGGCAGGAATGGTTGGGCTTTTGAAACCTGAAAGTCCAGCCCCAGGGACACACATCCTCTAACAATGGTCCCATCAACTCTACTCCAAGTATTAATGGCTACTTCCATAACATTCATGTCGTTATTGCAACCATGGGCATATCTTGCCAGGCAAGTTATTTTTATAGTTTTCAGGACTCACAATTGGATGAGTCTGATGGTTCCTTTTCTCCTCTAGTGATATGTATAGCACCTTCCAGCACTGTGAAAACTAGCCAGTGTGGATAAAGCTTTCAGCTTATTACTACCTAAATTTCTCCATGTTTTATGGTGCAAGTATATAGACTACAGTGTTTATAAAGGACGAAAGTGGGGGAATGGAAAAGAAAGTATGAAAACATGTGGAGACTGAGAAGCCAGGGTAGGAAATAGAGAGAGGAATAACTAACCCTAAAAGCCTTTAGTGTTTGAGAGACTCATATGGAAACATACTACTTTAGAAGCTTTCTAATACACATAAAAGGTTTAAATGGCATTTACTCTGTAATAGTGGTACAATACCACAACTAGATGCCAAATGCTACCAAATAAAACCTGGCTACCTCGTGTTGAGTTGTTGGCCAATGGGATGACATAACCTCCTCCAAAAAAAAATTACCCTCCGAAACATGACAACAAAACGCTTTCTCAGACTTTTTAAATTTTTCAATATAGAATTCTCACATTCTTGTTTAGATTACCTCACAGTTTGTTGTGTTGCTGCTGCTGTTGCTACTGTTTGGCTATTATTTGGCTATTAGGATTGTTTCCCTATTTTTTGGTCTCAGAGTATTCATCATTGGTGTCTAAAAAAGATATTGGACTTGTATGCTAATTTTCTATCCTGATACTTTGCTGGATCTTTGTTTATTGGTTCAGAAAAATTTTTGGTGGAATTTTTAACTTCTTTTCCAAAATACTGCCAAAGTGTGCTTTCTTATTTCTGTGTCAAAGTGGAAAGCTAATTCAATGAAGGTGAATAACCATCACTCCGTCATTGGTAGGAAACCTCTCACCCCTGTATGCTGAGGCACCCTTGACGTAACTACCACCCACACAAACTAGAGTTTCCAAAGAATCGAGCTGGCCAGCCACCAGCCCATACATGCCTATTTTATAGTATGTTTCTTTCTTTCTTTCTTTCTTTTTTCAAGGAAATTTGTGTGTTTTCTCCCGGAATATACTTCAAGTTTTAAAATAAAGACTCATTGTTACAGTTTAAAATGTTCTCAGAAACATCTTTATAATAGAAACAACCCAGGGTCAGGAAGGCCAGTGAAGAAAGGGGGAAGGATAGAAGGGAATTTGGAGGTTGACAGACAGCAAATTGGATGGGCCATTGGGGGCTCAACCACAACTGAACCATTGAAGACTAAGTAGCCCCCATTAGACAGACTTGAAGAAAGCCCCTACAGATGCTTTGACAATGTGTCTGATTTGTCTCTATTTTCCCCACAGCCACGGAACTAGGTGTGCAGGAGAAGTTTCTGCTGCAGCCAGCAACAATATCTGTGGAATCGGCGTAGCATACAACTCCAAGGTGGCAGGTGAGCCAGCCCTGCCAGAGATGGGCACCATGCCAGGCAGCTTTCCCCAGGAGCTGTCACATTCTGATCTCCAGTTTGCAGGGCTCAGCAAAATTATACCACTGGGCAGGAAGCTGAGACCCACAGGCAGAGCAAGCATGGGGAAGACATTTCATTTTAACCTGTACACAACATAACCTGCACCCAAGAATAGGTACATCACAAGCTCAAATGCGGATGGATTTTCATTAAAAAAAAAATGTATCACCCATGTAACCAACAAAACCCCAAAGCCCTCCTCCTCATGACGCTGTGCCCAGATATTACCCACACCTACCCAAGAGTAACCATGTCTTGTTTTCTGACAGGAAAAAGATCACACCCAATTTTAAACTTTGTATTAGTGCAAAGTTGTTAAAGTATTGGGTCAATGTCAATAGCACTTTATAGAACATAAGAAGGTATATAGAATTAATGCAGTGTATATAACATAAGGACATATGTAGAATATAAGGCTGTGTATAGAGCTCAGGGAGGTGTGTAGAACATACGGAGGTGTTTAAGGATGATTTGTAAAGATGCTGGGTGGTCTTGAAACTGTTTTGTTTCGCCCATCTCATCATTAAGGAGACATGATCCACCTGTGACCCTTACAAAGTCTCACCCACTGGATCTGGCACTCACACTTTCCTCTTCACAGGGACTTTAGGAATGGGAGCAGAAAGTCAATGGAGAGTTGGAGAGAAAGAGAAACAGACAGACTCATGGTTTCAACAAGATGCCTGAGACTGGAAAGTTTTCTGGTTGTTCTCAGTTCTTAATTCATTCAAGCTTAGTCACCTCGCCTTGGTTTTCTTTTTTTGTTGTTGTTGTTGTTTGGTTGTTTGGTTTTAGTTTTGGTTTTGGTTTTTGTTTGGTTTTTCTTTCTTTCTTTTCTTTTTTTTTTTTTTTTTTCCTGACAACTTTCTTGATAATTTCTTTCCTAGCAATTTAATTGCAATTTAAGTGCTGACACTTGTATTTCTAGAAGCCTAAATATAGCAAATGGACGCTCTTCAAACCCATCCTTAGGTCTTTTCAGAATGCTTACAGAGACACCTGCCTGAACTGGGTGCAGAATTTTACACACATGCACACACACACACACACACACACAGTATATGAGAGAGAGAGAGAGAGAGAGAGAGAGAGAGAGAGAGAGAGAGAGAGAGAGAGAGAGAGCTGGAGGCTAGCTCTGTTAATAAAGTCCTTGCCCTTTAATACAAGAATCTGAGCCCGATTCTCAGAACCCACACAAAAATGCCAAGCATATGAGCCAAAGCAGCATGGCATGATAATCCTAAGGGCACACTAGTGGTGTGTATACCTTGATGGTATACACCATATACCATATGCCATGGTATAATTGGACTTCAGGCCTAGCCAACTATCCAAAGCTAGTGAAGTCAGAGCTCTTGGCCGAGGCTCTACCATCACCACTTGACTAAACCAGCCTAACCTCTTGCTACCTTCTAACCTCTATAGCTACCTATATATTTAGGAATATATGTATAGACATACACAAACATGTACATAACAACAATGAATGAAAATACAGAGGCCATGCATTTGAAAGAGAGCAAGGAGGGATATATGGGAGGCTTTGGATGGAGGAAAGGGAAGAGAGAAAATGGTGTAGATAAATTATCATCTCAAAAAGAAAAGAAAAAATACCGAGCACGGCGGTCCCTGCTTGTGATCTCAGTGCTGGGGAAGAGGCAGCAGAAGGCTCTCTGGAACTTTCTGGGCACTTATTCTAACCAGGCCAGTGAGACACTGCCTCCAAGGAGATGGATACTACTAAAGATAGCACCCAAAGGCGTCCACGGGTCTTTACAAGCACATACATGCTTGAACACAAGCAGGCACACACACACACACACACACACACACACACACACACACACACACACATTCTGAAAATAACAAAAGAGATTTAAACACATATCAGGGCCACCCTGTCTCTGTTGCCTTCTTTCCTTTCTCTCCTTCCACTAGATGTTTCCTCTGAAAACATGTCAGTTCCCAGGCCCTGGCCTTTGCGTTGCCTAAAAGCAAAACCAGAAACAAGGAAGTGGGTGCATGCTATTTATTTAAGAGGTGACCACAAGAAGCCAGTGAAGAAATTTCAAGGGAAAGATGGGGGAAGGAGCCAGCGTCCGGGATGATGAGCTGGACCAGTTTCTGGACAAGAGTTCAGTTCTGATCACTGTCTTGTTTGGGGAACATTTGCAACTAATCTGAGTCTTATGTGGCCTCTTCTGGCCAGTAAGCAACAGGTTGGACATGCCTGACTAGTGCAGTCCTACTCTGTACCCCGTTAAAGTATCTTTTCTACCTCCCAAAAGACAGAGAAGGCTTCTACTTAAAATAACACCAGAATTGGTTAAGAACTGCAAGCAAAACCAGTTTCATCATCCCCAACCATATAAATATGAGAGGGCAAAATATTTTACTCATTTGAGTTGACAATCCTGAAAGCTGCCGTGTGTGTGTGTGTGTGTGTGTGTGTGTGTGTGTGTGTGTGTGTCCATGTCTGTCTCTTTCTCCCTCTCCCTTCCTCCTCTCTACCTTCCTCCCTCCCTCTTCCTCTTCACATCCCCTTCCCTCTCCCCCCGCCCCCCCCCGCGTGTGTGTATGTGTGTGTATGTAGGGGAGGCGGGGGTGGGGGGGCTCACTAAAAATGAACCAAACTCCTCCCAGGAACTTCCCTTACCTTTCCATGCTGTGGAGAACTAACGCGCCACCTGGCGATCAACTGAGCTAACTGCTGGTCTGTGGCCATCTGGAGGTGTTTGCTGATAGGTTAGGGAGGTTCTGGTAGGAACTCTTGGTGTTTGAACTCTGATTCAAGCTATCTTAAAAAGAAGAAGGGGGAAACGGCTTGTCATGGTTTAGTGTTTTGTGGCACAGACCTATAATGCGATTGCTCTATGTATGAAAATGTGAAATAGAAAATGAATATTCTAAAGGGGAAAAGAGAGGGGTTGTTAAGTGCCGCTCCATCTGTCTGTCCAGCTCCTCAGCTCATAGGCTTCCCTCATGCCTCCTGCTGGTGTTCAGGCTCTCTTAGCAAGTCATAGATACCTGGCCATGAGTTTGTCTCAGTCACAGCAAACACAAGGCCTCCAGTCCATCTAGAACCTACTTTTATAGATGCTAAGTTGACTAGCAATTCCGTTTTTTATCAAATGGTAAACCAGTGTTCCTAACACCATCTATGCAATAACCCCCACTGGCAGTCACGTGCAAAATGTGTGTTATATATTAAGTTCTCTTATATACATGAGTCAATCTCTGGACATATGCAGTTTAGGTAAAACCTCATAAAAATGAATTCTAAAATATGGCTAGGAATGTCTGCTATCACTGGAAGATGGATCTTCCCCACTAATGCCCCTCAGGCTCAGTCAGTACCCTCAGAGACACATCCAAAATGATGCTTTGACAGTTTCCTAGGTATTCCTTCATTGGTCAAGTTGACACCTAAAGTCAAGCACATGTCAAGCATGGCCATTTGATTGCTGCTCCTCCCTGAGCAACCACAATCTCCACAAAGACAACGTCTGTCTACTTGGTCTTACTTCAGCACCGCAGCATCTAAAGCAGACTCTGGCTAACACTCTATGTGAAAATCCTATTTGCTGAATAAGAAGGAAGAATGAAAAAGAAAGGGAGGGAGGAGGAGAGAGGGAGTCAATATATAAACCCACCAAGATATTAATAATCACTCGATGAAAGAATGGGCAGACCTGTAGATTTCCAAGATCAGAGACCTAAGGGTCCAAAACCTGTGGGAGGTCAACCCAGCGGGTAAAACATGTCCTCCTACCAGAACTGTCAACCTTTGTCACTTTGCACCCATCGTATCAGTTCCTTGCAATCAGGAGCCTTCTCCAGACACTCCAGCCTCATTGCTTCTCAGACACATTGTAGGAATGCCTGGGGCCCAAACATCAGGAGAGGCTGCCCAGGGTGCAGCAGAGACACCAGCCTAGTGAACCCTCTGCACAGCACCCTGGGACCCTCCAGGCAGAACAGACTGCAAGACTCTGCCAACCTCCTCTGTCATTCAGGTGTTCAAAATAGACTTCCGCTGGGCTCTCATTTTCAGAATCTCTAAATACTGGTACCCAAAAGGACTCTGCAATTCCAAATATCCACAGACACTTGCATAATGACAGCTATAAAACTAATAAGAACAATCAATGTCTTGCCTCTCTACCAGGTACAATGCAAAACTCACTCGTTTAATGTCCTCTATAGTTCTATCACATTATTATATCTCTATATGACATGTGCTATATGCCATGACCTTCTTTCTCGTGCAAAACGTAAACATGGGCATCACAGCTTAACTGAATCAGGGTGCGATTAAGAGCCTCGGTAACCGGAAGCTGACTCTTTCCTCTTCATTTGTGCCACTCAGGGGCATGTGCAACCCTTAGAAATCCCCTTAAAGGGACCTTAAAAGCCACACACTCTGGTTTCTAGCATCTGTTTTTTGAAAATATGGTTGTTACTGCCTCTTCTGTACACAGCCAGGCTAGGAGGGAAGAATTCCAACCAGGCTGGCTCCCTAAGAGTAGTTGTCCAACATGGAAACTGCTGTCCCAGTATTATTGGTATAGTCTGGAAGTTCTAACCATTTCAAAAAATCTGAATATTTAATTATTCATAATCCCTTGACCATTTCTTTAATTTTATGAATTTTGAAAAGAAAGACCAATTTTATTTATTTTGAAAAAGTGCCTTTCTTGGGAGTAATTATGTAAGACAATAACCCAATTGTTTTCTCTTTTTCATTCTTCAATGTTAGACCATTTTTCATCCATTCAGCAGAAAGGGGTTGGGCTTGAAAAGTGGCTCAGCAGATGTGCTGCCACGTGAGCCCAGTGACCAGAGTTCAGTTCCCAGAACCGAGAGGGGAAGAGGAGAACCAGCTCCTGAAAGCTGACCTCTGACCTTCATGTGCATGCCGTGGCATGTGTACACACACATGCACACATTGGACACACATACTAAAAGGGGGAGATTGAGAAAATTTTGAAATTTAAAATCTGTCAGTCATAAGTAAGCACATGCACAAAAATAACAAACCTTCATAACAGCATCACCTGCTGGTTTGTCAGCCTAGTGATGCTGAAAGCTCAAGGCGATGCCCAGCCTTTGAGGAGATGCTGCCTCCTGCCTTCAGGCCATTTATGTAGTCCATGGCTGCTATGCAGGAGGGGACCCATGGTGACTAGCAGGTGAGACACCTCCCTCATCCTAGCTCCAAGACATGGGTCGGGGAGCAAGACAGTGTGACATAATGCTTTTCACTCTGAGCAGAGTGAAGCAAGATGGCAGACAGGAAAGTCTGTGGCATGGGCGCTGCAGCCAGCCCCACATGATTTTGGGCTCTCCAGAGTGATCCAAAGTGTAGCAGGCCTGGGTGGAGTTGGCTGTAACCGCTTTCCTCTTCAAACCCGAACAGGTGAATTTGCACAGGAAATGACATCGCCTTTAGCTGATGTTTTCACCGTAAAAAGATAAACACTTGAGGAAGTAGACATGCTTATCAAAACATCTCCTGGTAGTCAGTTCAATTTAAGCATTAATTAAAAACAAAAGGTAATTTCAAATCAAAATTTGCAAGGACAATGAAAGCCATGCTGTTAGCCACACATAACCTAGAATTTCTCCATCAGCAATGAATCACTTTCATATGATCATCATCATTGTTATTGGCCAATAATTTATATAACACTTTAGTGAGTTTATGTATTCCATATCTGGGTCTTTTAAGCAAATCTGTTAAAATTGCCATAAGCATCCTGAGTGATGGCTGTTCAGACCATAAAACCTGGCTGAGCAGGAACTTACTCCTTAGCCCCTGGGGCTAATACTCCTGAGCACAGCAGGTGCCAATTATCCATGCTGAGGTGCCCAGGTGATATATTACAGCAGGCCCTGGTGGCAGATGAGAGCACATCTCAGGTGACAGGAGCAGGGCAAAAAAGGGTTTTGCTGAAATCCACTGGGCCCTTGCAGCCCCGGGGCACCAGGCTCTTCAAGGTGCACGCTAAAGCAGGGAAGCAACCATAGCCTCTAAACATGTGGCAGGGGGAAAGATAGAGTGCCTGTGACCGTTAATGAGATGTGCAGACCTGGGGGGTGAGGTGTGAGTTGGTTGGAAATGCCAGCTAGGCAGTCTGTCGCTGTCCTTGCCTACCACGTCATGTCAACACTCCCTTTCAGCCCCCTGCATATGTCTGCCTTTCTATCTCCCACTACCCTCCCATGGGTTATCTGGGAGCACAGCAGAAATAGAGGCCTTCCCTAAAACCTTCAGGTCACCTTGAGCCTGTGTCTTGGTCACTAATAGTACTGTCATTTGCAAAATTAATACTGTATCACATTCAATTAATGCATGCCTCGGTCCTCCAGAGGTTAACATGATTAAAAGAAATGCCAGGAGTCTGGCCCCAAGAATATGAATGAGTCTAGCTCCCAGTCTGGCCACCTTGCCTCCCTTGATGCTAAGCAGCCAGATAAATGCACATCAGCTCTTGTGTTCTTGTGCAGCACAAAGCATGTTAGGGTGAAAAGGGAAGTACACTAAGAAACCAGAGTTGTAAAAAGGAAGAGGGTTCCAGGTGCAGCCGCCTGCCCCACACTGACTGACAAACCCAGGGCTGCCATCAGCTAGCTGGTGGGACAGTCAATGCCTACTTTGACCAGTGTTAAGTTTCCTTCACCTTTCTTCTTTTTGAGGTTGGCTGCTCAAGCCTGGATAATTAGTACCAGACAAAAAGGCATATGAGCTTTTTCCTTAACACAGGAGAAGATTGGCCTCTCTGTTAATTCACCACCCACATTTCACTAAAGTTTTTTTCTGTTCTGTTTATTCTATAGCCCAGTGGTCTGTATGTTAGATTGTTGCAAGCTTGCTAGGGATTGGACACATGTGTATATATCTCCACATGCATACGTGCTAGGCAAGCGCTCTACCACTGAGCTACATCAATGTTTTGTTCTGCTTTGTTTGGGGGGGGGGAGTGTTGTGGGGTGGTGGTTGTTGTTGCTCTTGCTGTTGTTGTTGTTGTTGAGAAGGTGTCTCTGTGTAACAGCCCTGGCTGTTCTACACTCACTTTGTAGACCAGGCTGGCCTCAAACTCACAGAGATCCACCTGCCTCTGCCTCCCGAGTGCTGGGATTAAAGGCATGCGCCACCACGCCCAGCTCACATCAGTGATTTTTAACGTTTGTTTAGAACAAGATTTCAGTAAGTAGACCACTCTGGTCTTGAACCCACAATCTTCCTACTTCAACATTCTGGGTTGTTTCTCTTAGAGGTGAGTTGCTCAGGCATAAGGGTGTAGAACTGAGCAAATCTGAAAGCATATGAGCTTTCTCCTTGAAGCAAGAAAAATTAACGAGATGTACCACTGTGCCCTGCTACATTCCTTAAGTAAACAAATTAGATATAGATCCATAGCAAAGTGTAGATTTAAGCTTTCTTAAAATACAACTTCTCAAAAGTTCAGACCAAGTCTTAGTCTAAATGAGCTTCATCCAAAAAAAAAAAAAAAAAAAAAAGATGTCAATTCATAATTGAGTGTTAGTTGGCATAAATATGCGGCCTGCCTTCAGGGTTAAGGCAGAGGCTGAGGGACTAACGGCTATCTATGGCCTTTACTGCTTGTTCTTTTGAACCTGTTATTTCTGTTGAAGAGGAAAATCAACTAAATGAAATGATGACATCAGACACAGACATTCATGCTTAAGAATTCATCCACCTGGGGGTAACTAGCCAGCAACATGCTGAGCCCAGGGACAGAAGTAAACATAGGAACTGCACCTAGGCACCCAGACACCTCACTGTCCAATATGGCATAGAGCACTGCTGCCCCTGCAATTAGCTAAAGGGTTTCTGGGAGAAACTCTGATCCAAGCGTGGGGAGTGACTCTCACATCACTAAGGAGGGAAGAGAGAGTGCCCAGCCTCTTGAGGTAAGAATGTCTTGTCAATTCCCCATGCCCTGGAAGACCCTCAGTGGCCTGGATTTAAATTAGTTTGCACACTGGGTAGAGAATGATGTTTGAGAAATTATGTCCTTAAATAATGATTTCCCTTGACAACAAGTCTTTTCCTATGGTTTCTTGGGGACTAAGAATGGAGTGTTGAGATTCAGATTTTGGCTGGGCACGACCTAGGCGCTTGACTTCATTATCCTTTCATTAACTCAGCTTCTATTGCTGTAGCAAAATACTTGAGGCTGCGTTATGTGTAAAGAGAGTTATTTGGCTCATATCTTTGAAGGAGGAGAACCTCATTGGTTCAGTCTCTAGTGAGGACATGGCAGAAATACATGCAAGAGTGATTATCTGGTGATAGGACACCAGAGAACAGGGAATTTCAGTTTTTCTCTATTTTTAGCAACTCACACTCATGGGAAAGACATGAGTGAAGGTCTGAAAAGGAGAAAGTAGGACAGTCTGAACACCATTTCCGACCCTTAGACTATGAGGGCACTGAAGATCCCCCTACTCCTCTGAGAATCCAAGCTTTTCTTCCCTGCCTGCCCCCGCCTGCCCCCGCCACCACCGCCGCGTCTTCTGAGAGCTGGGATGCCAAAGTCTCGTTTCTCTGTTCACACCTGTGCACAGGTATCCGCATGCTGGACCAACCCTTTATGACAGACATCATTGAGGCCTCCTCCATCAGTCACATGCCTCAACTGATCGACATCTACAGTGCAAGCTGGGGCCCCACAGACAATGGGAAGACAGTTGATGGTCCCCGAGAGCTCACGCTGCAGGCCATGGCTGACGGCGTGAACAAGGTAAAGACATTCCTGTCACCATAAGGCCCAGTCCCCCCCATGAGGTAGGATATGGTGGGTAAAGTGGTGTGTGACAGGACGGTGGATGAAGTGGCAGGGTCAGGGAGGAGTGGGTCTATGGCTCTAGGTGTTAGTTCAGATCCTGTGGAAGGTAAGCACAGAATTGGGTTTAGTGGTGCAAGAGGCACAGGGGAGAGAATTTCTAGAGGTTATATGACAGGACAGGGGTCACCGAGACAGGACATGAGCTAGGCTCAGGCATCATAGCACTCCTAGGCCAAGACCCCATTAGTCCCTAGTATCCGAGAACCTATCAGCAAGGAATTTCACTCAGCCAAACCTGCTTTGTTGCCTATAAAATGGTCATATATGGAATCCTTCAAGGGATTGGGATCATTAAAAGATGTAAATTTGGTAAAACGTGGTCATGGCACTGGAAGTGCCCAGGGTCCCACACACCCTTAGTCAACTACCCAAAGACTCTGTGGCTTTAACACAGCCTCTGGAGATCTGTGGGTCAGGAATTCAGAGAGGGCGCATTGGGGGTAACTGACTTTTCTTTAAACTCCTGGGGCCTAAAGTGCCACAATGCTTGTGATTTGAGTGCCAGATCCCAAACTGTCTTCACAGGCCATTTTGAATTGCTGAACTTAAAGCATGGGCCCTGGCAAGCCTTGAGGAGGAAGGTGCCATGTCCTGGCCTGCCTGCTGTAGCCAATGCTTCCTTTTAACAAGGCTCTATCAGGAGCTGAGGGGCATTGTTGTTGATGACTCGGGAATCCATGACTCGTAACCCTGAGATACTAAGGCCCTAAAGTAGCACCTTAAACACACATGCGGAACAGAAAGGACAGTGACATCCACGTACGTTGTGGGTATTTGGTGACCAAGCCATATGCCCTGCTTATCTCTGCATTTCAGGAGCAGACATCCAGTTATCTTAGCTGAAGGGACATCTTTTGAGGAGGCAAGAATGAGTAGAGAAGTAAGGTGACCAGGCACGTCCTCAGATAGCTGAAGGAGAGTTTGGCCTCCTGGGTCCCAGATGACTGTAAGATGTGGGGAAATCCACACTGGGGGAGGGGCTCTGCAGTCCACATACTAGGCCCCCCCCATCTTGTCTTCCCTGGCTTCAGATCTCATTCTCTTCGGTCGGCTCTTCTCTTTCGTTGGGCACGTGCACCACCCCCTTCCCATCCTTGCTCATCACAACCTGGCAGCCTTGACCCCACTGTTTCCAAAGTACTGCTTTGTGGTACTTTGTTATGGTGCTCCTGGAAAATTAATGCACCCTTCCAATCTTAGAACACGTAATCAGAAAGGGGATTTGGCCAGACTCCGTAACAGTGTGAAAAGACCTGGTCACTTTTCCAAGTCACTGTGATGTCCCCTGGCTCTCTCTCTTTTACAGCCAAGATGGCTGATCACTGATCCAAAGACAGCTTTTTTTTTTTCTTCTCTTTTGAAAACTCAAGGGACCATCTTTCTTTATTCTTTATCAGAGTTGAAGAGCATACATTCAAAAATCCACAGAAAACCACTACCAACCAAAATTCAGAGTTGGTGGCACAGGGCCTATAATCCCAGCACTCAGGAGGCAGAAGCAGACAGATCGCTGTGAGTTTGAGGCCAGCCTGGTCTACAAAGAGAGTCCAGGACAGCCAAGGCTACACAGAGAAACCTTGTCTCGAAAAACCAAAACAAACAAAACAAAACAAAACCAGAGTTGTTAAAGCCTAGTCCCAAGGGATACATCTACAAAACACCCCCGTATCTAAGGTTCCGGGATCACTGTGGAAGAGGGCACGGAGAGATTGTAAGAGCCAGAGGATCAGGGAGTTGGCTGTGAGATGGTGTCTCCTAATAACATAAGATGCTACACCCCCAAAGCCTCACCAACGCATCTGCCCTAACATGAGCTGAACAAGGATGGCACTATGGATTTGCCAAAGGGATTGTTGCAGTTTAATTTTAGTGACAGAAATGTTCTGCTGCGATGGAGTTGCTCCTGGTGATGTCACACTGACAGCTTGGAGTCAGACATGGAGGTCGGCAAACAGTTTTCATGCCCCCTTCGGAGAGCTTCTTGCTTACCAACACAGGCCTGCTTTTCCTTCAGTCATAGAAGGTGCATGCGTACTCCATATTCTCCCTATAAGCAGAAGAGAGCCTTGCCCTAGTAAGGCTTAAAGTTTCCTTTGGGAGGGGAAAAGCCAGAATAAAAGCACCTGAAACCCTGAATCATGTGTATTGTTTTAAAATTACACGTATTATCTACAGGCCCCGTTAGTGATCAATCAAGACACAGACACTTGTTATATTTTAAAATAGCCTTAGTTAACCTGGGGCAGGGCAGACATTAATCCTCTAAACTACTTCCCATAGTGGGGCAGGTATGGAATCCCTGCCTCAATCCCATGCCATCTGTTTCTAATAACTTCTATCAAGCTACCTCCTATCCATAATCCCAAATACTTGCTCATGTTCTTCATCTGGGCTGGATTCTCCATCCACTCTGCTGGCCATGTGCTTCTCCTCCAGCTAACCCATGGCAGCCTTCCTCTCTTCCCTTCAGGTCTCTCTCTTTTCTCCTTTCTCCTCTTGGTGGTCTTTCTTCTTCCCAGAATTATTCCTCTCTCTCTCTCTCTCTCCCTCTCTCTCTCTCTCTCTCTCTCTCTCTCCTAGCCCCACCTATCTCCTTTTCCCTGCCCAGGTGGGAATGGCTTTTTATTAAGCAAAAGGTAAGTCACAGAGACAGCAAGCAGTAATTAGCATCAAAATATATCAAACCATCCTCCAACACATGTGTCTTTGCAAAATGGCACGTTTTTTCTTCAGCCTGAGTCACTACCTTATCCTGTGACCTCACTCTGTAGAAGAGTTGTCTCCTTTGCATTCAGTACAAGGTTCAAGAAACACAGAGTCCTGAGCATGAACCTCGCCGTGTCATCCACCGAGCACTTGGATTTATTAGTCTCCTGTTGGGAAACTAACAAAATGATGTCCTGTTACAAGATTGTGGCAGTCTGCTGTTGAAAATGACCCAATCTCCATCAGAATGGAGGACGGTGATGCTGGATGGCACAAGGCAAAGGCCTACCCATAGGGCCTCGTGGCAGGAGGCGGTGACACTGGATGGCACAAGGCGAAGGCCTACCCGTGGGGCCTCGTGGCAGGAGGCGGTGACACTGGATGGCACAAGGCGAAGGCCTACCCGTGGGGCCTCGTGGCAGGAGGCGGTGACACTGGATGGCACAAGGCGAAGGCCTACCCGTGGGGCCTCGTGGCAGGAGGCGGTGACACTGGATGGCACAAGGCGAAGGCCTACCCGTGGGGCCTCGTGGCAGGAGGCGGTGACACTGGACGGCACAAGGCGAAGGCCTACCCGTGGGGCCTTGTGGCAGGAGGCGGTGACACTGGATGGCACAAGGCGAAGGCCTACCCGTGCGGCCTCGTGGCAGGAGGCGGTGACACTGGATGGCACAAGGCGAAGGCCTACCCGTGGGGCCTCGTGGCAGGAGGCGGTGACACTGGATGGCACAAGGCGAAGGCCTACCCATGGGGCCTTGTGGCAGGAGGCGGTGCCGCTGCCACTTCACGTAGTCAAGGCTGAACTCTTGACACAGCAGCCGCTTGCTTTCATAACACTTGATTTACATCATGGTTGACAAAAAGTGTGCATCCAATCCAGGGCCAGATGGCAGCAGGGACCTAGGGGAGGGTTTGACAGGTGTCTATTTCTCCAGTAGACATGGTGTGTTTGGGCACCTGAAGCTGGGAGAATAAGGCAAGTGTTCCACAAGTGCCCTCCATCCACATTGGCAGTGCAGATGCACTTGAAACAGGGCATCCCTAGGTGGCTCCTGTCACTTACTGTGCTTCTGAATGTCACATCTCAGAGCTGGATCTTTCTCCATGCTCCATCTATAATCTCCCTGACTTCAACTGAAAGGCCTCTTCAAGTGCGATGGTTCTGCAAAACGTGCCAAGATTGCTGGAAAGTAAGGGAAAAAATCTTCACGACTTACCATCACACAACAAGCAGGCAATTACCTGGAAGAGGGGCATGTGCAGTGTAGTGGGAAACATATCTTCTCACTTGACTTCTCACCAGGATGTGTTTCAAGATAACACTTTTTAGACAGTTTTAGAGAGCTTTGTAAGTGACAGCATAGAAAACAGACAAAAAAGAGCTCCTCCTCGTTAGTTCAGTCATCTGATAGACTCTAAAGAAATACCCACCTAGGAAATATGATAACCTTCCACACACAGGAGTCTGACAGCTACATTATCACACAGAAGCAACTCTTACACTTGTCTTTGATTATTAACACCCTGCATATAAGTTTTGTTTGACCAATATAACAGAAATTTAAAATGAGGAGGAAAATGAAGAATAAGAGACCTTAATACTTGCCCACACTGTTTGCTAGACTTTACCATTTCCAAGTGCTTAGCACCTGCTCCACACACAAACCTCAACTTCTGGATCTTCAGACATGTCAGGTTGCCCCTCCTAAGTTGTTTCAGTAGATGCTTGAAGAGGCATCAAAGAACAGGCAAGATGGGAGGAACAGGACGCACTGATGAGGTGTCGCGGTGTCAAGTGCTTTCCTGGCATGCGCGAGGCTCAGAGTTTGATTCCCCAGCATCTAAGAAGAAGAATGAATTGCCTTTCCTTGGCTTATTGCAACCTTGCCTCTTTAACTTGACAGTACACCTGTTTATAGTTAAAGCATTTTTTTCCTACAGTATTGCTGGGAATTTGGTGACAGAGCCCCTGAATGATGAGATGGCCACTAATTAACCTCTACCTGGGCTGGCTAGTTTTGTCTCACCTTAACATGAACTTCAGACATTTGGGAAGAGAGAACCATGATCAAGAAAACGCCCTCACCAAAGTGACCTGTGGGTATGCCTGGAGTGCATGTTCTTAATTAGTTACTGACATGAGAGGGCCCAGCTCATTGTAGATGATACACAAACACAGGCTGACACACCATGGAGGGCAAGCCAGTAAGCAGCATTCCTCCATGGCCTCCAGGATCCTGCCTGGAGCTCCTGCCCGGACTTCTCTGGAGTTTGGACTACAAACTGTAAACTGAAACAAACTCTATCCTCCACTAGTTGCTTTGGGTCATGTGTATTTATCACCATGATAAAAACCTAACTGGGTCACAGCCTTAGTTTGGGATCTTTCAAAAGCAAACCCTGAGATAAGACTTGAGTTTAAGATCTGAGCTGAACTCAAGGCAGAGGGAGCACCAGGAAGGAGTAGGAAGGTCTGATAAGAACCAGAAATGGTCAGTTCAAGCTGTTTACTCAAGCTAGCCACCCCCATGAACGATTACAATCATAGGATACCAGAAATACATGCAGAATACACAGTAAAGCTATTCCATTCTCTGGTAAGGGAGCTAAGATAGAAACCACTGGGTGGTGACTGTGCCCTAGCAGTCAAAACCGGAGGGAAGGTACACGGAGAAGCCTTTGGCCTCTTGAAAAGAAGCCCTAAGATAAAGAGATGGCCATACTGGCATTTGGAAATTTCCAAGCACAAGAGTTCTGAGGTCCAAGGGATCCGGGTTAACACCCTCTGCCATCTGTTAGAGTCACAGGAGCTCAGCGGAAGTAAAATCTCATCAGAGACCTGGTGTCATCACTCTCCAGACAAGCAAAGCACTGAAAGGTGTGTGTATGTGTGTGTGTGTGTGTGTGTGTGTGTGTGTGTGTGTATATATATATATATATATATATATATATATATATATATATATATATATATATATATATATGTTCACCATGTGGAAGGAAGGGTGTGGTCCTTACAGGGAGATAGACGAAGCAATAGACAAGTCATCGGCACAGCGTCTCTTTCACCGTGTGGAAGGAAGGGTGTGGTCCTTACAGGGAGATAGACTAAGCAATAGACAAGTCATCGGAGAACACAGCGTCTCATATGTTCACCATGTGGAAGGAAGGGTGTGGTCCTTACAGGGAGATAGACGAAGCAATAGACAAGTCATCGGAGAACACAGCGTCTCATATGTTCACCGTGTGGAAGGAAGGGTGTGGTCCTTACAGGGAGATAGACTAAGCAATAGACAAGTCATCGGAGAACACAGCGTCTTGTCTTGCAGCATCTTTTTTCCTCTGACAACCATAAAAAGAATTCAGACAAACAAGAGAACCTTGACCATGACAGAGGCCTGCATAAAGGCAATGCAGCCACCCAGGACAGCCTGGGACACTTTGGCTGGTTCTAATGACGATACCTAAGCCCCCTTATCAATCACTTCTAAAGACCACTACTAGAGAGAGTAAATAATCAGTTCAGGAGTTGTTAAAGACAAGCTGCGGGAAATCATCCTGTGGTGCTGATCAGTCCGAGTGGGGATAGAGGGCAAAGCACAGGTTGTCAGGTTTCCAAGCCAGAATATATGAGGATGAGGGCTGGAGAGACCGCTCAGCGGTTAAGAGCACTGTCTGCTCTTCCAGAGGTCCTGAGTTCAATTCCCAGCAACCACGTGGTGGCTCACGACCATCTAGAATGTGATCTGGTGCCCTCTTCTGGTGAGCAGGTTTACATGCAGGCAGAGCACTGTATACACAATAAATAAATAAATGAATCTTTAAAAAAGAAAAAAAAGGATATATGAGGGTAAGGCACTTGCAAAAGAACGGCTCCAATGCCGTCATCCAGGAGGGAAGGGTAGAAGGCTGCCTGAGGAGAAAGTGATTAATCGGGTGTGGGCCAGGCAGAGCCCCAGTGCTCCTCAGTAAAATTTAATCAGAGTGTGTGTCAGATACCGGGGCAGCAGTGCCAGGGCCTCGGCAGGCGATGGATGCCTCCTGCCACAGAGCGCTCAGAGACACCAGGCCTGATTTATCCTCCGAAGCCTAATGAAGGCTCACCTTTGGGCAAGGGCTGCTTGGCATGAAGCCTGCAACTCAGTCTCTGAAAAGGTTTTCATACCATTACAATATGTCTCTGTGTTTCTGGGACACAAAGAAATGGAAGAAGGCAGAGGCTGTAGGATCAAGGAGGCCCCACTCTTTTTCAGCTACATAAGGTGTTCAAGGCCCGCCTGGGCTACATAGGCTCCTGTCAGGAAGGGGAGGTCTGCCTGCCTAGGAGGTGCAAGGCCCTGAGTTCAATGCCCAGCACCACAGAAAACAAAAATACTTTTGTATTGGCAATTATTATTTATAGATGTTAACACTACAGTCATTATACAGAGCAAAAATATGCCTAGGTGGACAAAGAACCCTCAAACTTGCATTTCTTCTCATCAAAAATTCCTTCTTTTAGTAACTCCACCTAAGTAAAAACAGAGCTAAAACATATATATAAAAGTATGTTCATTTTAAACGTTAGGCAGGTTTTTAAAAACTAGAAGTAATCCCCCATGTATGTCTAAAAGGAAGAGAATAGATTGTGAAATGTCTGTTTAATTATACTAATAAAACATGATAAAGAACAGTATTAATCACATGAGTAAATGTTAATCATATAATAGTAAAAATGCATTTTAAGCAGGCCAAATAAAATGAATCTATTTCATTATCCCAGCTTTATTTTTAAAGCTATTCTAGTACTTTGACTCTCTATATAAAATTGTCAGGAACCCACAAAAACACACTAGGAATCATTTATCCACAGGTTAGAAAGAGTTTCTATTCTCTTCCACATATTTCGATTATTCTGTATTGCATGTAATTTTCACAGTAAAAACTTAAATAACTTTTTAAAGCATGTTAATGTACTAAGATGTCAACGTGGAAACCAGATGTGGTGGTGCACACCTGTAATCTGAGAATTTGGGAGGCTGGGGCAGAAGGATTTCTGTGAGCTCAAGGCCACAGAGCCAGGATGGGCTACAAAGACCTTCACTTTCTTTCAGTGGCAAGCCCTCTGCAGCCCCATGCCCTCCCGCAGCCTCATTCACACATCTGCATGATCAACTGCAAGGTATGATAGAGATGAACAGGTCTAAGAAAGCTCCTGCTCACAAATTTCGGGATTTCCTTGCTTTTTATAGCTGAGTAGTATTCCATAGTGTAAATGTACCAGTTTCTTTCTCCATTCTTCTACTGAGGGACACTTAGGCTGTTTCCATGTTCTGGCTATTATGAATAAAGCCGCTATGAACATGGTTGAGCAAATGTTCTTGTTGTATGCTGGAGGATCTTCTGGGTATATTCCAAGGAGTGGAATAGCTAGGTCTTGAGGAAGCCCTATTCCCAAGTTTCTGAGATAGCGCCAGATAGATTTCCAAAGTGCCCCATATTTGACCACGTCCCCTGGATGGGGAGGCCTGGTGGCACTCAGAGGAAGGATAGCAGGTTACCAAGAAGAGACTTGATACCCTATGAGCATATACAGGGGGAGGAGATCCCCCTCAGTCACAGTCATAGGGGAAGGGAGTAAGGGAAAAATGGGAGGGAGCGAGGAATGGGAGGATACAAGGGATGGGATAATAATTGAGATGTAATATGAATAAATTAATAAAATATATATTTTTTAAAAAAGAAAGAAAGCTCCTGCACATGTCCGGGAGCTGTTGACTATCAGCCTGGGCAGTGAATTTGGCTGGGCTGTATGACCGTCATCAATCTGACTAAGTCAGGTTTATTGCCATGATATAACCAAGTTCTGAGACACAGCAGAGATGGACAAAGGTTCTTCAGTCTTGGGCTTATTCAAAATCTTTGCCCACTCAATGTCTCTCACATTTTGATGGTCAGATCAAGACATGAAGCCAATCAGGACCCAACGAGTAGGAAACAGAAAGACTCCCTTTTCCTCTTCGGCAAAACTACAAAGTCATATTACAAAGGGTATTGATACCTGGAATTACACAAGTGGGGGTCACAGTAGTATCCCCTACACCAAGGTGTTTCCTTGTGCCAGAATTGCTTTGCTCACTGCCAGCCTACTCAGGAACTCGTAAGGGAGGGCTCCTCAGGTATTTCGCCCTAATCTGAGCCTGGGTATATGTCCTTCCATGCCAACTGCCACGAACATCTGCTTCTTCTCTGCTGTGGTCTCTGAGAGCTGTTGCTTGTTTTGATGGAGTTTTTTTGGTTGTATAGATTTACCAAGAATCTGAAGACAATTCCTGATTCATGGTCAAATGATTATTTGTGGACTTATTGACTGGATCAATCACAGGCTAATTAATCCCCAGTCCTGTTGAAAAAAACATCAGAATAATGCTTCTTTTTGTCAAGAGGCAGACAGACCTTTGAGGTGATCCAGTCCCTGGTTTTCTAATGACATCTCATCTTAAGTCACTGAATCAGAACTACAGACCCTGGTAGCCTCACCACCCCCACCCCACCCCACCTTTCCCTCTCTTCTTCTCTCTTTCCCTCCCTCTCCCTCTCCCACCCCTCCCTTTAAAGGGGCATCCAGCCACACTGCACCAAGTCGTGGAGAAAGGGGAGTTTGTACACCTGCCCCGCACTTCCCACACTGCATGGCTGCCCTTCTCCCCACCTCCCTACCCACTGCATGGCTGCCCTTCACCTCACCACCTCCCCACCCCACCCCTAGCCCCACTGCCTCAAGGATAGCAGAGGAGAAACCAAGAGTCACTTGGCTCAATCCTGGCTGAAGCAAACAAGAGGCCACTCACAGAGAGAAAAGAAAGACAAAATGGAAACATCAAACACTAGGAACATGGGTTAAACAGGAGCGGGACTGAGTCGTTTATAACAGGGCTTGTCTTCTGTAACTAATGGCCAACAGGACTAACTACCCTGCTATCCTCTGGAGTTCAGATGTCATTGGCTGTTGGTTACTTCCTCCCTTTAGGCTTTATTCCAAGAGCTGCTCCCTTGCACAGATCAAGTGACCTATAGCATTTCCAGTAGGAGTCTGTTAAGATTCAACTGGATTTTGTTAAAGCTATGTAAACATGTGTAAGAGTTTTATGTTAGTTAAGCATATTCTTTATACTTCCATCTACATATAGCTCTTATGTGGTTCAATATAAGCATAGACATGTATATTTAAATTTTCATTGAACATTTACATGTAAGAATAAGATTACAATAATTGACTCTGGAGGGTTAACTGTTCTTTTCCATACACTTTGAACTTTTTTTCCTTTTATTTTTTTTCTTCTTTTACATACTTTGATACTTTTTCCAATGGGCACACATTACCTTTACAGCTTTTTAAAATATCAGTTCTTTGGTAAATTTTAAGACTTTTAAATTTTTATTTTATTGGTAAATTTTAAGGTGATACATCCAGCTTTTGTTAACCTGCTATTCTTATCTACAATTATAAGTTCTGGTGACTTTATATTATACCATTCTTGGGCAAAAAAAAATATTCTTACTATCTCCTATGAGAAGAATAATTTCCAGCCAGATAAAATGAAGACAGTTATTTGATTGCATAGTTGCATTAGTTCAAATCTTGACCCTGCCTAGGCCAGGACCTTACCTGGGCAGGAAGACCTCCCCCACCCACAGGCTAGAACCCTTCCATTTCCTGGCCCCTCAATGTTGGACTTAGCACCGTGTCTTCCTTCCCCTACCAGGGCCGTGGGGGCAAAGGCAGCATCTATGTGTGGGCCTCTGGGGACGGTGGCAGCTATGATGACTGCAACTGTGACGGCTATGCTTCAAGCATGTGGACCATCTCCATCAATTCAGCCATCAACGACGGCAGGACCGCTCTGTATGACGAGAGCTGTTCGTCCACCTTAGCATCCACCTTCAGCAACGGCAGGAAGAGGAATCCTGAGGCCGGTGTGGTAAGTGCAAGCCACTTCCTGATCAGTTTCCTTGTGGCCAGGGCCCCCTCTGTGACAGGCTGGTCTCCCACTCCCTTCTCTTCATGAGGTAGCACAGCTTCTGAGGAAACAATCCACTTTCTCCATGTCTGATTGTGCTGTACCAAGGTGGAGACCTAGCCACTGTGGCTTCATTTTCCATAGATTTCCTTGTGTAATGTCTTGTTCTGGCATACAAGTGATGATGATCTCTGGTTTATCAGTAAGTTTCCCTGGGATGTCATTTATGAGAATAAAACTAATCATAAGAACTGAGGCATCATGTCACACCACAGGCCCCAAGAAGGCACCCCTGTGTTACAACACTAAGAAACACCACTAGAGCTGGGTGTGGTGGCGCACACTTTTAATCCCAGCACTTGGGAAGCAGAGGCAGGCGGATCTTCATGAGTTCAAGGCCAGCCTGATGTACATAATGAGTCTATTACACAGAGAAATGCCGTCTCAGAGGGGGAAAAAACAAATTAAAAAAAAGAAAGAAAGAAAGAAAGGAAAAGAAATGCAATCAGGCTAGGAATGAGGCTGCTGAGGGTAGAACTCTTGCCTTAACATATACACAAGCCTGGGTTGGATCCCCAGTACAGCAAAATAATAATAAAAGCATCCATGGGTGCACTTACAGGGTTCCTTAAACCTCTTAAAGGTGATCACGGTTATATATTTTCTCAGGGGAAGAAGGGTGATTTCATTATATTATAAAACAGATTCATAATTTTTAAAACACAAATTAAGATTCATGGGGTAAGCTCATTTAGTCTCTCTCTCTCTCTCTCTCTCTCTCTCTCTCTCTCTCTCTCTCTCTCTCTCTCTCCTCTCTCCCTCTCTCTCCTCTCTCGCTCTCTCTCTCTCTCACTCTCTCTCTCTCTCTCTCTCTCTCTCCTCCCCACCCCCAGGAAACCATCTTCCCTTTACTGTCTCTCTAATTCTCTCATTACCTCTTTCCTCTGTCTCTCTTTCCCTCTCTCTCCCTCTCTTCCTCCCTCCCCAGGAAAGCATCTTCCCTTTACCCATCTCTCTCTAATTCTCTCGTTCTTTCTCTCTTACCTCTCTCCTCTGTCTCTCTGTCTCTCTCTTTGTCTCTGTGTGTGTGTGCCTCTCTCTCTCTCTCTCTCTTTGTTTCTCTGTGTGTCTCTCTCTCCCCTTGAGGAAATTATCTTCCTTCCAGGCCAAGCAGGTGTAATAGAAAACTTCTCCTCCCCTGAAGAGCACAGGACCACTTCGAGGGTGTCTTCCTCTCTGCTTGCTGTGCTCACATTCCAGTCTTTCCTCAGTCCTCCAAGCCAGATATTCTGCATATGATTCAAAGTCATGGATAAGCCACACCCTGACCTGCCTCCCACTGCCATTGAGACTCCCCCACCCCCACAGAAGAAGGCAAGATTTCAGAACAAAGTCACTATTACCATTAGTGTTTTAAACCCATGCTCTCTTTCCTCTGGGCTATCAGCCTTGACCACACAGTCAGCCTCACGGGTGAGCAAGAGAAGGAAGAGGCAGAGCTCTGTCAACTGCTCATTCTTCTGTGGCCCTCCTGAAATTGGGGGAAAGGATATGCCAGCTCCTCCCAAGCAGAATGGGACTTCAGCCCAGCAGAAGGGAACAGAGGAGAGCAGGCTTCATCCTGTTCTGTTGGTGGACCCTCACTCTGCCTTCTGGAAGCATGGCTGCTTGCCCAAAGGCCCCAAGTGATGAGATCTTTGTCTTCGGCCCTTACATATGGCCCTTGCTGTACTTGCTTGGGAAGGGCCTTTTTTTTTAATATTGTAATTTTCCTAATAGACAACTTTAAATCTTCCCAATCCTTTATTCCTCAAAATAATAGGCTATCTTTGCCAGGTGGTAGTGGTGGTGCACACCTTTAATCCCAGCACTTGGGAAGCAGGGGGAAATTGATCACTGAGTTCAAGGCCAGCCTGGTCTACAAAGGGAGTTAGTTCCAGGACAGCCAGGGCTACACAGAGGAACTCTGTCTCAAAAATACTTTTAATTTTTAAAAATCTCTCTTGAGAACCCTCTAGAGTAGTGGTTCTCAACCTTCCTAATGCTGCAACCTTAAATACAATTCCTCATGTTGTGGTAACACCCAACCATCACATTATTTTTGTTGCTACTTCATGACTGTAATTTTGTTACTGTTACAAATAGTAAGGTAAATATGTGATATGCTTACCCCTAAGAGGGCCACTACCCACAGGTTGAGAACCACTGCTGTAGAAAAAGAATGTCTGTGTTTTATACATGCTCTCAATGAAAACCACTGCTCTCACAAATATTGAAATAAAATTGTTCTCATTAAAAAGTATTTTAACACTCAGGTATCTGTGTCTCCCCTGAATAAAGTTGGGGAGGTGACCAGCACACACTAGGGTTTCTTGGCATGTCTCAGTATCTCTTCGTATGTTTTAAAATGAGAGGAACATTTGTTTTGAATAACCTGCCCTTCCTCAGAAGACTTCAGACATTTAGTCTTCCCACTTAGGGACTACCACCTTTCCTTCTGGAAGAAAGCAGAAATGCTAATACGAGTCATGGTATCTCATGATGGACTCATGAAGATGAGTCCAAAAGCCAAGCTCAGTGCATCCCAACCCACTGTGGACTATCAGGATAGTTTAAATAAGATAAATAGATGCTCCTCTGAGCCTCATGGTCTAGGGTTCAAACTGTGTGGTTTGTTTACTTATTACTCGGTATCTTCTCTTCCAGGCCACAACAGACTTGTACGGCAACTGTACTCTGAGGCATTCTGGGACCTCTGCAGCTGCTCCTGAGGCAGCTGGCGTGTTTGCACTGGCTTTAGAGGCTAAGTATGTTTCACCTCAGAACTAGAGGTCAGCTCTGAAGAGCTGTGTGCCTCTCCACCCACATACCAGGTGCCCACAGAGACAGGCGTGGCTGTGAGAGCCTAGAAAGTCAGGGCCAATGAACTCAGCCAGGCATTTTTAAACACCTCATGGTCCTTAAATGACACACGGTCATATGCATATACCATAAACCTATATACCTGAAACGGTAGAAGGCTGCGCCACCTACAATACAAATCAGCAACTTGTTTACACACCAAAATACAACACAAAGAATGGTTCTTCCCTCATAGAATCTCCCTTTATCTTCTGTGAGTTACAAAGCTATTATACCCACAATGCCCTTGGCCAGCTAAATGCAGGAACAGTGACGGAGGTTGTTTCTGTATGAGATGGATCCACTTCTTCGCACCAAGACTAAGCAGGTGAAGCTGTGCAAAATAGTACAAGAAGCAGGCTTGATTAGGAAGCCCATCAGGTGACAAATAAGGGTTTGTTTTCTGTGTTCTAACAGCCCATGGAGAGGCCATGTGAGGCTCCTCCTGGGTGGAGCTCAGATTTAAGCTCAGTGGCAATTCCTGTCGGGGCGCTGCTTACCTTCTCTGAGAAATCAGAGGCAGGGACTTATATTCAAGGAGTGTGTCTTGCCCTCCTGAAACGATGCTGCTGTGCACACGGGTTATATGGGGAGTTCAGAGCATGGCCCAGCCAGAAACTAGTGAGAAGTGGGATTCAGGCTTCCCAGGTGGGCGAGTTAAGTTGCCATCCTTGCCAGAAGCTGCTAGGTAGCCGCAGTTTCTAGCATCAGCAGCCTCCAGGCAGACTTGCTTGTCTCTCTCCACATATGCAGTGTATACACTGATCTGCAAAGGAAGTCAGAGTTGAGGAGGCGCAGTGTTTGTTACAAGCTGTAACGCCCGGCTCTCAGGAGACTTCGGCAGGGTAATATGGAATGTGAGGCCAGCCTGGGCTCTGTAGAGAGACCCTGGCTCAAAAAACAAAAACTGACAAAAGAGGCAAACATTCATTCTCCCCTTCTCTGTCTAAACGTTGATTTTTTTTTTTTCAACAAATGTTAGGTGTAAATTTAGTGCAGCATGAGTGGAACACTGCTCAAAACTTGACTGTGAAGGACAGACAAGCCCAAAAACAAGTCTTACTGACAAACCATAGGCGCTATCAATAGCTGAAAGCAATCATCACAGGGTCTGAGCAGATCCTGGGACCTAAGCTGGCTTTGCTCACTCAGACACAAACCCAGATAAGTGTCTCCCTTCAGCCTTTCAACCTCACTGGACAAGGCTTAATGCAGAAACTTGGGATTCAGGCAAACACAACTCTCACTGTTGCACTATGGGGTTGCCCACCTGCCCCTAATCTATCGGCTCTGTGAAGACGAGTGCCTGGATGTGACAGATACCCAATAGACAATGCATGGAATATAGCATGCGCTGTACCTCGTCACATACATGTGACCTAGTGTCCCAACTGTTCCGCAGAACAGTGAAGAGTGTGTCACATTAGTTATTCTATGACCTCCAACACAGCCTTTAATACTGCGGACATTCTGCAGTTTTATTCTGCCATTATTTAATAGCTGCTGCCTGCAAGTCTTGGGCTGATACAGTAGGGTTAAAGCTTAGGGCAAGTTAGTGAAATATCTATTTTGTAGAGCAGTATCAATTGTAGAACTATCAATCCTGAAACTTTTCAGACGGGCAATTGTGAGGGACCCAGTTTTACTCAACAGAGGTACACAAAGAGCTAACCCAGCCAATGCCACACACAGAATGAATGAGTCTAGACTGTTCCCATTTATCTCGGAAGTAAGAAGTGTTCTGTTCTGCTTCACACACACACACACACACACACACACACACACACACACACACACACACACACACATACACACACACACGAGGAGAACTTCAGAGGAGCTTGTGAGATGGACCTCCACAGATTCTGGGAGCACACCTCCTTTGTGTCATGGACACAAAAGGCCCTCCACCTGCCTCCTCCACCTGCAGCCTCCACCTGCAGCCTCCACCTGCAGCCTCCACCTGCTGCCTCCACCTGCCTCCTTCACCTGCAGCCTCCACCTGCCACCTCCACCTGCAGCCTCCACCTGCTGCCTCCACCTGCTGCCCAGCACTTGGGTCCCTCAGATTCTCCTTTGTCAATACTTCTCAGATTTGTAAACTCAGAATCCCATTTTGTAGAAAAGCCTAGGGCAGTTAGCCACAGTGAGCTTCTGGGTGGGCCAGATGTGCTCACAATCTTCCCGAAGGCATTGGCCTGCCTTTGAACCTTCCCCCTGGAAGCCACGGGGCAGTGTCTGTAAAGCACTTTGGCTCTGGCTCAGGGTTTCACACCAATGTGCTTCAACTGTGTTGAAATTATGCCAGAGAGGTTATGTCATTCTTTGTCCTTTCCACTGTTTGTCCTTTCGATTCTTAAAAGAACCCTTGTCTTTTTGATTGCTTGGCTTCCGAAGAGAACAGTAGCTCTCAGGGTCACCCTTTCCCACCATGACCCTCAGTAAAAAAGTTAATTCTAAAAAAAAAAAAAAAAAAAAAAAAAGTTAATTCTGCATTACAGCCCAACACACCAACCCCAAATGTTTCATGGAAATAACCATATCCTTTTACGTCTGTGCACAGTCTTTCTTTCCTGTTCCAATCTTCTTTAGCAATATTATTAAGTTTTGAGACATTCACACAATGTATCCCAAACGGTTCTCAAACTTCAGTCATCCTCCCACTGTCCCTTAAGTGCCAGGATGGCCTGGATCTCAGTCTTGACTATTAGAATACTATGGGATGTTAGCATCTCCCAAGACCATGACTTAGTTTGCCTTGGATGGGGACTGAGTGGAGGGATTTTGAGTGCCCCCAGGGAGATTTTTTAACCTGAAGCCCAGGTAGATTGCTGGTACAGCAAACTGACTTTCTGATTCACTAATAAGTCATGACTTGCACTGTTAAAAACTGACACTGAGCAATAATGGACGCTGGCTTCCAAAGACCACAGTGAGCATCGTCAGGGGCCTGTGTCACTTTGGGCATACACACATGCTGAAGGTATTGCCCCGGCCTTAAAGTGACAGCTTCATTTCCGACGTGGAGAACATCAGAGGGTGAGCATCCAGATTAAGAAGCCATGCACTGCAAACACCAGGAGGCACACCCCCAATTCCCCTTCAGTCATGACTCCCAAAACTAACCTAATCCATCCCAGCAGCATAAATCAGTTGTTTCTGGTTTTGTGCTTTAGACAAATGGGATCATATAGTATGTCCCCTATATCAGTTCATTTCCCCCTTGCTATAATAAAATGCCTGGTGCTGAGTACTTAATAAAGAAAAGAGGATTTGGAACTGATAGACCAAGACCAAGTGGTGCCCCCGCAGTTTGGCCTCTGGTGGAGGCTACTCTGATAGGTCATGGAAGGACCACGTGGTTGAGGAAGGAATCACATGACTAAACAGGAAGCCAAAGAATGGTGAAGGGCTGTACTTGGCCTTTTGTAATCACCTTTCTCTAGAGCTAACCAGAGCCCATAAGAACTCTATTAATGCTCCCAAAGGGCAGTGCTCTGAATGGTCCACTCCCCTCCATGCCCACAAAATCTCCTACAGCTCCCACCATCTTCCAGCAATGACCCACTGCAGACCAAGCTTCCAAGACACATCCCTCACAGATACAATCAACCCTATCTCAGTCACAGCGTTTTCTTCTCTGCCTGCCTCCTTTAATTTAGTATTATGTTGGTAAGATTCACCCACAGCAGGCCCGAGAGGTTGCCAAGCATACACACATCCTTGAGTCCAATCCCTAGTGCCACATGAACCAGATGTGGTGTGGCACATGCCTATAATCCCAGTACTTAGGAGGCAGAGGCAGGAGAATCAAGGTCGTCATCAGCTGCACAGAGATTTTAAAGTCTGTCTAAGTTACATGAGACCCTGTCTCAGAAATTAAATACGCATGCATATGTATCTCTACATTTGATTAGACATCATCATAATTGACTAATTTTCATTTTGTTATAGCATGCCACATTCCACAAGTCATATCTCAAAATTTCATCCTACTAGGATGAGCATTTATGAGAACTGTAAATTAGAGCTACAAAGAGTCTATTGTACGTATCTGCTGAATATTGCACATTTTGCCAGATACATATCTAAGAATGGCATTAGCAGGCTATTCCACACACATGGACAACCTTAGTAATATAGCCTAATGACCTACACACATGATCAGCAAAGTCTATGAGTCCTAATTGTGCCACGTCTTTGTCAATACTTGGTATTACCAATCTATTTTATCTTACCCACTCCAATGCACGTGCAAAATTCTCTTAGAAGTACATTTTAAAAATATGAACAGCAACAATATTTTTAATTGACATCTACAATGGTTCTAGATAGTACGTGCATGCCTTGAGTTAAAAGTTCACACATGTTCCAAAATCTCCTAAGGGGACATGTCCCTGTCACTCACCTTGGCCATTTTGTCTCTTCCTTCCTTGCCCTGTGTCCTCTACCTCCCATAACCAGCCTGGATCTGACCTGGAGAGACATGCAGCACCTGACCGTGCTCACCTCCAAGCGGAACCAGCTTCACGACGAAGTCCATCAGTGGCGGCGGAACGGGGTCGGCCTGGAATTCAACCACCTCTTCGGCTATGGAGTCCTTGACGCAGGTGCCATGGTGAAAATGGCTAAAGACTGGAAGACTGTCCCTGAGAGATTCCATTGTGTGGGAGGCTCCGTGCAGAATCCCGAGTAAGTAGGAGTGGTGCTTCTTCTGCCACATGTGGAAGGTACCCAGCCGGCGATAATACCAGGGCCCCTTCCATGCTGGGAACTACCTGGGACATTTCACTCGGGACAACCAACTTGAGGGCAAAGCTATAGAGATACACAGCTGCAGAGGGATCAAGCATTACTTTTAGGTACATGGATCAATAAAACAATACAGCAAGCATGCATATCAGTAGTAAAGCATAGCCAAGATACTAGAGGCATCCCATAATCTCTTCCATCATCGTCTCCCCAAGAGCAATCACTATTCTAACTCCCTAGAGTGTTTTGCCTATTCTACATTTAATATTAATGGAACACGTATTGTGTTCTCTTTCATATCTATAGTCTTAGGTAGAAAATTGTATGTGTGAAATCTGACCACTTTCAGTGTATGCTTGTAGTTTGTTATGAATGTTGAAATCTTATCCAATGTGGGACTAGCACTATTGTTCATTTATCTGTGGGACAAGGGAAGGGCTTCATTTTATTCTGCATGAGGTGGGCTGTGATTTAGGGGAGTCCGAGTGTGTTACCTACACAGGAGGCACTGATTGTGTCAAGTATAGGTACTCTCCATCCCATGTCCCCTGGGTGACAGGAGAACTGGTCAGTAAAGAGACTTCTTTATTTAATTTCTATTCTTATTGGTCCGCCCGTAATATGAAGCTAATAATTTCTGTATTCCATACATACCACGAAAATCACAGAATGTAAGTATTTGTTTGTGGGGAGCAGAGTTAAGATCTCGCAGTGTAGTATAGGCTGACTTGATATTGCAATCCTCCTGCCTCAGCCTCCAGGGTGCTGGGATTGCAGGTGTGTCCCATGGCATCAATCTTGTTTGAGTTTTAACGAATCTATGCTACTGGGGAACTGTCACCCACAAAAGGTGGTAGATGCCACCCACCTGGAAATGTCCTTGTGCTCCCTTTCAGTCAGGACACACCGCCACCTACAGCCATTATTCTTATCCCTCTCACTGTAGATTAGTTCTGCCTGTTCTTTCATTTAGCTAAAATCAGACAGCATAGGTGCTTCTGCATCTGATTTATTTTGCTCAACATTAAGGCGATGAGACGCATCTCCATTGCTGCATGTAGCAGTCGCTCATTCGCTCTCACGGCTGAGTTTTCCACTGTGGGAATTCACCCCTGTGGAGTAATGTCATTTAAATCCACCCCACCGTCCCTTCAAGCACCTTCCACTCCTGCCTTTTCTGATGATCATTTAAGATTAATGAGACCTATTCATACCAGGATTCTATCCTCTCCTGCTTCCTGTTGGTCTTGGATGACCTGCGGCTGCTGCAGTCAGGTACCCAGACCTGAATTCAAATCTGGACTTCACCAATTTAGACCTCTCTGCTGAGCTTTTGAATTTCCTGAGCCTCTATTTTGCCAATTTCCAGTCTTTGTGATCTGGCCCCTTTGGCATTATGGAATCTGCAAACCCCATCCCAATATAATGTTTTTGAACTTATTAAAGAATATGTAGGCCGGGCATGGTGGCGCATGCCTTTAATCCCAGCACTCAGGAGACAAAGAGGCAGGCGGATCACTGTGAGTTCAAGGATAGCCTGGTCTACAAAGCGAGTCCAGGACAGCCAAGGCTACACAGAGAAACCCTGTCTTGAAAAACAAAACAAAACAAAAAAAAGAATATGTAAAAGGTTACAGAGAAAGTCAACTTTCATGAAAACACTACAGTGTTTTTAAAAGTCAATCTGTGATTTTTTTTAAAATTGCATGTTCTTTCCTATAAACAAATTAAACAGAAAGTTCTGATGTCATCTAACTTATTGTGTGCATCTGTTGTATACAATAATTTCAGAACAATGATCGGGGGAAGAAAATGCCGCTGCAAAGCCAGGCATAGTGCCACGCACCTGAGATCTCAGCACTGGAGAGACTGAGGAAGGAGAATTACAAAGCCTAGTTACACAACAAGATCCTGTCTTTTAAAAAGGTCATTGTGAGGTGTATGCAATATAAGATATGAAAAGCCCTCACAACAAGGTATGAGAAATTGCAAAGGCCATTCTGTGTCAGGCCCTGTGTTCATGAACCAGACAGAAGCAAAGCTCCCCTTACATGTTAGTGGAAGTCAGGATGCAGGGTTTCCTTTCCATGTGAGTGCACACACGTCTTGGATTCTGTGGGCTCCAGAAGGAGATCTTCTTTTATTCCTTACCAGTATGACGGAACCAGTGCCTCTCTCCTTACCAGGCTTCTGAGATGTGCTAGTGACACACAGTATAAAGCTGGCACATGGTGGGCACTTAATGATTGTAGCTTTGCCTCTTCCTTTCATCCATGATTTCAAACACTCCTAATTCACACTTTAGAAAAAAATAAGATACTAACCTCTTAAAACTCAGGAAGAAATCATTCTCTGGTTCCTTGTGAATTCCGATTTGTGCTCTATGAAAGGTTTGGATGTCCATCCTCCAATGAAGTAGCATATTCTCGTGGGGTGGGGAGGAAATCCTCCTGTGAGCAGGCATCCTCCCATAGGTAAGCATCCTCCCGCTGATGAGCAACCTCCCTAAATGGGCATGCCACCGTGGATGAGCATTCTCCCTACGTGAACAGTCCTTGGTGAGCATCCTCTCATGGGTAAACATCCTCCTGGATAAGCATCTCCCTGTCTACTCACTGAGTTCCAAGAAACTCATCCTTGCAGATCCCCCACACTTTCCCCAAAAACCATTCCATGATTTCATAAGGCATAGGAAAGCAAAGATTCAGGCCGGGTCCCATGATAATCTAAAAGAATAAGCCCCAAGCAATGTTACAGATCTTGCATCAGCTAATTGCATTAAAGACAGCATCAGAGGCACCAAAATTCATCAGTGTTTATTAAGAAAAAAAAAAAAGACAGCACTTCCCCTTGGATAGATCTGACCAAGAGCAAGCACAGGTTTGAATTCTCTAGTTCTCTCCCTGTGACTTTTATTCATCTATTGTTTATAGTTAGTGGCCTGTCATGGATGTGGCTGTGTCTGGCTGTGTCTGTGGCTGTGTCTGTCTGGCTGTGTCTGGCTGCATCTGTGTCTGTATGTGTCTGTGACTGTGTCTGGCTGGCTGTGTCTGGCTGTGTCTGTGTCTGTATCTGTGTCTGTGTCTGTGTCTCTGTCTGTGTCTCTGTCTGTCTGGCTGTGTCTGTGACTGTGTCTATGTCTGTGCCTGGCTGGCTGTGTCTGGCTGGCTGTGTCTGGCTGTGTGTGTGTCTGTGACTGTGTGTGTGTGTGTCTGGCTGTGTCTGTTTCTGTGTCTGTCTGGCTGTGTCTGTGTCTGTCTGGCTGTGTCTGTGACTGTGTCTATGTCTGTGCCTGCCTGACTGTGTCTGGCTGTGTGTGTGTCTGTGACTGTGTGTGTGGCTGGCTGTGTCTGTGACTGCGTCTATGTCTGTGCCTGGCTGGCTGTGTCTCGCTGTGTGTGTGTCTGTGACTGTGTGTGTGTCTGGCTGTGTCTGTGACTGTGTGTGTGTGTGTGTGTGTGTGTGTGTGCGCGTGTGCGTGTGCCTGTGCCTGTGCCTGTGCGTGTGCCTGCGCCTGTGCCTGTGCCTGAGCCTGTGCCTGCGCCTGTGCCTACTTCTGTGTGTGTGCCTAGGCAGGCCTGGTGTCTAACTGTCCCAAGCAAAGGGCTTTGGTCTATGTTTACTAATAACAATACGACATAAGGAAGGAATGAGGAATACTTTATAGAAACTTTTAACAGTTTTACAAGGGATTCAAATATTTGCTTCAACTAGTCCCAGTGCATTCAGCACTGGAAGCATGCCCCATCAAACAGCATCTTCTCTGCTTCCAACATTATTACAGACATTTGTCGGATACAGTTGCTTTTGACCTGCTTGCTGTTTTCAACAAATAATTATCATAACATGCATGCATTGCTCTCTGGGCCAGGGCATAGAAAGGTAAATAATTTAAGATTAAAGCTATCCATTAGCTTAAATTGAAAAAAGCAAATTACGTGGGAAATCCAAGGCAAGTGATATTGGTTGTTCCACTATTTTCTTAAAGGTTAAACAGACAGGCTGAGCACACAGCAGAACATCAGGCTAAATCTTACTTGACCTTGGGTTGTAGCCCTAACTTGGCTCTAAAGTCCAGTAAAAAGTTTCGGTCTCTTAGAATAGAAGAGATCTTTTCATAAAATTGTATCACCACAGATAGAGATGCTAAAAGTGGCTACCTGAAAAACTTCCTGGAAGCTCCTACACACATTGTATTTAGTCAGTTCTAGGCTGGAAAGTGTGTTCTAGCACAGTTCCTTTTACAGACAAGGAAGCTGAGATGTAGAAAAAGCATCAGAAATATGTGCAAGGTTGAGGAAGACCAAACCAGGACTAAAGGACTGGCCAAGGCCAAGGCTCTTTTCACTATAGGATTCTGACCTTAATTCATTTACCAAATGACATTCTATGCCCTCGTGGCCTGTATCAGGCCATGTGGCTGTCCTGCTGAAAGCTCAGTGGTGTCTTCATGGGTCAGGACCAGAGGCTGACTTGATGACATAATGATAGCTATAGCTACTGAGTGGCCAAGACTGGATTCGAGGGAAGGTCATGCAGGGCCTTAGGTGTCGCAGTGATTCTGCACTGAAGGAGGTGATGCCTGGGGAAATCTTCCAACAAGAAGTTTCCTGAAGACTTTGAACACCTGCCTATAGAGTAGTCTCCCAAAACCCATAACTGCCATTGCAGAAGCTCTGTCACTGTGGAGTATCCACTGTCCTCTGGAGTAGCTGAACAGACAACACCAGATGCACTGCCTGTGACATTTAAGGCTCTAGTCAGCCCTAGTCAGCAAAATTAACTGTACATGAAGTCGGTCACTAAAGTCTTGCCCACTATGTCTCTTGGTAGTTTAGAAGAATTTCTTGGAAAATTTGAAATCTGTACCATCCAAAATAAGAGTAGATGGCTATCAAGCAATAGAGATGCTAAAAGTGCAACAGAGTAACTGCAGTTTCCCTTCGCTATGATTCCAAATAATTTATGCAGAGGTAGCCACCGGCATCCAGTGCCTAATGCACAGCCCTACGGCTCGTGTGGCAGTTCCTCCTCACAGGAGAGCTGCTGAACAGGGCCAACAGAACAGGACATGGCAACCTGATAGCATCAACTCCACGCAGAGTGTTCAGGACCTGAGGCTAGCAGCGTGCCCGGCCAGTCCATGCTATGGCCTCGGGCCTCCCTTGTGTGGCTGGACCGTCATTGCTCGTGCCTCACACACAGACAGCAGATCATCATGGTTTCAGAGAACTCAGAAACTGAACGGGAGAGGTTGGTGAACAGTGCACCACTTGGCAGAGAAGACCCTAATGACCCGGAATCACTTCCAAGGACGTAGGAACGGACAGCTTCCACCACCGCCACTTTCTGCATCACTCAGGCAGCACAGGAGCAGCACATAGGGTGGAGAGAGTTCTAAGAGCGGTGATTGTCAGGTGTATGGGTTTCCTCAGCGTTTATCTTCCCGGAGAAGGAGTCAATTTGAAAAGCAATTTTCTAAAGAACTTTATCAAGAGAGTCAGTGAAGGGTGCTCAAGGAGGATCAAAGGGAAGACCAAACCGGCTGTGACCGGCTGTGACCGGCTGTGACTGGCTGTGCCAGCCATGTGCAAAGAACAGAATGAACTCCACTGCCCCATCACCTGCACGGAAGGGAGCGCTGAGCTCAGGCCACTCACACCCCCCACCCTCTGTGAACCCCAAGGAAATTGTTGCTGCAGCTCCTCTAGCTGAGTGCATGTTCCATCTGTGTCCCTGGGGGCGGGAAATGTGTTCAACCCTGACATCCGCTCCAGAAGTGGCTCCGAGGGGAGTGAAAACAGTGTGCTTTGCCCTGTAACAGCTGTGCAGCTTAGCACAGCACTGCCCCACCCACAGCGTCTTCCTGTGAGGGTCATCAGGCACTTGACCCTGTTGCATGCAGGAGAGGAACCCCCAAATGGACACGCCACTAGGGAGTTCTCACAAAGGCAACCCTGTACTCTGTGACTAACGAAACAATCAAAATGACACAGTAGAGGGTCCATTGAACGAGAGCATTCTGGGAAATACCTGCTTCTAGGCAGGAGTCAGCTGACTGCATGCTTATTGCAATAGACAACAGGATAAAGATATGAGCTGCCCCCCGAAACCCCTAAGGCTTTCTCTCTAGCACTTGAGTGTTAGGCTTTTGTGCGTCTCCTCATATAAAGGTCAGCTGCTCTGAAGTGTCTTGCTGAGTGTGCATGTTGAAGGCAGTTCACTAAGAACGGGCACTCTGTGGCACTCAGAGTGCATCTTGCACAGCCACCTCTTATTTTAACTTCTTCTGAGCTAATTCTTCCTAAGCACAGAACTTGTTTTTCCTTCAGAATTAACTTTTCCCTGTTTTCTTTCTTTCTTTTTTTTTTTTTTTTCCTAAGAAAACAAGATGCAGCCACTGTAGCAAATCAAAATACAAATGGGAAAAGGAAAAAAAAAAAACTAAGTAAATAAGAAACCCCTGGGAAATACAGTCATCCCACAGTGTGTGCAGCTTGTGCTCCAGAACAACCCAAATAAGCATGTCCTCTTTGGGGGACCCCTGCTCCTGTGTAGTAAGCAGTTTTTATAACATGGGGATCAGGAGAGTTTGTGGAGCAGGAATTTCCTCCATGGCCCCAAATAAGCCGTACTCCCCAGTCATGGCGTTCCGATCCCTTATACACATTCCAATCTCCAAGGCTTCAAGGCGATTTTGTGATTCTTAGCAAAACTCTATATGTCTGTTCCCACCCCGGTCTGTCTTTCCGTTTTCCAAATGTGTAATGACCTTCCAATGTTTTTACTCGCTCCCCTCCATCTCTCCCTGTACCCACTCTCACACGTGCACAGTGTCCCATCTCAAGCAAGGAGATGCTGTCCCTTCTGAGGAAGGAAGCAGCTGGCCTGTGTCTTTGCCGTCTTTGTCACCTTGCTGCGACTTCTCCCTTTGTCTCTGTCTCTAATGTCTGCCCTAGGTGGGGTGGAGCAGGGTCTAGGAGAAGCAGACAGGGCAGCATCTGTGGACAGCTGATCTCTGCACTCTAAATGCCAAGGCAACGCCAACGTAGATCTCTCTACGAGAACTTCTCAGTGGCTTCTGTTTGTTTGATTACATCTTTTGATATGGCGACTGACTTTCTACTTGCTCCTGTTGGTCTCAAACTCCCAGCAATCCTTCTGAATTCCCAAGTCCAGGAATGAAAGGAACCAGGATTATTGAACTTACAAAATGGAATGTTCCCTAGAGCCAACTACGATACGAACACAGTCAACAGGCCTCAGACACTGTGCTGAAGAGCCTAGCTATCAATCCAATCGGCTCTTCTACACTGAGTGGCAACAGAATTCCAGGGGATGGAAAGTTACCTGTCATGTGACCTACTGGGGCTCTGGACTATCAGTGGCACCAAACAGAGGTCCCCACTTTGAAAGGGGTAGTATGTGCTGACATAATACATGTATTTATTCCGGCCCAGCATCTTCGGCCCCCAAGGAAAGTACTCCAGACCCAGGAGCAGCAGAGAGTACTCAGCAGCTGAGGCTCACTCCCCTGGAGAAGGGATGGGCTCCTGAGCAGGCACTTACGTCATCTATGGAAATCCTTCAGCCACAGTGTGCCTGTATCTTGAGTTTGGCCCAATGCAGCTTACAATGATACAGTCCAGGGTCCCCATTCAAAGAATAGCCGCACCCACAGCAATGAACGGAAGCAATATACTCCCTCACAGTCAAGGTCAGAGGCTGACCTGAGCCTAAATAGCCCCTCACACGTGTGCCTGGAGGCTTGTCTCCTAGGAGATGCTAGGTCCTGTCACTTGGCTCAGGAGAGTATGTCGGTATTAACCAAACACACTGTGTGCTTGTGGAAACCCTCTCAGGCTTGTGATCTTGGTCCCAGAGATAATACTTGCTTGGCACCAAGCTGGTTGTGAATAAAGAGCATCTTTTTGTAGATGTGTTATGTAAGACATGTTTTTAAAATAACTATTGTTCCTTTAAAAACAAATGAATATGTGCTATTTGGAGCTCTAACTGTAGAGTCATGTAGAGGGAGGCTATTCCACAGACAAGGAGTCAGGGAAGAGCCAGCCCTAAGAGGCACTAGGAGTCAGGCACTGTGGTTGGTGCTTTTACACAGTCATTATTCACAAGGCCCGACCACAACAGCCACATTTCAAATCCATACATAATTTTCTGATCTCTTACAACCTGTAAGTGTAGAAACTAAATTATAATGCAAGTAAGTGTGTTCCCAGACTCTGCAGTCCTTCCAACACACCATGCGGTCCTCTCACGTAGTTTGTGTCTAGGGCCCGGAGCTCAGAGCTTTGTATTCAAAGACATTCTCCAGGGAGAAGGTATGCTGTAAGGAGAGGTGGCATAGAGATTGCCTGGGCTGGCCTCCCAGGGTCTCCAACTCTGGCCAAATACACCCTCAAAATCATCTAATCTTTCACTAGAATGAATTAAACCAACTTCAGCATTTTTAGTGGTAGAACAGTTGAGCCTCCCTAATGTAAGAATCAAACATGCTCCAAGATTCAATATGATATCATAAGTGTAAAATCTCACACTGGCTCTCATGTGGCGGATTCTGGTAAAAACGTCACTGCATAAATAAGAATAGCATTTATGATGACCTTCAGGGTGACAAATAAGGATATGAAACGTACATGAATTCTCTCTTAAGGCTTGTCTTCCATCTCCAAAATATCTCACTATGCATAAGCACAAATTCCAATATTCCAAATCTAAAGTGCCTCTGGTCCCAAGCATCTGCAATGAGAATTATTGAGTCTGTAGGAAGCGTTAATTAAATCAGCAGTAGCTCCCATTCAAGGTACTTAGCACTTTAAAAGAAAAGCACTGTGGAAACTCTTTCTTGCAACGGGCAGCTAGCCATTAATGCAGAGGCTCACAACTGGACAATGCACTGAGAATAAGTGACTCTCACGTGCCCAGCCCTAAATGGGACATTATGCAAAATCCCCGAGACTCAGAACACATTATGGAAGAGGAGACAAAAAGACTGTAAGGCCCAGAGGATAGGGAAGAGTGGTGTGAGGTGCTGCTTTCTGGCCTTGCCATTGCATTCATGAACTCACAGTAGCTGTGGTCAGCGTACACAATCTGCACAAGATGGAGCCGTGAACAGCAAAGACAAGAGAGATGTCTGTGGGGCTCCACCCCTGGCTGAATAGTTTCTAGCAACTGATGGCTGCTCAGGGAAGAAACCTCATTTTTCTTCAGGGTGTGGCCACTGGTAGGTTACCCATGCTCCAGTGGACGCCCCACACCTATGAGTGTACAGGGAGCATTAATTGAGCTTAGTGGGTTTCTTTTTTTCTTTTCTTTTTGGTTTTTTGAGACAGGGTTTCTCTGTGTAGCCTTAGCTGTCCTGGACTCACTTTGTAGACCAGGCTGGCCTCGAACTCAGAGCGATCCACCTGCCTCTGCCTCCCAAGTGCTGGGATTAGAGGCATGCGCCACCACGCCCGGCTGTGGGTTTCTTTTTTAATGCATGAAAATAAAACGGAGGCCGTGTTGGGGGCCTAGGGAGAGTGAGGTGGGGAATTAGAGGGGTAGAAATGATCAAGATACATTGTATATAAAGTTGTCAAAGAATAACTTTTAAATGTTCTTTTATAAAAAAAAAAAATAGCTCATTGTAAATTCTTTCCTCCATCTGAATTGCTCCTAATGTTAAGCCCTAAGACAAGACCTTGCTAGTTTGGGACACTGAGTCACCCTGGTAAGAAGCAGGGATGCTGAAGACATTCTCTCAGTTATTGGTAGAGGGCTCTCCCTGAGGAATTAAATCCCTGGCACCTGTAGGTGTCCTCCACATAGACTGGGCAGATTCCCGTGATGTGAAGGAAGGAGAAGCTGGGGAAGTAGCCAGGCCACGTGAGATCTGTAATGGCAGGTGACTCAGAGGGCACTTAGGAGATGTGAGAAGGACACCAACAGCGGCTGCATCCCCTTTAGCGGGAACGTTCCATGCTCAGATCCACACACAGCTGATATGAAAATCAAAACCCAGGTCGACCTCAATAACTGACCCCAAAGCATGGTCTCTTTCTGCTACGGGATGGTGTCGTGTATGTGCGTCTCACGGCATGTACACCAAATATTCTCTTACCAGATTTCCTCCTCTCTCTGTCCTCAGGAAAATACCACCCACCGGCAAGTTGGTACTGACCCTCCAAACAAATGCATGCGAGGGGAAAGAAAACTTTGTCCGCTACCTCGAGCATGTCCAGGCTGTCATCACAGTCAATGCGACCAGGAGAGGGGACCTGAACATCAACATGACCTCCCCCATGGGCACCAAGTCCATTTTGCTGAGCCGGCGTCCAAGAGATGACGACTCCAAGGTGGGCTTTGACAAGTGGCCTTTCATGACCACCCACACCTGGGGGGAGGATGCCCGAGGGACCTGGACCCTGGAGCTGGGGTTTGTGGGCAGTACGCCACAGAAAGGGTTGCTGAAGGAGTGGACCCTCATGCTGCATGGCACACAGAGTGCCCCGTACATCGATCAGGTGGTGAGGGATTACCAGTCTAAGCTCGCCATGTCCAAGAAGCAAGAGTTGGAGGAAGAGCTGGATGAAGCTGTGGCCCGAAGTCTGCAGAGCATCCTGGGGAAGAACTAGGGCCATGGCTCCATCCTTCACCTCCAACTCCTCCCTGTTTCTGCCTCTGTCCTTGCTCCACAGTTCTGGCAGGCACCAGCCACCCAGAAATTCCTGTTACCCCCCCCCCCAACACACACACACACACACACACACAAGCAATCCCAGCCTGGTCTGCAGCTTTGCTCACTGTCAATGATTATTTTCACTACAATGGAAGCAGTCGTTTTTATTCTGTAGCCCAAATATAGTGTTCCTACCAACATCTGTGTCCTATGTGTTGACTGGACCTTTATTTCTGTCATGTAAGTGGGTGATATACTACAAACAAAACCGGGACAGTTTTGCCCTCAATTTTTTTTTTTTTTTTTTTTTTTTTTTTTTTTTTTTTTTTTTTTTTGTTATATCTAAGAAGAGAAAGGAGTGCGCCTAAAAAGCCACACTTGGAGAGCCAAGAACATCTGTGGTCTCAGCCGAGGTGCTGTCACATAGCACAGAAATGAAAGCTGACAGAGTGTCAACTCCACAGTTCTAGCACGGGGGTAAGGGGTTGGGGGATAGTGGCTTAAATTAAGCAAGACTAGTCAAGGATGTAAATTGGGGTACATGATGAGAAAGATGCTATCCCTAGGAAGCCCTAAACACTGGGCTGGGTGAAGAAATTCAAAAGGCATGCTCACTGAAAAATCTACTACCAATACCCAAATTATGTTCCCTGGATTCTGCCAAGATGACATCAAACTGAGACGCATGGCTCTACTGTCACCAGCTGTTGCTCTAAGTTAGGGTAGAATCCACTGAAACACCTAAAATGCCTGTTACATAAAGTTCATCCACACACCCTCAACTTTCTGGTACTCTTTACCCAGCCATTCAAGAGAGAAACTACAAGGTAGGTCTAGCAGGTGTCTGGCAAGGAGCACTTGACTAGCTTTAGAAATAGGAGCCTTGCTTTCCCCCTGGTGGTTTCTGACCTCCTTGATGACACAACCAAGAGGCAAGAGTTGTTTTGTTTTGTTTTGTTTCTCTTACGTTTTGGTTTGCTTTTGACAGCTTTGCCCACACCTACCTGGGCTTTGATTTCCCAAAAGTATCACTAGAGTGCAATACCTCCCTCCCTTAAGCTCCAATTTCATTGATATGTTGGGGAAATGGGTCACTGTCCCAGAAGAGGCCAGTGGATGAAGGGGGCACATCGGGGGACATACGTGGCCATATTCATGTGGACCTCTGGTTGCAAGGAGCTTGTTCCATTGAGAGAGAAACATGCCACATCATTCACTCCCCATGATTTGAAGGCAGAAGGGAGCAAGAGACATCTCTTTTAAGAAAGCACATGTTGTCACTTTGGCAACTCAGAAACCCATGAGACTCTCTAGCAAGCCTCCCTAAGGTGACGGCTGACAACCTGAAAAGACATCAGACACCGCTTCATTCCCAGTCATTACCAAAGTAACCCTTGTCACTTCCTGTCCCCACCCAAGGATTGGCTTCTCCATCAAATCTCAGTGTGCAGTCACCCACCCCCACCCCACACTCTCACCCTCCCTTCCCCAAAGTGTGCACAAAGCCTGGAGTTCCCTTGCCCATGCCGGCCATCACTGACCTTCCATTCCTGAGGGTGGCAAGCTTGCTTCATTCTCTTTGCCCCATACAGACAACATGAATTTTATCTTCTCTGACACCTTGTAACTTTCCCTGTGTCATGCTTTTGAGTGTAATAACATTTATGATTTTTAAAATAAATTTATTACTTCTTGCAAAGGTCTTTTTAAAGCACCTTAGATTTCAGGAAAAAAAATGGTAATCATTGAAAATTCATTTCACATTAATGGTCTGGAAATAAACCAAAGGACATTATGTGTGCATGTATGCATAAATGCACACAGAAATATATATACATATGTAGACTATATATGTGTGTATATGTGTGTATATATACTTGTATAAATGTACATACACACATATACCTAAATATGTGTGTATTCTGTATTCATTGAAGAAACAGACCCTATATACATCTCTAAAAGAGTATTCAGAAAATATCAAAATGACTCCGGCTGAGTAGAAGGCCGGTGGAGACTCAGGTGAAATGTCTGTTCATCTCTTCCCATATGGCACCTCTGTAATTTTGAAGCTGTCTGTACAAACATTAAATGTCTTATATAAGCAGCAGAAATCTAAAAATAGTTGTCCGTATTTTCACACTTGTGGTATAATTTATGAAGTTAGAGAGAAACTTATCCGCTTCTTAATAGAAATGGCAAGTTTGGATATGGGTATGGAGTATATAAAGATATATAGTGCTAAATATAAATATTTGGTCTCTTCATTTTCGGCATCAGTGTTAACACAAACTATGTCTAGGTAGTGGCGTTTTATGATGCCCCTGATTCTAATACAAGAGATAGTTATTTATTTTAAAAAAAACTGAAAGCAAGTGAATAACAATCAGGTTAACATTGTTTCTTCCTGCGATAAAATTTTTAAGTAAATTTAAATATATATATATATATATATTGTAAATTAGGAGGCTCAACAATAAAATCTACCTTCCAGAAAACATGTGGGATGTGCTGTATCTTATACAAAAACACTTCCACCCAGCATAGGACCCAAAGACAGAACTTAAAAGCCAGCTTTAGTAAATATGCGTGACAGATGAGTAATTAGCCGATAAGTCACATGCAAATTACGTTTAACAGCAGCATTTCTGAGACTCTGGTTACATTTGGGAGTGGGCTATAAATTCAGTGTAGGTAGTCAATACCAGGACTTCTAGCAGGAGAAATAGCTCAATCATCTATAGTAAGTTCTGTTTCCTAAAGTGCCTGCTCCCTGGATGTGTGTGTGTGTGTGTGTGTGTGTGTGTGTGTGTGTGTGTGTGTGTGTGTGTATGTGTGTGTTACAGTCATGTATCTGTATTCCTGCCTGCCTAAGCATGTATACTGGCCCATATGTAAAATATATGTCTTATTGCGGGCCATGATCAATAATATTTTACAGCCAGGCATGGTGACACCTGCCTTTAATCCCAAAATTTGCAAGGCAGAGATTTCTGTGAGTTTGAGGCTAGCCTGGTCTACATAGTGAGTTCCAGGGAAGCCAGAGCTATAGAGAGAGACCCCGTGTCAAAAAAAAAACCAACAACTGAAACCTTTTACAAACATGACTGTAGAACACACTCAGCTAGACTAAAGTTATAATATCAGACTCAGGGTCTCAGTGACTTAATACCACGGTTTATTTTGTCATTCCCACGAGTGCAGATGAGGGTTCGGTAATGCTCCAGAGCTGCAGCTCTCCATGCACTGAGCAGGAGTCTGGGCCACTTACGTCTCATACTCCGTGGTCTGAAGTCACCAGGCAGTCTCTCATCCTCTCTTTTGCCCACAGCATCAGACAGTTCTCATGAATGAACCTACGTGAACACCGGGCAGCTGAAAAACATAGGAAAACTAACGGGGTACGCAGTGGGCTTTAGATCCCCTGCCATGTGCCTGATAGCCCTTTAAAGCAAATTCTTAATTCTGACTTACATGCTCACCTCTCCTCGTGGATGGCCCTGTGCATTATTGCACACTAACTAACTGTACCTCCCCCCATGTGACCATCTATTACTCCAAAAGAAAAAAACCACTTAAGTAATTCCTTGTAAATGATTTACAATGTTCTCTGAGCCTATATTTATTAAACACAATTATTAAAACTTTAAGTGAGCCTATGACTAAAAGCAGATGTGGAAATGTATATGGCCTAAAGTTTGGTCTTGTGATATTGAAACACTATAAGCCAATACTTTTGTTCATGCATTGATACCCTAAAGATTAAGGTTTGGTGTGTGTGTGTGTGTGTGTGTGTGTGTGTGTGTGTGTAGGTTCAGTTTTCTTAACCAATATATTTTATTATGAACTTATTAACCGAGCGTATGTCCCTTATAACACGACTAACCGAAACAATAGGAAAAGAAGATTAAAGAATAACAAAACCATAAGAATATCAGTTCCAAGGAACGATTCTCCTGGCGTAGTCAGCAGGATTTCTTCTGCTGGAACCTGGAGTAACCAGAACCCGGAACCTCAGCAGGAGCCGGAGCCCTGAAGCCTTCCCTCGAGTGGTTCTCTCTAGGAGTGTCTCAAAGTGGAGCGATGAACAGCCAAAACTATCCCAAGTCTCCAAAAGGGCCCGCCTCCAATTCTGGGCTCCTTTATATATCTCCTCCCAGAGTCTGCTCATGGGATCTTTTCAGCTGGCAACAATCAAGCTCCTGCATGAGGTGGTTTGTCTTCTAGTGGATTAACCTCACCTGTTCTCTCAAGACCATTATGATCCCACACTTGGGATCATAACAAAAACAGGTTTATCTCTCCTTCATGTGTGCACGCATGCACGTCTGTCTGTCTGTGTGAGTGTGCATGGGTGTGTGTGTGTTGTTATTTATTTTTTCGCTCTTTTTTTAAATTTGCTTTACTTTATGTGTATGCACATTTTACTTGTGTGCCTGTTGGATCCCTTGGAACTGGAGTTACAGATGGTTATAAGCCACTATGTGGATGCTGGGAATTGAACCTGGGTCCTCTGCAAGAGCAACAAGTGCTATTAACAGCTTAGCCATCTCTCCGGATCCATTTTTTTAAATTCCTACAGAGCTATTACTCTGTGCCATTATTACCCTTGTCATTACAAATTAAGATGGTTGGTCACTGCCCCATATCGAGGCTGCCTTGCCTGGCCTCAGTGGATGAGGATGTGACTTGATGTGCTGGGGTGGGGGCACTCCCCTTTTCTGAGGAGAAGTTGGGGAGATAAGGGAAGAAGCTGGAGAGAGACCAGGAGGAGAGGAAGGAAGTGGCTGTGATCATGATATAAAGTGAATATATAAATTAATTAATAACAATGGGCTTCCATGTGACAAATGCATTCATGGAAACCACACAGTACAAAACCACATAACAAAGTACTTTATATTTAGATAGAAAGAGAAATGCTAAATCAGGAGATGTGGTGACTTCATAGCCAGTGTTTATAGATGCAAGAATCTAGCTTGCTTCTAAAAAAATAAAACCACAAAGATTAGGAAAAGTGGATATAGCCAGGCGTGGTGGCTCATGCCTGTAATTCCAGCACTCCGAGAGGCAAAGGCAGGTGGATCTCTGTGAGTTCAAGGCCAGCCTGGTTTACAAAGCGAGTCCAAGACAACCAAGGATACACAGAGAAATCCTGTTTTGAAGAAAAAAAATAGAGAGAGAGAGAAAGAGTGGTTATGAGCTTAAAATAAATAACACTAGCACATGTCTTATGGGTCATTACAAATGACTTGGCTAAATGCAGAAAGGTGGTTCTCTGCCCCCAAAATGGATGAGTTGAAAGAAAGGATAGAAGAAAGGACATTCAACCTGTGGGAGCTTAAACTCACAGAGAGACAAGCTGGGAGACGTTGGCAGAGAAACACTAGCAAACAGGAGAATCCTAGTCTACGATGAATGGAAGTCTATTGAGAACAGAGGCCAGTGCCCTGAGTGAGCCACACCTAGGCCTAGACACAGTGCACTGACTCCATCGCCTGTCAGTGGCCCCACTCCATGTCCACCCACAGTCTTATGATGCCTCCTCAATGTCCCAAGAATATTAACTGCATTTAAGGGATACACACACCTAGATTCAGAAGAGCTGTTTCTACAGCAAATTAGTCAGCGAGCACTTGAGTTTTCCTTCTAATCTCTTATTCGTTTAGCTAAACCTTTTTTTCCTTCCATTTAGAACACTGATCTGATTTCAGATTTCTAAGGAAGCAAGAAGCGAGTCTGATCGGGAGGTAAATTCTCCAGGCCAGGCCTCTAATGCAGCCCACGGAGGTGAAGGCTCGGTCTTGCTGGACCCCTAATTCTCAGCCTGCAAGGACTAGGGCAGGGTCAGAATCTAGAAATCTCAGCCCACAGAGTTCAGAGGCCAAGGCAGTCCAACCACAACAAAGCTGCCAACCCCTAAATCTGAAGTCAGTTGTCACATACTTATACCAAGAAATCTTCTGACACATGGGACAACCCAGCACAGCATGGAGTGTCTGGCCCACTGCCTCATCGAAATCCTGCACCCAACAGAACTTTGCATGAACTGTTCCCAGCTGGAGACTAAGACTTCCCATTTTTCCCTCGTGGTCCCATGACCACTGACTTGCCATGGGTGACAGGTAAGCAACGTGGTCACAGGATGCTCACAAGCAAGTACATAGGCGTGGCTGCTGAGGGCACCAACACCATAGAGCTATTGCCCCAGGAACCAATCTCAACCTAAGATTCCTCTTTCTTTCTTGAATCAGTGTGCATCTCTCTCTCTCTCTCTCTCTCTCTCTCTCTCTCTCTCTCTCTCTCTCTCTCTCTCTCTCTCTCTCTGTGTGTGTGTGTGTGTGTGTGTGTGTGTGTGTGTGTGTGTGTGTGTGTGATATTTATTTTCTAGTATCCAAACTTGAAACAACTTGTGCCTTAGTGTCTAATGTGACTTGTGTCTAATGATGCTCTTTGTCATTAGTGTGCCAAACACCATATGAGTTTTGAGGTCACCTCATTCACCAATGTGCCCCAAACACAAATCTATGATGGAAAAATTTTAAGATAAATATGATAGTGATGGTTACTTCAAGATCCTCCCCTTTAGGCTTCTAGTCGAAGGGGTGACTACATGGAGTTTTCCAACATGAAGTGGGGGACGCATGTCAGAATCACCTTCTTATGCTCTCATCTGAGGTCATGGCCGGCCCTGGGGGTGCATTCCTGATGTCAGGAAGGCAGCAAACTAGAGCCATGGACCAAATCCAGGCACTGCCTGTGTTTGTAAGCACAGCTTTGTTGGAAACACAGGCCTGCTTGTCTTTATTCTGTATTACAGTGGAGCTGAGTGATCATAGCAGACACTATGTGATCTTTATTTATTTAGTATGTCCGCATGTGTTCTGTTCATGAGTGTATGTCTGTCGTTGCAGGCCAGAAGCAGGTGACAGGCATATCCTCAAAAGCTCTCCACCTTGTCTTTTGAGACATGGTGTCGCACTTGAACCTGGAGCTCAGCTGGCTGGCCAACTAACCCCAGAGATCCTCCCGTGTCTATCTTCCCAGCTCTAGGATTACTGAGCCATCTCCTCAGCCCTTCAGGAAAGAAAGTTGCCGACCCCCTACCTCCTTGGCCTGTTAGGAAGACACTTGTATAGCTTCCAAACATACTAACAGCCAGTTGTTCTGTCTATCTGCCTGCAGTATTCACCAACAGCAGAGACTTAGCAGGCCAACTTGGAGCAAGCCAGAGGAGCAAAGTGGCAGTTCCCAAGAGTCACCCTCAACTAGACAAAGATGGGACCAGGTGGTGCAATAGCTCAGCTTCCTCACCTCCCATGGGAACAACTTCAAGACTTTAGCCAGTCTCTTAAGAGGTCCTCAACAGGATGGCGTCAGCTCTGGTAGAGGTACACACATGCAGGTGTGGACATGACAGCTGGCCATCTGAGTTAGGGTCTTGGTTCTCCCTCAGGACAGCTGATGTTTCTTGAACATGAACCCCCCCACCACCCTACCTTGTAAAAGCAATGCAGAGGAGCTGGGCCTTTCACTTACTAGTACAGTGTTTGCCTAGCAACTCTAAGTCCCTGAATGGGGACTCCCACTAGAAACAGAGGGAGGGTAATATTTAGGGGCCTTTTGAGGACTCGGCTTTCAACCCATTCTTAACCTCTGAGTGCAGGAGAATCCCAAGTGGCCAGAGTGATGCTAGGTAAAGAATTTAGGCATTAAAAAAAAAATTCAGGCATACACAGGAGAGGCTGGAATTAATGTCACTTGGGGCCCCCGGACCTCTGAGCAGAACTAAACAGATTGGTGTGGGTACCTCTAAGCCACTGAAATGAGGCTGATATGTGCAAACACTGGTGGTGACCCCCCCAACCATAAAATTATTTGTGTTGCTACTTCATAACTATAATTTTGCTATTATGAATCATAAAATACTCTGTGCTTTCTGGTGGACTTAGGTGACCCCTGTGAGAGAGCCATTTAATTCCCAAAGGAGTCCCAAGCCACAAGTTGAGGACTGCTGCCTCAGAGGAAGGCTGCAGTATGTTCAGTCTTGGGTTCTTTTGGCCTGATGTCAATGAGAGAGTATCTTATGGGTCTAGACTGGGGCCGGGGGCAGGGGGTTCACCCAGCCCTAGGCCAGTGAAGGCCATATCTTGCCTGATAATATCAGATTTGTATCCCGAGTGGCAAGAAGTGTGGCTCATTACAAACCCAGGGTTACGGATAGCCAGTGTGTCTGGGAAAGGAAGGGCAACCAGTGCCACTCAGCACCTTAGGCTGGATCTTCCCAGAAGGCAACCCAAAGAACCGGGGCCAAGAGCAAGCAGCTTAATTGAAAAGAAGCATCTGTGTCGGGAAGGAGAGTGAAACAGGGAAAGAAGAAGGCCCATATAGGGCTGCTAACAGGTGCAGTTTCCTCCTGGACATCTGGACTCAAACCCATCCCGGATGGCTCAAGAGATTTATGTTGCATATGCCTCAGTTATCCCAAAAAGAAGAGGAAAGGGATGGGGTCTTCCACTCTGGGTCCTATCCTTCCTGGGTTGAGGGCGGCTGCTCCAGAAGTATCACTCCACCAAACTCCCAGCCTACTCGGTGTGGATCAAACACTCGCCAACAGCCATAGGATATCGTAAGGTGGAGAGTCCCATGTGCTTGTAAGTCCTTGAGGCCTTTGGGTGCGGGCATGAGCCGGCACCACAGGGAGTCTAAGCCAGGCCCTACGATGCTGGTGTAATTGCCATGATGAGGTCACTTGGGATGTTTGGAACCTGACCGGGATGGGAGCCGCCATGCAGCTTCCTTGGGGAAGAGACAAATGTGGAACACCTCACACCCAAGAAAGAGAGAGAGAAGAGAAGATGGAAACCCTGTGCTGGTCACCATGGGGAAGCCGCTTCTGCGTCCCCACCCTTAGTAATGAGAAATGAAAACAAAAGTCTGGAGACTTTAAGAAGGGCCAAGAAAATAAACCAGTTCTGCAGCTTTCCAGGAAATACAGAAACTGCAAAGGCAGCGGATAGCAGACCCAACAAAACGGGCAAGTGAGGCTGGTCCCAGGATTCTCAGGTAGGTGGGGCCAAGAGCTCAGTCATCCCCAAAGCACCCGCTGAAGCTGTCTCCATGTCGCACATCATGGCCCCTGCTTTCAGGCTGAGAAAGCCAGCCAGGAAAATGGGGTTCATCTGGTCTCTGCCCCGGCCCCCAACCCTGACCTCCGCTCCTTCCATTATACCCCAAGCCCTCATTATTTGTCCTCTTCAAACAGGCCAAGGCCTTTCCCACCCCAGGGCATTTGCACTTAAAATTCTCTGTGGCTGGAAAATGTTCTTCCTTCAGATCTGAACAGGGTGCCCCATTTTATCATTCAGATCACGGGTCATATTCCCCATAGTGTCTTCTCTTATTAATCAATCCCAAGCAGATACCACCAGTCACTCCAGCAGCCTACACCACCGACGACCCTCATAGCCCTGGTCAGCAGCCCACACCACCGACGACCCTCATAGCCCTGGTCAGCAGCCCACACCACCGACGACCCTCATAGCCCTGGTCAGCAGCCCACACCACCGACGACCCTCATAGCCCTGGTCAGCAGCCCACACCACTGACGACCCTCATAGCCCTGGTCAGCAGCCCACACCACCGACGACCCTCATAGCCCTGGTCAGCAGCCCACACCACCGACGACCCTCATAGCCCTGGTCAGCAGCCCACACCACTGACGACCCTCATAGCCCTGGTCAGCAGCCCACACCACCAACGACCCTCATAGCCCTGGTCAGCAGCCCACACCACCGACGACCCTCATAGCCCTGGTCAGCAGCCCACACCACCGACGACCCTCATAGCCCTGGTCAGCAGCCCACACCACCGACGACCCTCATAGCCCTGGTCAGCAGCCCACACCACCGACGACCCTCATAGCCCTGGTCAGCAGCCCACACCACTGACGACCCTCATAGCCCTGGTCAGCAGCCCACACCACCAACGACCCTCATAGCCCTGGTCAGCAGCCCACACCAGTGATGACCCTCATAGCCCTGGTCAGCAGCCCACACCACCGACGACCCTCATAGCCCTGGTCAGCAGCCCACACCACTGACCACCCTCATAGCCCTGGTCAGCAGCCCACACCACTGACCACCCTCATAGCCCTGGTCAGCAGCCCACACCACCGACGACCCTCATAGCACTGGGTCTGATTTTCTGAGGCAAGTTTTCTGTCTCCTTCTGTACTCTCTTCTTCCCCACACGAGAGCAACAGGATCACATCTGACCCCCTCCCCACAGTCTTTACAAAGCCTGTCAGGACAGACTCCCAATCTACTTTTCCTGGATGATTAAATATGATATAAAAATGGCCTTTCATCCCAAAATGATACCCCCTGCCTTTTTGTATAAGAATATTCGCTGAACACAGAGCCTGGACAATAAAAGGGCTTAGTTGGGAAAAGAAAGGCTTTTCGGTGGCTGTTAGTGCCTACTACAATAGACACATGGGCCCACGGTCCTGCATCCCAGGGTCCAGCCAGCGGCTCACATCATTCTCCCTTAAGCTTTTAAGTTATAAATATTTCAAACTGCAGAATGGACTGGCTTCTCCATTCATCTTTTAGAAGGAACAACAAAAGCATATTTCTTTCTTGAAACCAAAGCCTCAAATGAATTCAGAACAAGGCTGTTTAAGGCTCTACCTCAGGACAAAAGGTGACTCTGTTTATTCTTCTGCTATTCCTGACAAAGCAGCACCAGGATGGCCCTGTGACCCTGTCAGCTTTCTCTCAGTGTGTGGCTGTCTTGCCGGGGGCTTGTTTTCTCCTTTTTAGGCCAACACAACAATCCTTTTCAGTGCATTCACTCGGTGCCCCTCGTGTATTATGGGGCATCCACGTGAAGAGACAACTTTTTAATTGTTATAAGTTAATAGAAATACTAGACACATATGGGCAGTTTTGACATGTCTGTGGGCTGAGCATATAGTTAGCCAGGTGCAAGTTCCTGTGTTCAACCCTAGACACACACACACACACACACACACACACACACACACACACACACATACACACACAACCACCACCACCACCACATACAGACATACATACACACACATCACACGCACATACACACACACACCATACCACACACCATTCTACATACACACATATATAGACACAACACACACACACCTGACCCCACACCACACCATACCACACCACATACATACTACATGTGTGTGTGGTATATTTGTGGTGTATATGTGGTAGGTGTGTGTGTGTGTGTGTGTGTGTGTGTGGTGTGTATGTGATGTGATGTGTATTTGGTGTGTGTGCATGTGGTGTGTATGTGTGTGTACGGTATGTATGGTGCATATGTGATGTGATGTGTGTGTATTTGGTATGTGTATGTGTGTGGGGTGTGTGTGTGTGTGTGTGTGTGTGGTATAGTCTCTGTGCATAGTGTGTATGTGATGAAGACGTGGTATGTGCATGTGTTTGTGGTATATAGTGTATGTGTGGTGTGTGTGTGTGTGTGTGTGTGTGTGGTGTGTAGTATTTAGTCGATGAGTGCCTATGATATTAAATCACTAGCTTCTTACATATGTGTATGCATATATTCCTGTGAATATACGTTTGTGTACATGCATGTATTGGAGGGTAGTGTAGAAGGTGGGGGACCTCTTCTGTTGCTTCTCTACCATATTCTGGAGACAGTGTCACTCACCAAACCTAGAACTCACCCCCTGCCTGGGCTGGCTGTCCGGTGAGCCTCACACTGGGATTCCAGGAGCGGACACTGTGCCCAGCTGCTGGCGGGGGTCTGTCTGTGGGTCTGATTTCACTCCTCAGGCCTACAGGACAACTACTCCCCAGGCCTACTTCACTCGCTTCTAGACTAGAGTTTACAACGTAGCCTGCATGTACACTTTCAGGAACATGACCTAAAATTGTACTTCCTGGGTGGAAAAAAATGTAAGCATCTTACACAAAAGAACAGTCGGTGCACATGCTGTGGCAAGCAGGACCAGTGCTCTGCCTGTTTCCTCTTTAACCTCAACATTTCCATCTACTTCCGGGACTGACTTCCAAAGCCACCATGAGTACTTCTTTTCCTGAGGACATCCTTGGCCCCGGAGTTAACACTCTGAGCAGCCACCTCCCACTCACTGACAGCAGTTTGTGAGTCACTACTCTAGCTCCTAAGCCCAGGCATGTGCTCCGTTCTGGCCTCCACAGTTGCTCAGTGAAATTCAGCTCCTCCGCTGGCCTTCCCGGAAACAGATAGGACAGCACCTTTCCCATCGGTAGCTTTGACTTCCTGACTTCCTCCCTACCTGGTTCTTCCTGAGATCACGTTACAAAGAAACTTTTTACAGTCAAATGCTTGCCTGGTGGCTGGGGGCTGCGAAGATGACTCAGTTATGTGAGCATAAGCCTCAGTTCAATTACCCCAAGCCTGCGCAGAAAGCCAGGCCTGGGCAGACAAGTCTCTGAGACCCGCCTAATTGGTAAAGTCCAATCCAATGAGAGGCCCTGTCTTAAAACAAGGTACGCAGCACCTGAACAACAACATTGTCTTCTGGTCTCCACATTCATGCATACACACATACCCAATCACACACGTGTGCAATTGCACACACATGAACACTCACACACATGCTCATACATGCATGTGCACATGTGTGTGCATGTATGCATGCACGCGCACATATTTACTTCAGGATCAGCTATTTTTTTAATATATAATTTTGCTTTTTGTTTTATAATTTACTGACTTTCATTTTATGTGCATTGGTGCTTTGCCTACATGTATGTCTGTGAAGGGCATCAGATGCCCTGGGACTGGACTTACAGAGAGTTGTGAGCTGCCATGTGCATGCTGAGAATTGAACCTGTCTCCTCTGGAAGAGCAGTCAATGTTCTTAAAGGCCGAGCCATCTCTCCGGCCCCAGGGCAGCTTGTGAGGGACCTGAACCTTAGAAAGTTCTCATCAATCCATGTCTAACAAACCCTCGGCCATATGAATGTGCACTTGGGCTTGGAATGGATGAATGACCCATTGTCATCAACGAGCTGGTTTTCTGTGTGAAACCCAGAAAGTATCTGAGATTTTCATGAATCTGTGCAGCACGCTGAGTCTGATGTGGCAGACCATGTCTAGACTCCTTACACTTAGGAGGCTGAGGCAGAAGATCAGAAGCGCAAGAGAGACCGTGTCTCAAAAACCAACAGTAAGTGAAGAACATTAAAGTACATGTCCCTTCCTAAAAAAGGATGGTGTGGTGACCATTAAGAGAGCATCCTTACACCCACCAGGACAGCTAAGATCAAAAACTCAAGTGACAGCACATGCTGGCGAGGATGCAGAGAAAGGGGAACACTCCTCCATTGCTGGTGGGAGTGCAAACTTGTACAACCACTTTGGAAATCTATCTGGCTTTCTCAGAAAAATGAGAATAGTGCTAACACAAGACCTAGCTATATCATTCCTAGGCATATATACCCAAAAGGTGCTCCTTTATACAACCAGGACATTTGCTCAGCTATGTTCATAGCAGCTTTCTTTGTAATAGCCAGAATCTGGAAACAACCTAGATCTCCCTCAACTGAAGAATGGATAAAGACACTGTGGCACATTTACACAATGGAATACTACTCAGCTATTAAAAACAAGGAAATCTTGAAATTTGCAAGCAAATGGATGGAACTAGAAATGATCATCCTGAGTGAGGTAACCCGGACCCAGAAAGACACGCATGGTATATACTCACTTATAAGAGGATATTAGCCCAATACAGATGCCCTCTCAGATGCTGGAACTCACAGCCAGACACTAGGTTGAGCACTGAGAGTGGTATGGAAGAATGAGGAGAATGGAAGGACTCAGAGGGTTCAGGGGCCCCACAGGGAGACCATCAAGCAGCGTGTCTAGACCCAGGAAGGCCTGCACAAACTGATGCAGCAAGGACAAGACACACAGAGAACCTAGACCCTCCCCCACGCCGCTCATATATGGAGAATGGACAGCTCATTCTCCGTGGTTGTGGGACAAGCGGAGACTACCTCTGACATGAACTCTGGTGCCCCCAATTTGATCACACCACATTGGAGGGGAGGCCCTGCAGGCCCACAGAGGAAGGGGATGCAG